>NC_092709.1:299651726-299960726 GCF_047496885.1 Scyliorhinus torazame | reverse complement strand
CTTGCTCTTGTAGCCACAGTATTTATATGGGGGCCAGTTCAAATTCTGGGCATTGGCAACCTCCCAGGATGTTGATGGGGATTCAAAGACAGTACTGTTGTTGAACATCATCTGGAGGTGATTGGATTCTCCCTAGCTGGAAAAGTTCATAATCTGGCACTTGTGTAGCGCAAATGTTACTTGCCACATATCAGCCCAAGACTGCATCAATCTGCTTGACTCATGCTATCATAAGAATAAATGTGTAGATAGTAAAGGAGAATACCTGATTACAATGGATGCAGTACCCACCTATAGGAGGGGCCAAAGATAACACAGCTAAGAAACAATGTGGAGCTGCACAAAATTTGTCACAATTTATTGAAGGATTTGAAACCAAGAATTTTTAATTCAGTTCATTGAGGAAACGGTGAAAAACTAGAGTTTTTCAAGGGTGCACTAATTGAGCAACAAAGAAGCTGACTTTTGGGGAGTTTAAAAAATATATATTTTTATTCAAACCTGAGTATACATAAATATGAACACCTTTCAAAAGCATAACACAATCCCCACAGTTTGACATTTTTTCCGATTTTCTCCCCTTAACACCACCCCGCCTGCCCCACCCCACCCTAACGAATAGGGACAAGATCAACCTCCATCTCACCAAGAACCCCCCCGACCCCCTGAGGGCAAACTTAATCTTTTCCAACATAAGGAATTCTGCTACATACCCCAGCCACACCAACACCCTCAGTGGCTCCACCGACCTCCACTCCAGTCGAATTTGCCGCTGGGCACTCAGACTGGTGAAGGTCACCACATCGGTCCACTTCCATCCAGCAGCTCCGACACCCCAAGGATCGCCACCAGTGAGCCAGGCGACATTTCCACTCCCACAATTTGAGTGCTTTAGATATCGGGTCCCAAAACCTCACCAATCTTGGACATGACCAAAACATGTTGACATGATTTGTCAGCCCCCCTCCACATCTCTTATACTTATCCTCCATCTCTGGAAAGAACCCGCTCATCTGAGCCCACATCATATGAGCCCCAGGCACCACTTTGAACAGTGCAAAGCTCATCCTAGCACACAGCGACGTTGCATTCACCTGGTGAATAATCTCACTCCACAGCCCCATCCCAACTCCATGCCTAGCAACTCCTTGCACTTTGGATTTGGATTGGATTTTGTTTATTGTCACGTGTACCGAGGTACAGTGAAAAGTATTTTTCTGCAAGCAGCTCAACAGATCATTAAGTAGATGAAAAGAAAAGGAAATAAAAGAAAATACATAATAGGGCAACACAAGGTACACAATGTAACTACATAACACCGGTATCGGATGAAGCATACAGAGGTGTAGTGTTAATGAGGTCAGTCCATAAGAGGGTCATTCAGGATTCTGGTAACAGAATCTTTTTGAGTCTGTTTGTGCGTGTTCTCAGACTTCTGTATCTCCTGCCCGATGGAAGAAGTTGGAAGAGTGAGTAAGCCAGGTGGGAGGGATCTTTGATTATGCGGCTCTCTTTCCCCAGGCAGCGGGAGGTGTCGATGGAGTCAATGGATGGGAGGCAGGTTTGTGAGATGGACTTGGCTGTGTTCATGACTTTCCACTTCTGCTTAGCCTCCTCAATTGGCGCTTTCCTTGTGCCCACCGGCTATCCATAAATATCCACGATCTTCCCATCCCCCAACTCATCTGGCAATAACAATCTGTCCAACAGTCTGCGTTCCGGTAACTGAGGGATAGAAGACACCTCATTCCGTACAAAATCCTGCAACTATATATACTTTCTCACCCAACCGTACAAACCTGCCTTCCATTAACAAGTCCCTGACCCATTCCACCCCTTCCCCATGCCACCGCCTAAATGTCACATCCATCCCTGCCGGGGCAAACCAATGATTCCCACAAATAGAGGCCATCACTGACATACCACACACCAAAATAGTGTCTTAGCTGATTCCAGATCTTTAACGATGATGCCACCATCAGTCTCACCGTATATCTCCCTGGGGCAAATGGACGGGGGGGGCACAGCCAGGGTCCTTAAATGTACCCCCACATACGACACCCCCTCAACCTGCACCCACTTCGCCCCCTCCTCCGCCCACCACTGCCGTACCTTCTCCACCTTCGCTACCAAGTAATAATACACCAAATTCAGGAGCCAGCACCTTCACATTGATCCATATCCTTCTTAGGAATTAAGGAAATTGATGCCTGAGCCAACGTGCCACTGGCGGCACGGTGGCACAGTGGTTAGCACTGCTGCCTCACATCCCTCGATGGGCTGAAGGGCCTCCATCTGCACTGTAAATTCTATGATTTCTATGGCTGGCAGCTCTCCCCACGTCAAAGAATCGGGAAACATCTCCAGGAGATGTGGGGCCAATTCCACCGCAAACCATTTGTAAGAGTCGACCGTGAAGCCATCTGGCCCCGGCACCTTCCTCGATTGCATCGACCCAAGTCGCTTACTTAACCTCCAGTAAGCCCACCAAAAATAGCTGAAACAAAGACCTCGGTCCTTTTTGCCCAAACTTCCCCTTCCCCCCCACAATGCCTTTCCATCTCCCCCTACAACAGGAGAGACACACGCAGGACTCCAACTGCGGCCCCCCCCCCCCCCTGCCCCCCGGGCGGCGACAACACCCCCACCTCTGCCGTGCCTCCTATAACTGCACCATGCAGATCCTCCACCTCTAGCGCCTTCACCTTGTTCGACTTCTGCCGGGTGTAGTAACCCGTTGACATACCATCTCGGAGGAGAATTCCCACCACTTATTTCACACAATTTCCAACCAAATAGCCCATTTATCGGGCAGGAAAGGCCAAAACCAAAGCCTTCAATCAGGAGCCACCCTGTGTGCGACCGATCAGCACATGACCTCCAGTGGAAGTGACTTTTAGGGCATTGTAGTTTCTATGATACAGTGCCTGTTAGCTGGCAATGAGAACATTGGACACCTGAGAGATAACGAAGGTGTGGGTGAATACCAATTGCAGTGGAGGAAGTGCTAGGGTCGAGGCAAACAAAGGTGTAAATTGTGTTCGCAATGGGGAGGATATGAATTTCAAATGCATCTCACAGTCAAATAAGACCTCCACCAGATTTAGCCTTTAACCAGGAATTGTCTCGGAAGCCAAGAAGGATGACTTCATTCTTGCCAAGGTTTTTCTGTTATTGCATTTTTGTAATAAAGATCTGTATATTTAGTTTTGCTTCAACACTTTTTATTTTGTACAATGGTCTATTGGAGATATTAAATATGGTATTACCAAAAAAGGCAACAGAATGTTAATATATTCAAAAATGGAGTAGCAGGACATGAGTGTTTGTCCATATGTGTTCACATGGCGATCTTAGTGGACCAGAGCTAGTCAAATGTTAGGTGCTTCCTCAAAACAAGAAAAGGCAAGAGGAATAGAACAAAGATAGAAATTCAGGAAGTTACTCTTGCACACTTGACGAATGTGATATAAAATAGTTACTTTAGAGATATTAGTTAATGTAATGTAGAAATAAGCCACTTTGATTCAGGTTAGTTCATAGACAAAGGATTTTAGACCGCATGGAAAAAGCAGGAAGAGGTGTGTCTACGAGAGTGATGCTGGATTGATAGGGGCCGGAGAAAGGGATTGGAAGTGAGCCAATCAGAATAGATCAAACAGGTCAGGAGGGACATAGGATGACCTATGGGCGTCGAGTATGTGAAACTTGATGCCATTTGAATGTATCAGTACGGAGCTCTTTGTCTGAGACACACTTAGTCCCGGAGCTGCAGAGAGCAACATGTTATCTGTATCACTGTGGACTAGGTTTGGCTTGCAAGCTGAATAAAATAACTAATGTTATACCTGCAAATCCATCTCGACTTTTATTGAGGCCAGACTGACGGGTAAAGAAATTTGGGATTCAACATTTGGTGCCGAAAACCGGGATTTCTCAGGGCGATCCTGATCCAACTGCGAAATCAGAATTAGACTGATTATGAACAGGAGGATGGGGAACAAAGGGCCCTCAATGTAGAACTGGAAAATGACCGCGCATTGATTGTTCCCCTCTTCTTATCGTCTGATTAGTCTGGTCACTCGCGGTTGGCACAGAAAGACCGCCTCGACGAAATCATAGGTCAGTCTGGGGATTAGCAATTTAATTGATGGGATGTCATATTGTTGATTCGGCTTGGGTTAGGGTTTTGGGTTGATGTGACATCTCAAATGATGATTCAATTCCAAGTATAAGGGTTCAGAGGCTGATGGGACTTCAGTAGTGAAGGTTCAGTCTGTTATATGGGTTCAGGGGCTGATGGGACTTCAGTAGTGAAGGTTCAGTCCAGTATAACTGTTTTTAAATCTGAAGATGGTTCAACTCCATGTCTGAGTTCTGATTCGGCTTGGGTTAGGTTTTGGGTTGATGGGACATTTGAAATTGAAGATGGTTCAACTCTTTGTGTGAGTGTTTTAAATATATAGTTGATTAAGCTAAAATTGTACCCTTGGACTGTGGTGGCGAAAAACGCAGTTCCGAGGACTAGTTGAGATTGTGGGGAATGCTGCATATTGGTTGAAGCAGAAGTCTCTCAAAGGGTTAACAGCAGCAGTCAAAATCAAAAGACAGACAGTGCTTCTCACTCAGGCTTTGAGATAACAGCAGCAGCCTGTAGTGTAATCGGATACCTTTCCTTTGAGTCAGTGAACACCAGCAAAGTTACGTTTTGAATTAATTAAAGGAAACCAGTGGGTTTCTCCACCTCTTTGATAAAAGTTATTATTTTCGAAAACAATTGATTGAAATTGCCAGAATCTTAAGTTTTACTTACTTGAAATAATGTTTATCTCATTTTATCAGGAGATTAATAGAAACTTAAAGGAGGTCACAGACAGCATTTTTTAAAAGTGTAAATCTGGAGATGATAGTTGATTTTGCCAACATTTATGTGAATGTTAAAGAGAAAAAAAAAAACTTGTTAAAAGAAAAATTGTTAAGATAAAGAAATAATTAAGTTGTAAATGTTATACAGGTTTGTGTTAAGCAAATCGTAAATTTAGTTCTGAGTTGAGATCAGAGCTAAGCTTGCAAGTTGCAGTAATTCAATTTGAATTTTCAAACATTTTTAAGTTTAAAAAAAAAAAGCGCAAGTAGAGACAGGAAAGACGCGGGTCAAACAAGAGATGAGCTACGTAGTTCAATGGCTGGCCTTGAATTGACAGAAAAAGAAAAATTCAATAATTTGGAAAAGTCATTAAAAGTTCCGTCTGCACCTGTAGCATGGTCTGCACTCATTCCAGAACCACCAGAGTATAATAATATATACCCAGTCATTGCTCCCCAGATTCCAAATATGCCAGTAACTCAAGCCCTTTTGGGTGATAGTGTGGGTCCTGATTTACCAACTTCACGACCAGTGGAACAAGAGGAGCTCTGTCCCACAAGCCCAGTTAGCTCTAGGACAAGATCTCGGACAGCGAGAGAGGGGCTTGACCCTCACCAGAAACAATTAAGCATATCACCTAAGTCTCTCCAAACTAAGGGGAAACCACAAGATTCGGGAACAAAGGAAGCTGAAACAACTTCTTTTGAAGAGAAAGAACTCCCCCTAGTGACAGGGAGAGACGTTGAAGTCCTGGAACAACCAGGGGAAATAGCTAGAGTGCCCCCTGGTGACATTCGGAGATAGTTACCGATTAGGAAGATGCGAAACCCTGACGCAGTGACTGCGGGAGCGAACCCCACGATAGAAGTTTACTTCCCATGGACACCCAGTGAGATGATGGCTATTATGTCTACAATCCCAGATAGAAAAAAATCTCCTGCTGCCTTCGTGGATTCCTTGAGAACTACCATCTCAATTTATCAAGCTGATTCAAGGGACCTCTGGGCCCTAGTCCAGCAGATTTTAACCCCAGCAGAGTACCGCAATTATCTTAACCACCTGAATTATGCTAGTCATGCCGCACTTCAGCAGGCCTATGCGTTAGACGACGATAGAAGGACACAGATCCTGAATGCGTTGAATAGCACATTTCAAAGGCCCATAAATCTTTCTGTTATCTTAGACCTAAAACCTAAGAAGATTGAAGAGCCAGAGGAATTTCTGGAGCGTTTTAATGAAATCTACCGTGGGCAGTCAGGCGACTTGCTGTATCAAAATGGTCAGAATTCCCCTCAATATTGTGCTATGTTAATGCATTGCCTACCACCTTCTGTGGTTACTGCTGTGAAATGTAATAACATGAATTGGACAGAGAACGACCCTTCCCAGATGGCAAGGGCAGTCAGATTTTATTGGAAGGAGGGTGTAGGCCAAGAAGGAGGCTCAGTTACAAAGGTTAAGACTGAGTATGTAATGAAAAAGGATGATTGGCGATCCCAACAAGCGGCAGAAATGGTAGTTTATCAGCAGGAGCCCCAATATTGTGACTTTGGGTGGGTGGATCAGCGAGGAGGAGGATACCAAACCCACCCAAAGGGACCCTCAGCTCCTTTTTATGGCCCACCGGACGCATTAACAGCTTTACAACCGCAGCCCCCTCTGAGGGGCCATTGGTCTACTGGAAGAAGAGGACGAGGCAGATATAGAGGGAGCAATGCATGTTTTAATTGCGGCCGTGCAGATCACTGGCAACAGGAATGCCCCTTTAAAAGACAGGACAGGTGTGTGAGTATCCTATTTCTGAACCTGTGACAGTCACTTACGAGAATAAGTCTGCAGAGCATCAGTTTGTAGTGACTACTGGATGGGACTGTAACTTGTTGGCCCGAGATTTACTGTGTATCTTCCAGCTACAGCTAGAGCGGAGATGAGGGGGTAACGGTTACATCATGGAGGATGAGACAACAGTGCTATATTTCTATCACCCCCCAGTGGTGGACGTTAGACGTTGAACAGTCACTGCATCACGTTACCCTGGCCTATGACAGAACTGGACGAAACAGGGAGTTGGAGGACAAATACCGGCCATTACTTGAGACCGAATGGCCAGTCAAGGTTACAGCCACAGTCATGGGAAAAGAAGATACAGCCGATTTTGTTACAATATCACCACAGTTATGGCCACAGTCAGCTTCGGTAAGCCCTCATATTACACGTCAGGTCCACGACCAGTACCATGCCAGGGATATGGGGCGAATGGTCAGGAGGGCAGTGGATCATTCGGATCCAACAGAGTACGCACTTCAAGTCATGCCGGATGGCACTGCCATAAAATATTTTGAGGTCCCTGAAACAATTAACACTCGACTGCAGCATCACTGGGGACATGATGTGTTGGAATATGTCAATCCACAGGTCTGGGCGGAATACCCATCACAAGTGGGCAAGACAAATGTTACACCTATAAAGGTAATGATTAAGGATCATGTAAAGCTACCTTCCATTCGGCAATACCCCCTGAGATCCCAAGCTGCTCCATCTATAGACAAATTAATTCAAGAGCTGTTGCAACAGGGTATTTTGGTCCCTTGCCAATCAGAATGTAACACCCCCATACTTGCTATGCCTAAACCAGCCAAACCAGACCAGTACCGATTAGTACAGGATTTACGTTCAATCAATGTCATCGCATAGCCGTTACATGCTCTCACCCTCCAACAGGATATTACGGTGTATAGCTCCCACTCGGTCATCGCACTACTGAGGCAACTGCAGACTCAGCATCTTACCGCAGCTCGTCAGACTAGGTATGAGGTATACCTTTTGAACAATCCACGTCTGACATTTAAACACTGTACCACTATCAATCCAGCCTGTTTTCTTAGCGGTCCCCCTGTCCATGAGGACGCGCCTGGTCACGACTGTTTAGCCTTGATTCAGGAAACTACAACAATAAGGGACGATCTGAGTGATATTCCGTTAGAACAACCTGACATGATTATGTATGTTGATGGCAGTGCATTAGTAAGCCCCACTGGCCGGAGACTGTCCGGTTATGCAATCATAGATCAGGATGGTCTGATTCTAGAAGTAGCAGCTTTCCAGACCCCTTACTCAGCACAACAAGCCAAACTTTTTGCCCTCACCCGTGCATGTATACTTGGGGGAGATTGCCGGGTAAATATCTACACAGACTCCCGATATGCTTTCGGGGTAGTTCATGACTTCGGACAACTCTGGAAGAATAGGGCATTCCTTACCTCGGCAGGCACAGAAATATCCAACCGGGGTTTAGTTAATGACTTACTGCAGGCCCTCCTTATGCCCGCGCAGATTTCCGTTATTAAATGCGCTGCCCACACGAATGGTACAACCCCAGTTGACGTTGGTAATGAACGAGCAGATTGTGCAACGCGAACAGCCGCGCAAATTCAGCAAGTGATGGTGCCTAAGATGTTAAGTCAGACTAAACGATCTACTATAAATATGTCTGCTTCTGACAAGTCAATGCCAACCATCCAAGACGTCATAAGGTTACAGGAGGACGCTCCTGAGTGATAAACAAATGTGGAAACGGTTAGGTTGTACATATGATTCGGTTTCCTCTTTATGGACCACGCCTGCACATCAGACTTGTATGTCCGATGTACTGGCTTTATGGGTCATTGAATGTGTACACTTTGCAACTCATTGTGGGGCTCGAGGGACTAGTGATTTGTTGCTGGACACTTGGTGGCACCCTAAAATGCAGGAGTTGGCCCAAAGTATCAGTAATCGGTGTTTGATTTGTCAGCAATATAACACCGGAAAAGGTATCCCTTGTGGGATGGGGCAAACCCCGTTGCTCAGCGGTCCCTTTGAGACGCTCCAAATGGATTACATGGAGTTGGAAAGGTGTCAATGTTATAAATATGTTTTGGTCACTGTGGATGTGTTCAGCAGATGGGTCGAGGCGTATCCGACTATCGATAATAAAGCTGCTACTGTGGTTAAAGTCTTGATGCGGGAAATCATTCCCCGGTACGGTATACCAGCTCAGTTAAGTTCTGATAATGGGCCTCATTTTATTGGACAAATTAACAAGGAGTTTTGCTCCTAGTTGGGCATACGCCAGCAGTTACACTGTGCTTATAGACCGCAGGCGGCCGGGTTGGTTGAGAGACACAATCAGACCCTCAAAACTAAATTGGCTAAATTAAGAGCAGACACGGGACTGACATGGCTTAAGTTGCTCCCCGTTGCCCTCTTCCAGCTGCGGGTTACACCTGCGGGACCGGCCCGGCTCTCTCCCGCCGAGATTCTTTATGGCAGGCCTCTTAGAACTGCCTGGAGCCTGCAGGTTCCCAGACTGGTTCAGTTTCATCAGATGACTGAAGAGATGACCACCTATGTTCTAGCCCTCACGCAGGTGCTCAAGGAGCTCCATGGCCAGGTCCGTGCGGCTCAACAGCCATCGCCCCCAGTACCTAGCTCACTTTCAGTCCAGCCCGGTAGTTATGTCATGGTCAAAAATTGGACTAGGAAGGGGTCGGAGCCGCGATGGGACAGGCCCTTCCAAGTTCTCCTTACCACCCCCACAGCAGTTAAAGTGGAGGGGCGAAGTGCTTGGGTCCACCTCCATCACTGTAAATTGAGTCCATCTCCACTACTGTAAAAGGTCGGATATTAACCTGCCTCCCTTCTCCAGTGCTATTTTCCAGGTGTGGAGCATGATGGAGTGGCTACGCATCGTCTGTCTGATATTTGGCCTCACTTCGCTTGGCGTGTTATTGGCGATGGATATGGAAAAGGGGAATATTATGTATCTGTGTAGCCCCAACCAATCTACAAGGATACATCACCTATGCAAAGGTGATGTTCTTCGCTGCCCCCATATACGAGGACATGGTATCGACTCATGGAAGGTCATCAAGGTTAAGGAGAATGCAGGAGTCATGAAGCAGTTGCACCGGTCCCGGCGATGGGAAGGGAACATTGTATGGACATTGCCTTGTTTTTGGAATACATGTAAATTCGATTTTGGATGTGTTAAGAGTGGTGCGATAAAGGTAACATCAGGCTGTCAGAAGAGCGTAGGAAGAGGCTATGAGAAAGTGAAAGGGGCTAGAGAGAGGATGGGGCGTATGAGAAGGGAAGTACAGCTAGAACGTAGGTTACCGGGAGATACACTTAAGTTAGTTAAAGGCCAAACTGAGGGAAACCCGGGTAGTATGAATCTCTTCTACCAGATTTACCACCGCTTGTATGGACAGGGACGGGTTGTCTGCTACCCGAACCCCGCAGCGGTGTCTAGGTTATTTTCTGTTTCACCGCTTTGGGGCACTCCCCAAACGGTGGTTCATTGTCAGCATTCCGAGCCACTTCCCGAGCAGGTCACTCTTCCTTACGATCCGGGTTCAGCACCATCGGCTATTTGCCTTCCCCTTCCTCGGGATAATTCCCATTCACAGTACGATAGGCTGCGACGGTGGAAGGCGTACATACCTAGCCACTTCACTCCCAATAGGGATTCCCGGTCGTACGAGAATTGCTTCAGCAGTGAAGGATACGGCTGTTTGCTGGTAGAGGTAGACACAAATATAACATGTCTGTTCCCCACTTGTACGGACAGGAGGTGCCATATCACCCAGGCGTCTGGCCAATGCGTTTGTTACAACACCACTTGCGTTCCATTGAACGCCGGCCTCCAGCTCCTTTGTGGCTGGGCGAATGTCTCTCATATCACTGTTGGGACTAGGGCTTTCCGCATTGCTAGGCGGCCCGAATGGGCGTTTCAAAGTTGGATAAACTGGGCTACTGGGGGGTCCTTACGCAACCGATATGCTGATTGTGATGCTAGCCTGCACACGGAGCAAGGATACTACTTTTTATTTAATGGTACAGCGACCAACGTTTTGTCACCCCCATTTCCCCGCCGAATTGCTATAGGGACTCTAGTCCCTACCACAGTCCCCTGCCCTTCGGCGTGGAAGCTGCATAATCAGTTAGCACGTCGGGCAGTCTCTGCTGAATTTTGCGAGAACTGGAAAAAACCTCAGGTTCTTGCACCCAACCGGGGCCACTCAGCCGGGTGGGGGATTCTGAGCATATTGACACTGGGAGGTGTGGGGGGTTCCTTGGCTGTCAGTGATAGGAATTATTTTATTTGCGGCCTTACCATCTTGGGAAATGAAACCTTGGGAGCCCTCGGGGCAATAACCAAGGAGTTGTCTCAGCTACGGTTGTTTGCAATGCAGAACCGGTATGCTCTTGACTATCTTCTGGCCCGTGAGGGTGGGGTATGCGCCATAGTGCAGGGCAAGTGTATCATGGGAGTTCAAGACTTGACCGCTAACATCACTAAATTTATGGATCGCATACGGGATCACTTGGACGGGAGGCAGGATCCTGGCTCTTGGGGTAACTGGGGATTTGGAGGTTGGAAGGACTGGTTGATAAATATGGCCAGGTATTTAGTGGTAGCTATCGGCTGCATCTTTGTGGGCCTGGCCATCCTTAAATGTGTGATGGGTAGAATGCGGGGTGCACTGGATCAGATCAACGCCCCCCAAAAATTTAACTGTTAAAATCCATGAGGGTGAAGCAGATGAGGGGGGGCTAAGCCAGGAATTGGAAATGCAGCGACGGATCTTTTTAGATGGGGAACCGTAGCTATGGATTGGATAGTCCGGTTATCATGGAATGATAAAAGGAGGGAATGACGAATGTGATATAAAATAGTTACTTTAGAGATATTAGTTAATGTAATGTAGAAATAAGCCACTTTGATTCAGGTTAGTTCATAGACAAAGGATTTTAGACCGCATGGAAAAAGCAGGAAGAGGTGTGTCTACGAGAGTGATGCTGGATTGATAGGGGCCGGAGAAAGGGATTGGAAGTGAGCCAATCAGAATAGATCAAACAGGTCAGGAGGGACATAGGATGACCTATGGGCGTCGAGTATGTGAAACTTGATGCCATTTGAATGTATCAGTACGGAGCTCTTTGTCTGAGACACACTTAGTCCCGGAGCTGCAGAGAGCAACATGTTATCTGTATCACTGTGGACTAGGTTTGGCTTGCAAGCTGAATAAAATAACTAATGTTATACCTGCAAATCCATCTCGACTTTTATTGAGGCCAGACTGACGGGTAAAGAAATTTGGGATTCAACACACTTACCAGTCATTTGTCACAACATTTTCTGCTAGTTTACCTGCCCAAATGGGCTGGATGTTTCCGGAATCCTATTTTTTAAAAAAACATTCATAAACGTGGGTGTTAATGGCTAGTCCAGCATTTATTGCCCATCCCTAATTGCCCTTGAGAAGGTGGTGATGAACGGCCTTCTTGAACCAATGCAGTCCATGTGATGTCGGAACACACCAGTGTCGTTAGGGAGGGAGTTCCAGGATTTTGACCAAGCGACACTAAAGGAACGGCGATATTTTTCTAATGTAGAATGGTGAGTGGCTTGGAGAGAAATTCCAGGTGGTGAGTTTCTTATGTATCTGCTGTCCTCGTCCTTCTAGACATTAGCCCCATTGCTTTGAAAGGTGCTATCTCAGGAGATTTGGTGAATTCCTCCAGTGTATCTTAAAGATGGTACACACTGCTGCTACTGTGTATCCATGATAGCGGGAGTAAATGTTTATGGACAGGCTGCCAATCAAGCAGCTTGCTTTGTCCTGGATGATGTCAAGCATCTCGAATGTTGTTGGAGCTGCACTCATACAGCTAAGTGGAAGGTATTCCATCACACTCCTGACTTAGTGCCTTGCGGACAGGCTATGGGGAATCAGGGAATCGGGGGTGAGCTATTCGCTGCAGAATGCCTAGCCTCTGACCTGCTCTTACAGCAACAATGGTTATATGGCTGGTCCAGTTCAGCTTCTGGTCAATGGTAACCCCCAAGATGTTGACAGTAGGGGATTCACCAATGGAAATGCTATTGAATGTACTGGGCGATGGTTAGATTCTCTATTGTTGGAGATGGTCATTGCCTGGCAATCGTGTTGCACAAATGTTACTTGCTACTTGTCAGCCCAAGCCTGAATATTGTCCAGGTCGTGTTGCATTTAGATGTGGACTGCTTCAGTACCTGAGGAGTTGGAAATAGTGCTGAACGTTGTGCAATAATCAGCAGCGAACATCACGCTTCTGATGGAAGGAAGGTCATTGATGAAGCAGCTGGAGATGGTTGGGCCTAAGACACTACCCTGAGGAACTCCTTAAGTTATGTCCTACAACTGAGGCGACTGACGTCCAACAACCACAACCATTTTCCTTTGTGCTAGGTATGTCTCCAATCAGCACAGTGTTCCCTACCCCACCTCCCCCACCGATTCCCATTGACTCCAGTTTTGCTGGAGTTCTTTGATGCTCTACTCGGTCAAATGCTACCTCGATGTCAAGGGCAGTCACTCTCGCCCCACCTCTGGCATACAGTTCTTGAGTCCATATTCGAACCAATGCTGTAATGAGGTCAGGAGCTGAGTGGCCCTGGTGGTACCCAAACTGAGCATCCGTGGGCAGGATATTGTGAAGCAGATGCCACTTGATAGCACTGTTGATGACTCCTTCCTGGTTAGAATTTGTCCTGCATTTTGTGTACAGGACATACCTGGGCAATTTTCCACATTACCAGGTAGATGCCAGTGTTGTAGCTGCACTAGAGCACAAATCTTCAGTACTATTGGCAGAATATTATCAAGGCGTATAGTCCTTGCAGTATCCAGCGTTTTCAGCCGTTTCACAATATCACATGGAGTGAATCAAATTGGCTGAAGACTGGGGACCGCTGGAGGAGACCAAATCATATCATGGAATCATAGAATTTACAGTGCAGAATGAGGCCATTCGACCCATCAATTCTGCACCAGCCCTTGGAAAGAGCACCCTAATCACCAATTCGGCCCTTCTGGCCAGATTGTTGCAAATGCTTGATCCTTATCTTTTGCATTGATGTATTGGGCACCCCCATCAATGATGATGAGGATATTTGTGGAGTTTCCTCCTCCAGTGAATTGTTTAATTGTCCACCACCATCGACGACTGGATGTGGCAGTACTACAGAGCCTAGATCTGATCTGATAGTTGTGGAATCATTTAGCTCAGCCTATTGTTTGCTGCGTATGCTATTGGGCTGCTGTATTGTAGCTTCACCAGGTTGATACCTCATTTTTCAGTATGCCTGGTGCTGGTGCTACTCCTGACATGCCCTCCTGCACTCTTAATTGAACCAGAATTGATCCCCTGGTTTGGTGGCAATGGTAGAGAAGGGGATATGCCAGGCCATGATGTTACAGATTGTGACAAAGTACAATTCTGCTGCTGCTAATGGCCCACAGCACCTCATAGTTACCCAGACTTGAGTTGCTAGGTCTGTTCGAATCCAGTTAGCACGGTGGTAGTACCACACAACACAATGGAGGGTATCCTCAGTGTGAGGATGGGATTTCATCTCCACAAGGGCTGCGTAGTGGTCACTCCTACCAATAATATCATGGACCGATGCTTCTGCCCCAGGGAAGTTGGAGAGAATTAGATCAAGTATGTTTTCTAGTTGGACTTCCGGTGATGGGGAGGTACTGAGGTGGCTCTCCTCCAGAGTACAATAAAGTAGGCACTTTTAGCCTGAAAATTCGGACTCATTCTACCCACAAACAAGGAAGAGGAAGGGTGCTGTATGACAGTGAATGGAGCTCAAGAGGCCTCAGGGAAGGTAAGAGCGGAGGACAAGGTCAGGAGCAGCGAGCGAGTGAATCGGCGAATCCACGAGGCTAGGGGTACAGGACATACATGTACCCCCACCCACCCGCCAGGAGATGGATGCAAGATAGTCCCGACGAAGGAATTGATGGCGATGAGAGAGGCGATTAAAATCGAGACCCAAATGGTGGTCAAGGTAGCAGTGACGGAGGCACAGGTCAACATGCAAGTGGTAATCGACGGAATGGGGAAGAAACTGGAAGCTCAGGGGAAGACGATCCTAGAGCTTGAGAAGGCGTCGATGGACCAGAGCGACAGGATTGCGCTGGAGGCTGAAATAAAAAGATTGGTGGCGACAGAGGAGTCTGAAGGGGTAAGTCGAGGATCAGGAGAATCGATCTTGCCGCCAAAACATCCGAATTGTGGGCCTGCTAGAGGGGATCGTGGGCAGGGACGCAACAGACTGTGTGACCCAGGTTCTGGGCAACCTGATCATTCCCCAAGCCACCGGAGATCGACAGGGCACACAGGTCACTCCGAACGAAGCCCAAGGCCGGGGAGCAGCCAAGGGCGATAATCACCAACAGATACCAAGATCGGGAGAAGATCTATGTTGGGCACAGCAGACAAAGGCAAGCACCTGCGAAAGACACAGAATACGAGTGTATCAGGGCATTGGAGCAGATCTGGCAAAGTGCAGGCCCAAGTTCAACCAGGCAAAGTCGACCTGTACAAAAGTAGAGTAAAATTTGGAATGCTATTCCCAGCTAGGCTCTGGGTTACATTCCAAAACAAGGAGCATTATTTTAATACCCTGGCAGAGGCAGATGAGTTTGTGCAGACGAATAGCCTGACAAGGGGCAGACAAGGCAGCGTTGAGGAAGAGGCAGAGAAAGAAAAGTGATGGACTTGAACAATATTTGCGCGGGACAGTACTACCTCACTTTGAGCAAAAGCACCAGGTCTCAGGAAAGGGCAAGGGCCGCGGAGTGTAGGAGAGGGTGAAGAGGAAACAGAGGGAATAGCTATTGATCAAGCACATGTAATGTCAGCCCCGAGAGGAGGGTCACCATGCAAGCGTGGAAAGCTAGCGCTAGGAAGCATGAAAGCAAGGGGAGCAGCGGTGCACCTCCCGGTGGTGGTGTTGGGGGGCGGGAGGGGGGGGCGGGGGAGGAACAGCATGGAAATTGTAAATAATCACCATATTAATCATCTCCTGTACACTGTACAAATGTAAACGTCAATAAAAATATTAACAGCCAAAATAAGTATGTTTTCTAGTTGGTTTCCTCACCACCTGCCGCAGAGACAGTCTTGCAACTTTGTAATTTAGAGCTCAGGCAGCTCCTCTATAACAAGCCACTAGCCAACCAAAAACATTCTGCACCCTTGCAACCCTTGTGCTTCCTCCAAGTGGCATTCAACATGGAAAAGCACAGATTCATTAACTGAAGTGGGGGAGAGACAGTAGGTGGTAACCAGTAGATGGTTTCGTTTCCTATGTCTGTGGCCCCAAGTCCACGTTGGGGACTCCCAGGACAACTTCCTCCCGACTATATAACAATGTCCCGCCACCTCTGCTGGATCTGTCGGTGGGGCAGGACGTACTCAGCGATGGTGATGATGGTGTCTGGGACATTATCTTTATGTCAGGCTGTTGCTTGATTAGTCTGTGAGAGAGCTCTACAAATTTTGGCACAAGCCCCCAGATGTTAGGAAGGAGGATGTTGTTGAGGCAATGTCATTTCCAATGCCTGGGTCGATTTCTGGCAGTCCCTCTGGTTTTATCCATTTTATTAACCTTTTAGCGGTTTGATACAACTGAGTGGGCTGGACCATTTCAGAGGGCATTTAAGAGTCAACCAATTTGCTGTGGGTCAGGAGTCACATGTAGGTCACCAGACCAGGTGAGGAAGACAGATTTCCTTCTCTAAAAGGACAAAAAACCACTTACCTTTACAGGAGCAGCCCTTTGGATTTCGGCGGCAGCGGTGCGCAGGGGCCTTCTGGGAGGTGAGTACTTACTTTAAAAAGCGTTGCCTTTACAGGAGCAGCCCTTTGGATTTCGGCGGCAGCGGTGCGCAGGGGCCCTCTGGGAGGTGAGTACTTACTTTAACAAGCCTTACCTGGTCCCGTGTCTGTTCTTCTTTTCTGTTTTATTTGTTTTTATATAAGGCGGGAACCGGAAGTTCGACCCGCGGACCTCTGGGAAGTCCCCCCCCCCCCCCCCCCCACCCCCCCACCCCCCAACCAATAAATTCTGGTGGAGAGGAAACCCGAGACACTACACGTGTAGTGTCTCCCACCCGCCCTCCTCCTCTAACCTAATAATAAGACCCATTGGTGTAAGGTAAGTGCCATATTATATTATTATTATATTATTAGCATTGTGCAGGTCAAGGTTCGGAGGTGGAGGAGCAGTCTCTGTCAGCGAGAGAACCAGAGAACATCTAAGACACTCAGAAGGTAAGAAGGTAAGTAAGTGATTTTTACTTATTTTTACTTTTTTACCTTTTTTCAAATTGTGTGTGTCAGGGGGAAACTGAAGTGACATCACAGAAAAGCTGTGGCCAGAGTGGCTGGTTGGGATTCTACCCTAAATTTTAAAAAAATTTGAGTATTTGGCAACTAATTAAACATAATAACTTAATTATAATTTAGAGGGCTTCTAAGCCAGAGATCGGAGAGTATTATAGTTAGCTATCGCATTTCTATTAGAAATCTAGTGCTGGGAAACAGATAGTTGACAGTAACTTTGAAATTTTTATTAAAATATTTTTTTTTAAAAGACAAATTTTAATTTTAATTTTAATTAATTGACGCAATGTCAGTTAGAGGGGTGCTGTGCTCTGACTGTGAGATGTGGCAGGTCCGGGAGGCTTCCAGCGTCCCGGATGGCTTCATCTGCAGAAAGTGCACCCAACTGGAGCTCCTCACAGACCGCATGGTTCGGTTGGAGCAGCAATTGGATGCACTTAGGAGCATGCAGATGGCGGAAAGCGTCATAGATCGCAGTTATGTAAATGTGGTCACACCCAAGGTGCAGGCAGAGAAATGGGTGACCACCAGAAAGGGCAGGCAGTCAGTGCAGGAATTCCCTGTGGTTGTCCCCCTCTCGAACAGATATACCCCTTTGGATACTGTCGGGGGGGATAGCCTATCAGGGGAAAACAGCAGCAGCCAGAGCAGTGGCACCACGGCTGGCTCTGATGTTCAGAAGGGAGGGTCAAAGCGCAGAAGAGTAATAGTAATAGGGGACTCTATAGTCAGGGGCACAGATAGGCGCTTCTGTGGACGTGAAAGAGACTCCAGGATGGTATGTTGCCTCCCTGGTGCCAGGGTCCAGGATGTCTCCGAACGGGTAGAGGGAATCCTGAAGGGGGAGGGCAAACAGGCAGAGGTCGTTGTACATATTGGTACTAACGACATAGGCAGGAAGGGGCATGAGGTCCTGCAGCAGGAGTTCAGGGAGCTAGGCAGAAAGTTAAAAGACAGGACCTCGAGGGTTGTAATCTCGGGATTACTCCCTGTGCCACGTGCCAGTGAGGCTAGAAATAGGAAGATAGAGCAGATAAACACGTGGCTAAACAGCTGGTGTAGGAGGGAGGGTTTCCATTATCTGGACCACTGGGAGCTCTTCCGGGGCAGGTGTGACCTGTATAAGAAGGACGGGTTGCATCTAAACCGGAGAGGCATAAATATCCTGGCCGCGAGGTTTGCTAGTGTCACACGGGAGGGTTTAAACTAGTATGGCAGGGGGGTGGGCACGGGAGCAATAGGTCAGAAGGTGAGAGCATTGAGGGAGAACTAGGGAATAGGGACAGTGTGGCTCTGAGGCAGAGCAGACGGGGAGAAGTTGCTGAACACAGCGGGTCTGGTGGCCTGAAGTGCATATGTTTTAATGCAAGGAGCATTACGGGTAAGGCAGATGAACTTAGAGCTTGGATTAGTACTTGGAACTATGATATTGTTGCCATTACAGAGACCTGGTCGAGGGAAGGGCAGGATTGGCAGCTAAACGTTCCAGGATTTAGATGTTTCAGGCGGGATAGAGGGGGATGTAAAAGGGGAGGCGGAGTTGCGCTACTTGTTCGGGAGAATATCACAGCTGTACTGCGAGAGGACACCTCAGAGGGCAGTGAGGCTATATGGGTAGAGATCAGGAATAAGAAGGGTGCAGTCACAATGTTGGGGGTATACTACAGGCCTCCCAACAGCCAGCGGGAGATAGAGGAGCAGATAGGTAGACAGATTTTGGAAAAGAGTAAAAACAACAGGGTTGTGGTGATGGGAGACTTCAACTTCCCCAATATTGACTGGGACTCACTTAGTGCCAGGGGCTTAGACGGGGCGGAGTTTGTAAGGAGCATCCAGGAGGGCTTCTTAAAACAATATGTAGACAGTCCAACTAGGGAAGGGGCGGTACTGGACCTGGTATTGGGGAATGAGCCCGGCCAGGTGGTAGATGTTTCAGTAGGGGAGCATTTCAGTAACAGTGACCACAATTCAGTAAGTTTTAAAGTACTGGTGGACAAGGATAAGAGTGGTCCGAGGATGAATGTGCTAAATTGGGGGAAGGCTAATTATAACAATATTAGGCGGGAACTGAAGAACATAGATTGGGAGCGGATGTTTGAGGGCAAATCAACATCTGACATGTGGGAGGCTTTCAAGTGGCAGTTGAAAGGAATACAGGACCGGCATGTTCCTGTGAGGATGAAAGATAAATACGGCAATTTTCGGGAACCTTGGATGACGAGTGATATTGTAGGCCTCGTCAAAAAGAAAAAGGAGGCATTTGTCAGGGCTAAAAGACTGGGAACAGACGAAGCCTGCGTGGAATATAAGGAAAGTAGGAAGGAACTTAAGCAAGGAGTCAGGAGGGCTAGAAGGGGTCACGAAAAGTCATTGGCAAATAGGGTTAAGGAAAATCCCAAGGCTTTTTACACGTACATAAAAAGCAAGAGGGTAGCCAGGGAAAGGGTTGGCCCACTGAAGGATAGGCAAGGGAATCTATGTGTGGAGCCAGAGGAAATGGGCGAGGTACTAAATGAATACTTTGCATCAGTATTCACCAAAGAGAAGGAATTGGTAGATGTTGAGTCTGGAGAAGGGGGTGTAGATAGCCTGGGTCACATTGTGATCCAAAAAGACGAGGTGTTGGGTGTCTTAAAAAATATTAAGGTAGATAAGTCCCCAGGGCCTGATGGGATATACCCCAGAATACTGAAGGAGGCTGGAGAGGAAATTGCTGAGGCCTTGACAGAAATCTTTGGATCCTCACTGTCTTCAGGGGATGTCCCGGAGGACTGGAGAATAGCCAATGTTGTTCCTCTGTTTAAGAAGGGTAGCAAGGATAATCCCGGGAACTACAGGCCGGTGAGCCTTACTTCAGTGGTAGGGAAATTACTGGAGAGAATTCTTCGAGACAGGATCTACTCCCATTTGGAAGCAAATGGACGTATTAGTGAGAGGCAGCACGGTTTTGTGAAGGGGAGGTCGTGTCTCACTAACTTTTGATAGAGTTTTTCGAGGAGGTCACTAAGATGATTGATGCAGGTAGGGCAGTAGATGTTGTCTATATGGACTTCAGTAAGGCCTTTGACAAGGTCCCTCATGGTAGACTAGTACAAAAGGTGAAGTCACACGGGATCAGGGGTGAGCTGGCAAGGTGGATACAGAACTGGCTAGGCCATAGAAGGCAGAGGGTAGCAATGGAGGGATGCTTTTCTAATTGGAGGGCTGTGACCAGTGGTGTTCCACAGGGATCAGTGCTGGGACCTTTGCTCTTTGTAGTATATATAAATGATTTGGAGGAAAATGTAACTGGTCTGATTAGTAAGTTTGCAGACGACACAAAGGTTGGTGGAATTGCGGATAGCGATGAGGACTGTCGGAGGATACAGCAGGATTTAGATTGTCTGGAGACTTGGGCGGAGAGATGGCAGATGGAGTTTAATCGGGACAAATGTGAGGTAATGCATTTTGGAAGGTCTAATGCAGGTAGGGAATATACAGTGAATGGTAGAACCCTCAAGAGTATTGAAAGTCAAAGCGATCTAGGAGTACAGGTCCACAGGTCATTGAAAGGGTCAACACAGGTGGAGAAGGTAGTCAAGAAGGCATACGGCATGCTTGCCTTCATTGGCCGGGGCATTGAGTATAAGAATTGGCAAGTCATGTTGCAGCTGTATAGAACCTTAGTTAGACCACACTTGGAGTATAGTGTTCAATTCTGGTCGCCACACTACCAGAAGGATGTGGAGGCTTTAGAGAGGGTGCAGAAGAGATTTACCAGAATGTTGCCTGGCATGGAAGGCATTAGCTATGAGGAGCGATTGAATAAACTCGGTTTGTTCTCACTGGAACGAAGGAGGTTGAGGGGCGACCTGATAGAGGTATACAAAATTATGAGGGACATAGACAGAGTGGATAGTCAGAGGCTTTTCCCCAGGGTAGAGGGGTCAATTACTAGGGGGCATAGGTTTAAGGTGAGAGGGGCAAGGTTTAGAGTAGATGTACGAGGCAAGTTTTTTACGCAGAGGGTAGTGGGTGCCTGGAACTCGCTACCGGAGGAGGTAGTGGAAGCAGGGACGATAGGGACATTTAAGGGGCATCATGACAAATATATGAATAGGATGGGAATAGAAGGATACGGACCCAGGAAGTGTAGAAGATTGTAGTTGAGTCGGGCAGCATGGTCGGCATGGGCTTGGAGGGCCGAAGGACCTGTTCCTGTGCTGTACATTTCTTTGTTCTTTGTTTATTAATGAACCAGATGGGTTTTTAAATGACAATCGGCAATGGTTTCAATTGCAGATTTTTATTAATTGAAGTCAAATTCAGGATAATGCTCTGGGGACCTTGGTTTAAATTCCACTTTAATAAGGACATGGGGAGTCCATACCGAGTAAAATAAAGAACTTTGATTTATTTACAATACAGTACATACACTTCCTGGTAAATCACTACCGGGTCTCTTTCGGTCGGTGCCTTATTGGCCGACCTTTTACACAATGCTAAATTGAGTTCCCCCGCCACTCAGCGGGGGAGCTTGTACTCCGCGAGAACCAAGGAAGATAACCATTCCTACCCCGTAAGTCCCGTGCGGGATATTACAACCACCATAGCAGATGATTTGAACCTGGGTACCGAGGGCATTACCCTGGATTGCTAGTCCAGTGATAATACCACGATACCACTGCCTCCCCTTAATCAGTTTGCTGCAACATTCAACAAAACTTTCATAATCCAGTCAACATTTTTCAACAAATCCCATTATTTTGACAGCCCAAAACATCATGAAATGAAACATGAAATATCTGCAACCAGAAATCAGTTCACCACAACACCAGTAAAATTAGATAGTCTGTGGCATTAAAGTTAGACAGCAAGGGCTGGATTTTTGCCTTGGAGTGGGAAACAGGAGCTCGGTCTGCTTTTGGATCAGAAACCCAACTCCAGTGGATAACTAATTGAGGGTCAGATTCTGCCAGGGGCGAGCCCTTGATAAATATGGGGACTGGTTTCCTATCCAATTACAGGTGGTGGGGGAAGGAATGGCGGGCTGGTCAAGAGGTGGGGTTCCTTTAGACTGCCCACAGCAGCCATCACTGGAGGACAGACTTGCAGTTTGTGTTGACGTTTTTCACTGCACCACAAGGGAGATGTCACTAGGCAGCAGGAGGCTTGGCACCCAGGAAAAGATAGACTCTCGCTTTTTGTTAACTTGGAGCCAATGCTAGAAGCCGTGAGAGAGGAGAGAGGTTCTCCTTCTAGAGGGTGGCAGGAGGAGTTCACATCATCATGCAACAGGAGCACCTCGTTCAGCATCATGTCCCTCTGCCTCCAATGCCCTCTCTTCTCTTTTTTACTTCCTGCTCTTCCCCTGAGGAGCGGTCCCCTTTCCGGGCCTCACTATCGTCAAAGTCCACATATATCTGGAGGACAATGTAATGTAGAACATTGCAGACCACCATAACCACCAAGACTCATACAGAAGGATATTGGGGGACACTGCCCAACTGGTCCAGCATTAGGCCCAGTGTCCCATCAGTTGTGAATCTGATGTGCTGTCCAGCCTTGCTAAAGAGAGCACCTTTCACCTGGACAATGCACTGGTGAGTAGCTGCCTATGGAATGTCAATGAGACCCACAGCTGATCCCTGAAAGGGTCCAGCGATGAAAGAATTCAAGGCTAAGTTACCTTGACTGCTACTGGTAACGTATGGCAATCAATGGTACAAACTGAGGACCACACTGTTGAGGGCACAAATATCCGTGATCATCCACCTAGAGAGTTGCAGTCTCTTTCTGCACTGGTTCTCAGTCATGACTGTCTGTAGGGTAGTGTCTCCTTCCCCTTCATGCCCCTTGTCTTTCTTTTCTGGTCTCTTGATGCCCAGAGCCCTGACCTTCCTGTGCAGGCTGCTGCTCCTCATTACCATTGGTCTCAATTTCTGAGGGTGCAGTACCCACTTCCACATTCTCTCTTGCTGGTGCTCAGTTGGAGTTGAAACATCCCCGCTCACTGCTTCGTGCTCATGTAATGCCAGGAGAATGACGACCCTGTGAACAGACAAAGTTCTTAATGCTAACTCCTCTCCTGACCGTGATGGGCTATTGCAACTTTTACTTCAAAGGACTAAGTCCTTTCACTTATGATTAGCATTTAGACATAAGTGCCAGAAGTTTACAGGTCACCTGACTTGCTCCCATACTTAATTCATGCCTGCCTTCAGCAGGCAGCTCCTAAACCTTAGGCACCTCCAGCAAATCAGAAACACTTCAGAAAGACGTGCTTTCAAAAATCCCTTAACAAGCTTAATTAAACGCAACACGAATCGAGACAGGTTTGCAGTCCTGCGCTTCAACTCGCCCTCCTAAAAATCTTGGTCGACCTGAACAGAGGCAGGACAACAGGTTCCAAAACCGGGGTTCAAGAAGGCAGCTCATTACCACCTTCTCAAGGGCAATAAGGGATGGGTAATAAATTCTGACCTATATAGCGATTCCCAGATCCCATGAACAAATTTAAATAAACATGATGCAAATGCACAAAACGAAATCCAATGAAGTACCAAGTTGCAATAGCTGCTTCTGTCCACCACAGGCAGCAATGCAAGAAACTAGAACAGATGTCATAGGTGGTTCCCAATGGCTCAAATAAAATAATTAAAACAACAAAGCAAGCAATTTCTGAACATAGTTTACAAACTCTATATGGGTTAGTCTGATTCAAATTTGGTATGAGCATTATAAACACAATCTTCCCAGCACACAACAATGAAAATTTCAACGAGCAAAGTACAGTGCCAATTACTTCTCACATATCATTTTCATGTATGCTAGTCTATTCCAACTCAAATTCTATTACATTTCATTAAGTACAAAAAAACATGGTTTGAAAACCAATCACATTGGCAAATAAGAAAATACCCTGTTCAACACCTTTGTGCCTGGCAAAACAGCTCTCATTTTGGCAGAGGGCGTGAAGGAGCAGTGACACTGTGGAGGTAATTCTGATTGAATGATGCCGCAAAACTTGCAATATAGGCTTTTCAAGACAACGTGAATCAGGAAGAGTGTTTAGCTGGTGGTTGAGCCGATATTGCACCATGTTACGTGAGCAACTAAAGTCAAAATTTCCTCTTTGTCGCTTAATGAGATTAATGAGGGCGCACATTGAAGATGCATTGGTGGCATGGATTTCATAAGAGCCGCTTATAAAATCATAGAGCCAAAGTGACGGAAAATACTTGTTTAAAACAACATAGTTGTTTCAGGTAATATATGGGATTTTGAGTTCATCTGTGTACCATCTGCAATGAAATTGCAATTCTGTTCTTCAGAAATATCAACTAAAATAAGATAGTCTCAGAAAATGCTACATTTATTATAATAGAAGTGAGCATTTAAAAAATATATATTTATTCAAATTTTCAACGATTTTCAACAAAACACTCCAACCAGAAAAAAAAAGAATAAAGCACCTCAGTTGGTCCAAGAATCGCCACATCCCCTCCCCCACCTCCGGGGGCTCAGACCTATACAGATCCCCATAGAAGTCCCTAAATACCTTGTTTATTCTCACCGCACCGTATTCCCCCCTCTATCTCTAATTCCACCAATCTCCCTCGCTGCCTCCCTCTTACGAAGCTGATGTGCCAGCATCCGGCTCGCCTCTCCCCGTACTCATATACCGCCCCCTGCATTTTCCTCCACTGCGCCTCTGCTTTTCCCGTGGTCAATAGATCAAATTCCATTTGGAGGTTTCGTCGCTCCCTAAGCAGCCCCTCCTCGGGGGCCTCTGCATAGCTCCTGTCCACCCTTAATATGTCCCCCACCAATCTCTCCCCCTCCCTCCTCTCTCTCTTCTCCCTATGGGCCCTAATGGAAATTAGCTCTCCCCTAACCACTACCTTCAGAGCCTCCCAGACTACCCCCACCTGCACCTCCCCATTGTCGTTGGCCTCCATGTATCTTTGAATACACCCCCGGATCCGCCCGCACACCTCCTCATCTACCAACAGTCCCACATTGAGGCGCCAGAACAGGCACTGGTCCCTCTCCTCCCCCAACTCCAGCTTCACCCAATGAGGGGCGTGATCCGAGATGTCTACAGCCGAATATTCCGTTCCCTCCACTTTCAGATTTAGTGCCCTACTCATTATAAAGAAATCTATCCGGGAATAGGCTTTATGGGCGTGGGAGAAAAAATAAAATTCTCTGGCAAACCTCCACGGATCCACTCCCCCCATCTGGTCCATAAACCCCCCTGAGCACCTTGGCCGCAGCCGGCCTCTTACCCGTCCTGGAACAGTCCAGTGCTGGCTCCAGCACCGTGTTGAAGTCCCCCCCATTATCAAGCTCCCTGCCTCCAGATCCGAGATCCGACCCAACGTACGTTTCATAAATCCAGCATCATCCCAATTCGGGGCATATACGTTCACCAGTACCACCCTCTTCCCCTGCAACCTACCACTCACCATCATGTATCGACCTCCATTATCCGCCACAATGTTCATCGCCTCAAACGTCACCCGCTTCCCCACCAGTATCGCAACTCCTCTATTCTTCGCATCCAGCCCCGAGTGAAAGACCTGCCCAACCCATCCCTTTCTCAGCCTAACCTGACCTGCCAGCTTCAAGTGTGTCTCCTGGAGCATGACCACGTCTGCCTTCAGTCCATTTAAGTGTGCGAACACCCGGGCCCTCTTGACCGGCCCATTCAGGCCCCTCACATTCCATGTTATCAGCCGGATCAGGGGGCTACGCATGCCCGCCCCCCCCCCCCCCCCCCCGGCCGACTAGCCATCCCCTTTTTTAGGCCAGCCACGTGCCCGCGCATCCCGGCCCTCCAGTCCCCCAAGCGGCGGACCCCCGCCCCGACTCCCTCTTCTACCTCCAGCTCCCCTTTGGCCAATACAGCAGCAACCCAGTCCCCCCCCCCCCTCCCCCGCCAGATCACCAGCCATTTTGCTCCCCCCATTGCACTCCCGTAATTCAGCTGACTCCTGCTGACCCCGGCCACTCCCGCCATTCCAACGACCCCCCAGTGTGGGAATCCCCCCCACCTCCCCCTGTCGATCAATGTGCACTCTCCTCCAGCACCACCCTTCCCCCCACACCCCGCCCCTCCCTTCCTTAGCACAGGAAAAAGCCCGCATTTTCCATTCGAGCCGGCCCTGCCTCCTATGGCGCAGTTCCTTTTTCTGCGACCTCACCCCAGCTCCCAATCCCCGGGCTTCATCAGCGGCGACCTGTCCCTACAGTACCGGCGCCCACACTCTCACACAGCCTCCACATCATATCCACTCACCCCTTCCCATTTCCCCTCTTCCCAACCTGAAGCCAGAAGAAGAACACCCCCAAAATACAGTAAACACCGCCCCCCCCCCCCCCCCCCCCCCACCCCCACAACAAAGCCTCAGTTTGAGTCCAGCTTTTCAGTCTGAATAAAGGTCCACGCCTCATCTGGCGTCTCAAAATAGTGATGACGGTCCTGTAACGTGACCCACAATCGCGCTGGCTGCAGCATTCCAAACTTCACCCCCTTCTGATTAAAACCAGCCCTCTTCTTGGCTACCTCCGCACTCCAGTCCTGGTAGACACAGATCTCCGTATTCTCCCACCTGCTGCTCCGTTCTTTCTTCGCCCATCTCAGGACGCACTCTCTGTCCATAAAGCGGTGGAACCTCACCACTACAGCCCTTGTCGGCTCGTTGGCTTTAGGCCTCCTTGCCAGGACTCGATAAGCCCCATCCAGCTCCAGGGGCCTCGGGAAAGCTCCCGTGCCCATCAGCGTGTTGAGCATTGTAGCTACATATGCCCCAGCGTCGGACCCCTCCACTCCTTCAGGGAGACCTAGAATCCGAAGGTTCTTCCTCCTCGACCTGTTCTCCAGGTCCTTAAACTTCTCCTGCCATTTCTTGTGTAGCGCCTCGTGCGCCTCCGCCTTCACCGCCAGGCCCCAAATCTCGTCCTCGTTCTCTGAGGCCTTCTGCCGCACCTCTCGAATCGCCACCCTTTGGACTTCTGGGTCTCCACCAGCCTTTCGAAAAAAGCAAGATGGCGGCAGGTGGAGATCAAGCAGCATGGGCGCAGTGGTCGCAGGAGCAGCAAGAGTTCCGTACAAACTGCTTTGCGGAGCTGAGAGCAGAAATGCTGCCGACACCTTCATTGGCGGCAGCATTTCTGCTCTCAGCTCCGCAAAGCAGTTTGTACGGAACTCTTGCTGCTCCTGCGACCACTGCGCCCACGCTGCTTGCTCTCCACCTGCCGCCATCTTGCTTTTCCTCCCCCACTCTCTTCGCTGCTCCAAAACCACTTTTTAGATCACTCCACTCCTGGTCCACTCCATACAGTGCTGGGGGAACCTTACTATCACCTTCCCACACTGGGAACTGTCATACAAGTGCCGCTGGGGCTCCTCAAAAGGGCCCAAAAGTCCGTTCTTGGCGCGAGCTGCCGAACGTGCGACCTACCTAGGCATAGCCGCAACCGGAAGTTAGAAGTGAGAATTTATTGAAAGACATTAATATCCAGATTTACTGCAGTTAACTAATTAGCGAACAGCTGGATAAAGCATTCAAACAACCAGTGTAAATACAAAAACCTAGAATTCTAATCAAGGTTATTTCAACTGCAATGACTCTGATTCCTACTTTCAGAACAATTATTTTAACATTGCTGGTTGCTCACTTTTCAGAATGAGCTATCTGCAAGAGATCAGAAATCTCTTCTAGAGAGGGAAGTGGAGGGCAACAGAAAGGATTGCCCAAGATACAGTTGGATAACAGGCATCACAGAGTGGTTGAAGATGAACTACAATGAATGTGTGAGCATGGCTCCAGACAGACGAGCGTGACATACCATGACAGTCGATCTCCCAGTAGGAGTAGCTACAAGCAGCAGCAGTACCTGTAATAGTAACATGGTCAGAAACTCTAGTTTGCAGTTTGTCAAAACTATTAGGCCTCAGAAGGAACCAAGTCAAGCGTGTTTTTTAAAAAAGTAAGAAGGTGCTGGAGTGAAATTTACATTATTATAATTTGAACTATACAAATAGGAGCACTTGTTAAGGTGACACCATTATATGAAAGGTGAGGAAGATAGAAATCCCAGAAAGTGAGGCAATCGGTGATTAACAAGTTCCACTTAGAACTGAAAAACCAGCAGCAATGATATCAAAACAATTTGTAGATCTTAATGATCTCCTCCAGCCATAATTGCCTGCTCAAACCTCACATCCTCCCTCCTCTTTGTTGAAAAAAAATGAAAATCGCTTACTGTCACAAGTAGGCTTCAATGAAGTTACTGTGAAAAGCCCCTAGTCGCCACATTCCGGCGCCGTGCTGCTGGCCTGCCTTGGTCTGCTTTCAAAGCCAGAGATTAGCCTAGTGTGCTAAACAGCCCCATCGTCACTTAAACGTTCAATCATTTCCCTTCATAGGTGTGTGATGAGACACCAGAGCCTTCCTTCACATGTCTCCCTTCACCTCCTGCCAATGCATTTATTTTCCTTAGAGGCTTTGTTTTCCATAGAAATGTAATAAAATAATAATAATCTTTATTGTCACAAGTAGGCTTACATTAACACTGCAATGAAGATATTGTGAAAAGCCCCTACTCGCCACATTCCGGCACCTGTTCGGGTACACAGAGGGAGAATTCAGAATGTCCAAATTACCAAATAGCACGTCTTTCGGGACTTGTGGGAGGAAACTGGAGCAGGAAACCCATGCAGACACAGGGAGAACATGAAGACTCCGCACAGACAATGACCCAAGCCGGAAATCGAACCTGGGACCCTGGTGCTGTGAAGCTATAGTGCTAACCACTATGCTACTGTGCTGCCCAAGATTTAGCGACAGTATTAAGTACAATTTAATGGATAAACTAATGATTTTCATTTTTTAAATTTAAATCCCTTGTACTTAGAAATTTCAGTTACTGAAGACAAATTGTAAATTTTATTTTTGAAACTGTGCGGAGTCTGCACGTTCTCCCCGTGTATGCGTGGGTTTCCTCCTGGTACTCCGGTTTCCTCCCACAGTCCAAAGATGCAGGTTAGGTGGATTGGCCATGATAAATTGCCCTTAGTGTCCAAAATTGCCCTTAGTGTTGGATGGGGTTACTGGGTTATGGGGATAGGGTGGAGGTGTTGACCTTGGGTAGGGTGCTCTTTCCAAGAGCTGGTGCAGACTCGATGGGCCGAATGGCCTCCTTCTGCACTGTAAATTCTATGATAATCCATGATTAATCTAGGACAAAGGTTCGGCACAACATCGTGGGCCGAAGGGCCTGTTCTGTGCTGTATTTTGAATTATTTGTGGGGCAAATATAGATATGATTGCTTCGCCAGACACTCTCTGAAATGTGGATGTGAAGATACAGTCAATTTGTGGCACCCATAACAATGGAGGTTTTATCACTTATATCACCTTCAGGGTAAAAATTGCGGACACTTTCATAATGAGGTTTCCTGTAATGGCTGGTTTTCACAGGAAATTACAATGGAATGGCATGCCTCTCATACCAAATTCATTTTATAGATTTTTGGATTTAGTCTGACACGAGGTAACAAATAACAACATTAACACAACATAGGAAATTCCAATAAAGCAGAAAATATCTGGGACCAAAAATAATTTCAAAGCATACTCAAAATAAAATGACAGATATTTGTTGGCTTGATAGCCAACTGGTTACCTTTAACATGTCTTTTTTGCCTAGTTGCTCTATTTTTGTTGTCTCTTTACTTTTGTTGTAAACTCATTTTTAAAATATATATATATACATATATCTATATATATATATTATATATAATAGACATTTTCACCCATCTAATTATACAACTAATTCGTTGTACTCATGGTGTGCAGAGGAAAGAAGGTAGACGGTGCAAAATACCTTGAACCACTGACTGAAACAATGTAGAGTATTAAAGAATTTTGGCCTCATCTGAAATCTACCAAATTCCTGATGCCCACCAGACACTTCACCAAATAGCAGTAGCAAGTTAAAATTTGTGGGAAAAAGCTTCTTTTGTAAGTCATGCCTACATCCTTCATGAGCCATGGGACCCTCATGCTCTTGGGAAAATGTATCATAGAACCATTCCTAGTAAGACATGGTACTGTATAACATATTCTGCACTGTAAATTCTGTAAATTCTGTAAATACATAGGCATCAGTTAAATGTTAAAATTAACCAGAAAAATATTTGTTAGTATAATTATTGTACCATTTAATCATATTTTCTGAAAAGCAACACTTAACATAACCACAATGCCTCAAATACAACTTCTGTTGTTTAGCATCAAAAAATATTGTTAGCCATGTTTGCAACTCAGTACTCTAGCAGAATTTCATCGCCATTTTTATGTTATCATATTAACCAATCATTTTCCCTTTAAATCTAAATAATTTTGATTTGTAGAAAATATAAATTTGTCAACGATAGGTGAAAATCATTACGGGAAAACATTAAAAGAAATAGCTCTGAGGTAAACATATTCTCATGTGGAAATTTTCCAGCCACCTCTTTTTTAAGAGTACATCATATCAATCCATCATGCAACCCTCTCCTTTCCCATGCCCTTTGTAGTAACCCATGCAGTTTCACAAGTTATTTTCAACCAGAAGCTAACTGAGCATATTCGCCAATATAAATAAAAAAGATTGCCCCTTCCAATACAAAGAAAATATGTTCTAAGATGTATTATTTCATTTTTTTAATGTCAAAATGTCTACTTTCGGCAGAATACAAGTCTCAATAATATGTTTTTAATTTTTGAGATTGTTCAATGTGGCTGCTTCAATTATATAGGAACATAAGAACACGAGAACAAGGAGCAAGAGTTAGAAATTCAGCCCCTCGAGCCTCCTCCACCATTCAATACGATCACGACTGCTATCATCTTGGCCTCATCTCCAACTTCCTGCCCACACCCCATAAAACTTCATCCTACTACTTATTAAAAAAACATCCATCTCCTCCTTAAATTTGTTTAGTGTTCTGGTGTCCACTGCACATCCGGGATATAGAATTCCACAGGTTCACAAGCATTTGAGTGAAGTAATTTCTCCTCATCTCTGTTTTAAATCTGTCACCCCTTAGCCTAAAATTATGACCTCTTGTTCTAGAATGCCCAACAAGGGGAAACATCTGCTCTATGTCTACCCCATCCATCCCCTTTACATCTTATATACTTCAATTAAATATCCTAATTCTTCTAAACGCCAGCGAGTTTAGGCCTAAACTGCTCAATCTCTCTTCATGAGACAAACCCTTCATCCCTGGAATCAATCTAATGAACTTTCACTGAACCATCTTTAATGCATTTACATCCTTCCTCAAGTAAGGGGACGAAAACTGTGCTCAGTACTCCAGATGCGGTCTCACCAATTTCCTTTATAGTTGCAACAGCACTTCCCTACTTTTATATTCTATTCCATTTGCAATGAATGTCAAAATTCCATTTGCCTTCCTTATTACCTAATGCACCTGCATACTAAATTTCTGCGATTCGTGCACGAGGACTCCCAGATCCCGTCTGCACCAAACATTTTTGAAGTTTCTCTCCATTTAGATAATAAGTTGCCTTTTTATTCCTCCAACCAGAACGGATAACCTCACACTTGTCCGTGTTAAATTCCATCTGCCAATTTTGGCCCACTCATCTAACCTATCCATATCCATTTGTAAAAATGTCTTATTTCCTTGCAACTTGCTTTCCCACCTATTTTAGAGTCATCTGCAAATTTAGCTACAGTGCATTCTATCCCTACATCCAAGTCATTTATATAAATTGTAAATAGTTAGGGCCAAGGACCGAACCCTGTGGCACACCACTAGTCACAGCTGCCAACCAGAAAAAAATCTATTTATCCCCACTCTCTGTCTTCTGTTGGTTAGCCAATCCTCTACCAAGCAAATCAAATGTGTTACCCCCCCAACCCTTTGGGTTCTTACCTTGTGTGCCACCTTATCAAAATGCCTTCTGGAAGTTCAGATACACTAATCTACTGGACACCCATGATCCAGCCTTCTTGTTACATCTTTGAAGAGATCCAGCAAATTAGTTACCCTTCATAAAACCATGCCGGCTCTGATTGATTGTGTTTTGACTTTTCAAATGTCCCATTACTACTTCCTTAATAATGGATTCCAACAAATTCTCAACAAACATTAGACATTAAACTAACTGGTCTATAATCTCTTACTTTCTGCCTTGCTTCCTTTTTGAACAGGGGGGTTAGATTAGCCTTTTTTCAATCCATTGTAACCTTTGCAGAATCCTGGAAATTTTGGAATATTATGAGCAATGCCTCCACTATCTCTACTGCCACTTCCTTCAAGATCCTAGGATGTAGGTTTTCAGACCACAAGGACTTGTCTGTTTTTAATCCCAATAGTTTGCTATGTACTTTTTCCATATATCCAAAGCAACATATTTAATATTAGATAGTATCAGCTTTGGCTTTGTTGAAAGCACTCTCACCTATACATCAGAAGAATGTGGGTTCAAGTCCCACTCCAGAACCTTGAGCACAAAAATCTAGGCTGACATTCCAATGCAGTCAGTCTTGGACAATCAGATTTTTGGTGTCTCAGGGAATTAAGTGATATCAGGAATGGACAGGAAAGTGGAGTTGGAACAAAAGATGGCCATGTTCACATGGAATTGAGAAGCAGGCTTGAGGGGTATGGTCTACCCTTGCTCCTATTCCTTCTGTTTATAGTCATTTGGTTGTACAGAACTTGAGTATTGCTGAAAAGAAGAGACATGTTGAAGCTTTTAATCTTGCACTCATCAGGACATTTTACAAGAATACCAGTAAAAGGGGAAAACAACAATTTATATTGTATGAGAAGAGAATGTCGATTGGTTGACAAGTGGACTCAGAGTGCATTCTTCATGACAAGCCTCTACCAATCAGAATTATCTCTTCTGCCACACCAATCTTAGATTGTGCTAAATGAACCTTACAACATTAAAGTAATTCCAACTACATCATTGAAACAGTACATGAATTTTTTTCTCTTAATTCCACCTCATAAAAAACCTATTCCTTATAAATTTGCTTATGCAATTTACCATAAAAGTAACCAGCTATACAGTTCCTGTACCTTAGTGTAGTTTATGTACACCCATCATCATTCATTTAATGATCCTTGCTAATACAGGATTTTCTATATGTGTTCCCATCAGCCTCAAAAAACAACTTACTTTTACATTTATCATTCATTCCCATCGTGTAAAATCCTTGACACCCATTCCAATATATCTAATAAATTAATCAAATATATAGCATCTGGTTTCTTAACCATTCATTAAAGTTCTGCTAATTTAAAAACCCTTGAAGGAGACATCGCTGACGAGCCACAGGCATGGCTACAGTGTCACCGGTTTAGCCATGTGCACTAACTTCAGTAAGAACTGTCTTACACACAATGTAGTAAGCACATTTACTTAAACGTAATTTAATCTTTCACCAAAGTTTGAAATTCTGGCATTACTCTATCAAGTACAATACATCATAGTGCAAATTCCAAGTTATTGTCCAAAAGATGCAAGCGGCATTTTGACTTCAACAGATAGCTGAGAACATTGACTTGCACAGTAAGAAACAACTGACCTGTCCCTGCTCTCTCCATCGAGAACGCAATTAGATGTCGATTGCCTTTTATCACGACGCTACTCCGTTATGGTTGGGACATTCTGCTGACAAGAACCTTTTGGTCGAGCTGGCCATAAAGGGCAGAATCATGTTTCATGTAGAATATTCCATTAACTTCGTCCTCTGCATTACTGGAGGACCTTGTGACACACCCACACCTGGCAGCCTCCTCCATGTACAACCATTGACAAGCTCCCTCAATCTCATAGATCACTGAAGAATACGATAGCAAAACCCTTTTCACGTCCACGAAACACTAACAAACTCTTATATCCCCTAGATGAAGCAATAATTCTATAATTTATAACTCATCAGCCATTTCGATCAGAGCAAATACCTGGGCAAACTCCCTCATAGCCCGTCTTGCAGACGACAGAATGGCATCTTCCCTTCTTTCAGCCACGCACGACCACCTGACAAGCCCCCTTAAAAGGATGATTCTCCATCTCAAAACGACACCTGATCTATCCAACTGTCAGGTTCAATTAAAAAAATGTAGCCCCTTTAATCCACCAAAAATGAAAAATAAACCCCTTCCATCCCTGACAACAGAAGTTTATCAACAAACACAGCAACAATGTTCCCACAGAAGAAGCGCTCACACAGATAGACAGACAGTACCTGTTGTGTCCTCTCCAATCACTGTCAACTGCTGTTATTTAATTTCCCCTTCAGGTCTTTTTTCTCTCTCTCTCTTTTAAATGTCTCTTCCCTCTATCAGTCCACAAATCCCTTGGTGATGGTGTGTCAGTGAATCAGGAGCCCGGATGGATATGTGTGCCTCCTCTTCCCTCCCATCTCCTGTAATTATAAAATATGTAGTTGGTAAGGGAGGGAGTAAACCTCACCCAACCTTAGAAAAAAAACGGGAAAATATATCCATAGAGATATTGCCCTTCCACTCACGTAACAGCCCAACTTCCCCAGCCACAGCAACAGACAGGGCAGAGCAGAGGGGAGGAGGAGGAGGGCTGTCGTCTCGGGTGCTTTTGATGGACGGCACTGGCGGCCAATCGGCATCAAACCCCGCGTGCGCGCCCAGCCCCGCCCCCCTTCCAACCGTCACTTGGAAGGCGGCAGGCAGCCGCCAATCAGAGAAGGCGAGGAGGAGGGGGCGCGAGCGGGCGAGCGAGAGGGAGGTTCTTTCATGAACTGTTGCCCACCCGCGCGCCCAACCCCCGCCCGCCCGCGCTAGCGCCCCCCCACGGCCGCCGCTCCGCCTGACATCCCGTGACGCGTAGGCGATGATTGACGCAGATCGGAAAGGAGGCGGCCTCAGCGTTGCTCGCTGGCAGATTTCGCCAATGGGCGTCGAGTGAAGGCGAGGATAAACCGTCGGTGAGGAGCACCAGCCAGCCGGCAGGAGAGTCAGCTCCTCCACAGATTGACAGCTTCAAGAACGAAAATGAAGAAAGAGAATGAATGCATCGCATCGGCAAAGCGGCCCCCAGCCTTGAACTGTCGTGGGTGGGCATTTTGATGCTGTGATTTGTGGCTGATCGGGGTGCAGTCCACGGATGAAAAGAGACGTGAATTGAAAATATTTTTTAAAAATAAAAAGCTTCCCACGCTGAAAATGTAAATACCACCTCCACAAAAAAAAATTCCGCAGGCCAGGCAGCATCTGTGGAGGGAGAAATAACGTTTCAGGTCGATGAACTGCCAGTAAAACTGGAAAAATTGAGAGATTTAAGTTTTGAAGCAAGTACAAAGCACTTGAAATGGGAATCAGGGAAAAGATCAGGGAGGGATGGCAGGAGTGAGAAAATTACATTTTTTATAATCATAGAATTTACAGTGCAGAAGGAGGCCATTTGGCCCATCGAGTCTGCACCGGCTCTTGGAAAGAGCACCCTACCCAAGGTCAACACCTCCACCCTATCCCCATAATCCAGTAACCCCACCCAACACTAAGGGCAATTTTGGACACTAAGGGCAATTTATCATGGCCAATCCACCTAACCTGCACATCTTTGGACTGTGGGAGGAAACCGGAGCACCCGGAGGAAACCCACGCACACACGGGAAGGATGTGCAGACTCCACACAGACAGTGACCCAAGCCGGAATCGAACCTGGGACCCTGGAGCTGTGAAGCAATTGTGCTATCCACAAGGCTACCGTGCTGCCCCCAAGATAATGGAAGAAAGTATAGAAATATTGACAAACATTGGAAGAACACATTTCATCATACCTCTAAAAATTTCAAGGCAAATCAGGCAGAGGCACACAGAGGACAGAGCAAAATGGAACTTTGAAACACCAGACACCAGAGAAAGCCTGCCTGGCATGACAGAGCTGGATATCCTACCCACAGTGGAGGTGTTCAACAAACCTTTGACTTGCTTAGGATGGGACTAGCTCCTGATGCTGTAGCCCTGGATATGTGTGATGCAAACTGTGACCTTTAGGAGAATGGGGCAACTGCAATCATTGCAACAATTATAATGGCATCTCTCTGTTGAACATTGTGGGGAAAGTATTTGCCTGTGTTACTCTTGTCAGACTGCAGATCTTGACTGAACGCATCTATGCCAAAGTTCCAGTGGTTTCTGAACTGGGAGATCTACAATTAACATGATCACTCAGTCTGGCAGTTGCAAGAGAAATGTCAAGAACAAAGGAGACCACTAAACATTTCCTTCAACGATCTCACACCACCAGGGCACTCAACCATGTTAGTAGAGGCAGTCTATTCAAGCTGCTGGAGAAAATTGGGTGCAGCCTAAGCTGCGCAATCTGATCTATCCTTTGCATGATAACCTGATGGGCAAGGCCAGCTATGATGGTGCAACATTGGAACCTTTTGAGATCCGCAGTGGGGTCAAACGGGATTGCATTGCCTGGTACAATTATGAGCTTTATATGATCATTATACTTTGGGATTATAGCATTAAATTTAGTATAAATGAAGGTGTTTATGTGACCTATTCTGAAGTCTGCCTGACAGTAAGATAGAATGATTTGTTAGAGACCAAAGGAAGACTTAGGTTTTACTGAGAAGATGCAAGGTATTTATGCTTGGAGACAATGCCAACAGTCTCTTAACTTGCAATGAGTAAAGTTTCCCAAAGTTCTAGAAAGATATGAAGGTACCAGGTTGTAAACAGTTGTGTTTCAACAGTCCCATTTACTTTTAAGATGAAAGATAGTTGGGATCAAGGATGACTAATTATCATTTCTACCTAGATTCAACGTTAATGTGTTTCACAGTTCCATGGTGACCAGGAATGGGAACTGAATGTCCCAGGGTATTCAGTATTTGGGAAGGACAGGCATAAAAGAATAGGTGGTGGTGTGACACTGCTGGTTAAAGAGGAAATTACACACGATAGTGAGAAAGGATATTAGCTCTGACAATGTGGAGTTTGTATGGGTAGAGGTGAGAAATACAAAGGCTCAAAAAACATTAGTGGGTGTCATATATAGACCCCCAAACTGCAGTGGTGATGTTGGGAATGGCATTAAACACAAAATTACAGATATATGTGATAAGGAGATATCGGTGATCATGGGTGATTTTAATCTGCACATAGGTTGGGTAAATCAAATTAGCCACAATGCCGTAGAGGAGGAATTCTTGGAGTGTATACGGGATGGTTTTCTTGACCAATATGTGGAGGAACCAATTAGAGAACAGGCCATCTTAGACTGGGTACTGTGTAATGAGAAAGGAATCATTGCCAATCTGGCTGTGCGAGACCCCTTGGGGATGAGCGACCATAACATGTTAGAATTTTTTATCAAGATGGAGAGTGAAGTAGTTGATTTGGAGACTAGAGTGCTGAATCTTAATAAAGGAAACTATGAAGATATGAGGCATGAGTTGGCCTTCATAGATTGGGGAGAGTTACCTAAAGGGATGACAGTGGACAGGCAATGGCAAACATTCAAGGAACACATTGGGGAACTGCAGCAACTGTTCATTCCTGTCTGGCAAAATGGGGAAGATGGACAATCCATGGCTTACAAAGGAAATTAGAAATAGTATCCGATCCAAGGAAGAAGCATACAGATTGGCTAAGAAAAATAATAGGTCTGAGGATTGGGAGCGGTTTAGAATTCAGCAAAAAAAGACCAAGGAATTGATTAAGAAGGGTAAAATACGTACGAAAGTAAGCTTGCAGAGAACATAAAGACTGAAACTAAGAGTTTCTATGGATATGTGAAGAGAAAGAGATTGGTAAAGACAAATGTAGGATCTACAGATAGAAACAGGGAAATGTATAATAAGGGACAAAGAAATGGCTGACAGTTGAATACATACTTTGGTTCTGTCTTCACAAACGTGGACACAAATCAGACACCAGAAATGTTGGAGAATGAAAGGTTTAGTGAGAGAGAAGAACTGAGGGAGATCAATATTAGTAGAGAAATGGTGCTGGGAAAATTGATGGGATTGAAGGCAGATAAATTCCCAGGGCCTGAGAAGCTGCATCCCAGAGGTGCTTAAGGAGGTGTCTCTGGAAATAGTGGATGCATTGGTGGTCATCTTCCGTGATTCTATAGACTCTGGAACAGTCCCTGCAGATCGGAGGGTAGCTAATGTCACTCCGATTTTCAAAAAGGGAGTTGGAGTGAAAACTGGGAATTGTAGACCAGTAATTATAAACCGGTTAGTGGGGAAAATTCTTGAATCCATTATCAAGGACTTTATAGCAGAACATTTAGAAGGCAGTGGCAGGATCAGTCAGTTTCAGCATGGATTTATGAAGGGGAAATCTTGCTTGACAAATCTGTTGGAATTCTTTGAAGATGTAAGTAGTACCATTGACAAGGGAGAGCCAGTCGATGTGGTATATTTGGACCGTCAGAAGACATTTGACAATGTCCCGCATAAGAGATTATTGTGCAAGATTTAAGCAAATGGGATTGGGGGAAGTGTATTGAGGTGGATAGAAAACTGGTTGGCAGAGAGGAAACAAAGAGTAGGAATTAATGGTTCCTTTTCAAATTAGCAGGCAGTAACTAATGGGATGCCACAGGGATCAGTGCTGGGACCCCAGCTATTCACAATATATATTAATGATTTGGATGAGGGAACAAAATGTAACATCTCGAAGTTTGCAGATGATACCAAGTTGGGCGGGAGGGTCAACTGTGACGAGGATGCAGAGATCCTACAGCATGATCTGGACAGGTTGGGTGAGTGGGCAAATCAATGGCAGATGCAGTATAATTTGGATAAGTGTGAGGTTATTCTTTCTGGTTGTATCACAGCTTGGTATGGATCCTGCTCTGCTCAAGACTGCAGGAAACTACAAAAGGTCGTGAATGTAGCTCAGTCCATCACGCAAACCAGCCTCCCATCCATTGACTCTATCTATAATTCCCACTGCCTCGGAAAGGCAGCCAGTATAATTAAGGACCCCACGCACCCCAGATATACTCTCTTCCACCTTCCGTCAGGAAAAAGATGCCAAAGTTTGAGGTCACGTGCCAACTGACTCAAGAACAGCTTCTTCCCTGCTGCCATCAGACTTTTGAATGGACCTACCTCGTATTAAGTTGATCTTTTCTCTACACCTTGCTATAACTGTAACATTTTATTCTGCATGCAAGAAACAATACTTTTCACTGTATACTAATACATGTGACAATAATAAATCAAATCAAATCAAAAAATTATTCACCAGTCGCTGAAGGTACGCATGCAGGTGCAGCAGGTGGAAAAGAAGGCTAATGGTATGTTGGCCTTCATTGCGAGAGGTTTCGAGTACAGGAACAGAGATGTATTGTTACAGTTATACAGGGCCATGGTGAGGCCACACCTAGAATGTGTGCAGTTTTGGTCTCCTTTTCTAAGGAAGGATGTTCTTGCTCTCGAGGGAGTGCAGCATAGGTTTACCAGACTGATTCCGGGGATGGCAGGACTGTGGAGAGATTGACTAGGTTAGGATTATTCTCGCTGGAGTTCAGAAGAATGAGGAGGGATCTCATAGAGACTTATAAAATTCTAACAGGACTAGACACAGTAGATGCAGAGAAGATGTTCCCGATGGTGGGTATGTCCAGAACCAGGGGTCACAGTCTGAGGATTCAGGGTAAACCATTTCGGTCAGAGATGAGGAGACTTTTCTTCACCCAAAGAGTGGTGAGCCTGTGGAATTCATCACCACAGAAAGTATTTGATGCTAAAACATTGAATATATTCAAGAGGCGGCTGGATAAGCACTTGGGGAGAATGGGATCAAAGGCTATGGGGAGAAAGCAGGATTGGGCTATTGAGTTGGATGATCAGCCATGATCGTGATAAATGGCGGAACAGGCTCGAAGAGCCAAAACACCTCCTGCTCCTATCTTCTATGCATCTATGTATGGGAAAGAGGGTAGATTTAGAGGAGGCTTTCCGCTATATCAGTGAATACCCTAGGCAGGCAGAGTTTCCATGTGGACAGCAGAGAGAAAAGGCTGCTTGATTTGGAAAACTACAAAAGCTGGATGCGGGAGGGAGATGGCCTCTTGTCGAAGAGACTCATCCTACAGCCTTCTACAGATGCTGAGAGATTTGCCTTACCATGGCCAGGTGATGAAGAATCATTGGAACAGGCTGTACTGCTGCTGGCTTTACTCCTCCAGTCCAAAAACCAAGCATTAACCACTAACCTCTGTTTCCTTCCATTCAACCAATTTCTTTTCCATGTTGCTACTGTCCTTTTTATGCCATAAACTCTATCCTTGCTCAGAAGCCTTCTTTCAATGCCTTAAGGATGCCCAACAGCAGCACTCCCCTCAGCAGCCCTCATCAAAAAATCTCAAGTTAGTTAAACACAATTTCTATTTAACAAATCTGTGCTGGCTTTCCCAATTAACCCACATTTGTCCATTTTGTCCTGAATTATTATTTCTAAAAGCTTTCCCACCACAAAGGTTCAATTTACTGACCTGTAATTGATGTTACCTTTGCACCCTTTTTTGAACAAGTGTAACGTTAGCAATTCTGCAGTTCTCTGGCACCACCCCTAGCCAACTCGATGGGCCGAGTGGCCTAATTCTGCTCCTATGTCTTATGGTTTTATAATTGTTACATGATGACTGGGCTCTTTATTCATACTGGGGTTTCACTTGGCTACTCACACCAAAACAAAATTATACATCCCCACAAACTGGTGTTCCAAGTTGGGATACCCTCGCAAATAACATTAGCGTGCTTCATAACAGAAAATTGGGGCCCGTGTCAAGGGCCTTAAAAAGTCTTAATTCTTGGGTGTCAGGAAGTTTTGACTTTTGAACGTAACAAGAGTAAGAAACAAGTTGAACCAAGTAAGAATGTGTTATGTTAAGTAAGAAGGCTGCAGAAAATAATAATAATATTTATTGTCACAAGTAGGCATACATTAACACTGCAATGAAGTTACTGTGAAAAGCCCCTCGTCGCCACATTCAGGTACACAGAGGGAGAGTTCAGAATGTCCAAATTACCTAACAACACGTCTTTCGGGACTTGTGGGAGGAAACCCACGCAGATACAGGGAGAATGTGCAGACTCCACACAGACAATGACCCAAGCTGGGAATCGAAACTGGGACCCTGGAGCTGTGAAGCAACAATGCTAATCACTGTGCTACCGTGCCGCCCTCTTGACATAGCTCAATCTTACCTGGACATAGACAATGTAACCGTGACAAGTTTGAAAAGTGTGCCTAAAATCAAATTGATGGAATTGGCAGATAAATTGGAAGTAGTCTTATCTACAGGAGTTAAGAAGGCTGAAATAATTGAAAGCTTAGCAAAAAATTTAAATAAATGAGAGAGGGGTCAGCTGGACCCAACATTTCAAGAAGTGAGGATTTTGAATTAGTGAAGCTCTAATTACAAAGAGAAGTAGAAATTAAGAAATTATAGATGCAGGAAAAAGAGGACAGAGCATTTCAACGGGAACGAGAAGAGAGGGAATTTAGAAACAAAATGGAAAAAGAGAGGGAGAGACTTCTAACTTCGCACGCAGGCAGCAGCAACCGAAAGGTTGGAGCAGATGGCAAAGGAAGGTGGTCCTAAAATGGAACATAGTGGGAGGATGTTTCGATATGTACAAACTCGGAACTAAATTTGATGAAAGAGATGCCGAAACCTTTTTTGTGTTTTTGAGAAAATAGCGAAACGGTTACAATTGCCACAAGATTGTTGGACCCTTTTCTTACAGGCTAAAAGTATGGGTGGGCAAGTGAAGTCTGTGCAGCCTTATTAGAGGAACGGTCTGGGTACTATGAGACAGTGAGGAAAGCTACATTAGGAGCATATGAGGTATTCCCGGAGGCGTACAGGCAGAAACTTACAGCTGTAAGAAAACAGGCTGAACACTTACCTTGATGTCGAAAGGGTGGAGCAAAGTAATTTTGGCAGGTGGGTAAGAGCCTTGAAAATAGGAGAAACCTATGAAGCTCCCAGAGAGATAATTCTGTTGGAGTAATTTAAAGATTCGCTGCCGACCATGATTAGAACTCATGTTGGGGAGCAGAAATTTGGACCTGCCAATTGCAGACGACTGTGAGCTGGTTCATAGCCCAAAGCCCTTCTTTAGACCCAATTGTGAATCGGAGAAGGTTAAAATTTGGGAAGGTGCAAGAGAGGACCAGACAGCCAGAGAAGGAGTGGTTGGAAACTCAAAGGAGATCTCACCTCAAAATACAACAGAGTCTGCTGAAGGGGTGTGAGATATGAAAAAGGTCAGATGTTTTCATTGTAATTAACTGGGCCACACAAAATCGCTATGCTGGAGATTAAACGGTTGGCCAGAAGGTGGTACAAATCTCAAAACTGGAAATATGAATTTAGAGGCTGGAAACAGGAGAAGCGGGTGGGATTTGAACACACAGTCAAGGAACAGCCGTTAGGAGGGAACAAGGTCAGGATGTCCAGCAGGTGGCAGACATGTTGAAAGAATTTGTGTGCGAAGGTAAAATGTTTCCATGTGGACAGGATCAAAGGGGAAAAGATATTAAAATGTTGCACCAATTAATCCCTAATGTGTCAGATAAAGACATTTGTTGTCCAGAAGAGATATTAGAAACAGTGCTGATCTGCAGCATTGTGGTAAACCACAGTATTGCATTGTATGGCATTGTATTGTATTGTGCATGCCTGGGCTTGTCCAGGCTGGCTCCGCCTGTGGCTCCTCCCCTCGGGCTTATGCATAAAGGTGGCAAGTCTCCGCCTCCGACCCAGTTGCTGTTCAGTGTGTTAAAGCCCCAGTTACGTTCATCACTCGTCGTGTGTTATTGATGGTGTATCAATTTAATACACTATACACCTAAAGATGAACTCATCACTCAAGCCTGATCGCTTGGAGCTGCACCCACAGGCAACCGACGCTACAGAAACGTTTGAACACTGGCTAAGCTGCTTCGAAGCATACCTCACATCCTTCACCAAAGACTTCACAGACCTCCAGAACAGTGTTCTTCAAACTTTTTTTCCGGGGACCCATTTTTACCAACCTTCGGGACCCTACCCGGCCGATCTTCGTGACCCACGCCAGCCGACCTGCGCGACCCACCATTTTCTCTTACCTTGTTTGCTGCTGGCAAAAATGGAGGAAATGGTTTTGGGTCCCTTTGGCACTCGTACACGCTCCTCCAATGGAACCTATTGGATGAAGGTGAAGCCTTCCGGTGCTGGAAAGTATGGAGTCTCCATCTGTCCAAAGTTCTGCATTTTTTTCCTGTAAAGGTTTATCAAATAAATACCCCCCGAACTTATAAAGAAAAATAAAAATGAAATGAATTAAATAAATGAAAAAAATAAAAATTAAATGAATAAAATAAATGAATAAACCCCCCCCCCCGAACTTGTACAACAAAAAGCTGCGAGCGTTTAAAAAAAAAAGCGGCCACACTGCGCATGCGCACCGATGATCGGGCACGCATGCGCAGTGCGGCCATATTTGTTTAACATGATCGCGGCCATTTTCAAGGCCGCTTGCAGCCGGCGTTATTAATAGCCAGCTGTTGCGCGCAGATTTGCGCAATCGGGAGCGCCGCGACGGACGGCTCCGCGACCCTCCCGACACCTGCCCGCGACCCACCTGTGGGTCGCGCACCCGAGTTTGACAATGCCTACTCCAGAAGAAACAGATCCTCCACGCACGGGTGAGCCCAAGAGTCTCTCCTCATCAGGGACGCCCCCTCGTATGCGGAGGCAATAAAGCTCATGAAAGGACAATACGTGAAATCCGTTAACGAGGTGTATGGTAGGCACCTCCTCGCCACGAGACGGCAACGCCCTGGGGAATCACTCGCAGAATTCCTGCGTGCCTTGCGCATACTCTGCCGGAACTGTGACTGCCGGGCGATATCAGCTACCCAGCACGCGGAGCTGCTGATCAGGGACGCTTATGTCGTGGGCATGAACTCTAAAGATATCCGCCAGCGATTACTAGAAGGGGGGACACTCGGCCTCCCAGAGACAGTACAACTCTCCAACTTGCTGGAGGTGGCCTCCCAGAACATGGGGGCCTACACCTCCGACCGCGCGGCACCCTTGTGGGCCTCGTGGGCGCAGCCATCAACCGATCCGGGTGCGACGCAAGTCTGCGCCGCGCAGCGGCCCACCAACGCCGGAGGCCCGAGGTGCTACTTCAGTGGCCAGAGTAATCACCCCAGACAACGCTGCCCGGCAAGGAACGCAACTTGTAACGGCCACTTTGCAAAAGCCTGCCAGGCCCGATCCCCCCCTAAGTTTTCCAGGCCCGGCGGCGTTGCCTTCTGCCTATCGGGGTCGCCCCCAGCAACCGCACCACTCGCCATGTGCAACCCGTGGGGTCCGCCATCTTTGCCGCCATCTTCAATTTTGGCCGCCACCTGTGACCCACGGGAGCCGCCATCTTGGACACCATCGCCGCTGCCAGCCGCCATGCACGACCCATGGCGACTGCCATCTTGGACGCCATCACCGATGCCACCCGCCATGCGCGACTCATGGGGGCCGTCATCTTGGGACCACTCCACAGCCTCCCGGGAGTCCAGCTCGCCTGACCGTATGCTGGCCGCTGCTACCTCCGACCAGCCTACCGACCGCCTTCCGAAGCTCGCCTCCATCACGCTCGACCAGTCCCAGCCGCACCACCTCGTGAAGTCCACGATGACTGGCCAGATCAACGGGCACGAGACGGCCTGCCTTTTCGACTCCGGGAGCACAGACAGCTTCATACACCCAGGTACGGTAAGGCGCTGCTCCCTCCCAATCCTACCCGCGACCCAGAAAATCTCCCTGGCTTCCGGATCCCACGTAGTAGAAATCTGGGGGTACTGTGTCGCGACTTTTCTGTACAAGGCATAGAGTACACTAGCTTTAAGACGTCCTCCCCCATCTCTGCGCTGCCCTATTACTGGGGCTCGACTTGCAGTGCCACCTCCAGAGCATTACCTTAAAGTTCGGTGGACCCCTGCCCCCCTCACCGTCTGTAGCCTCGCGACCCTTAAGGTTGCCCCACCCTCCCTCTTCACAAACCTCACCCCGGACTGTAAGCCCGACGCTACCAGAAGCAGGCGCTACAGTGCCCGGGACAGGGCCTTTATCAGGTCGGAGGTGCAGCGACTCCTGCGAGAGGGGATCATTGAGGCTAGTAACAGCCCCTGGAGAGCCCAAGTGGTGGTCGTCAAGACAGGGGAGAAGCACCGGATGGTCATCGACTACAGTCAGACCATCAACCGGTACACACAGCTCGATGCGTACCCCCTCCCCTGCTTTTCTGAATCCCCCATCACACTCGACCAATCCCGGCCGCACCACCTCGCGAAGTCTACGATGACCGTCCGGATCAACGGGCACGAGACGGCCTGCCTTTTCGACTCCGGGAGCACAGACAGCTTCATACACCCAGAGCCTTACTGTACAAGGCGTAGAGTATGCTAACGTCAAACTCTGTATCCTTCCCCATCTCTGCGCTGCCCTATTGCTGGCGCTCGACGTGCAGTGCCACCTCCAGAGCCTTACTTTAAAGTTCGGCGGACCCCTGCCCCCCTCACAGTCTGTAGCTTTGCAACCGTTAAGGCCGCCCCACCCTCACTCTTCGCAAATCTCACCCCGGACTGTAAACCCATCGCTACCAGAAGCAGACACTACAGTGCCCGGGACAGGGCCTTTATCAGGTCGGAGGTCCAGCGACTCCTGCAAGGGGGATCTTTGAGGCTAATAACAGCCCCTGGAGAGCCCAAGTGGTGGTCGTCAAGACTGGGGAAAAGCACCGGATGGTCATCGATTACAGCCAGACCAACAACCGGTACACGCAGCTCGATGTGTACCCCTTTCCCCGCATATCTGACATGGCCAATCAGATTGCGCAGTATCGAGTCATCTCCACAGTTGACTTGAAGTCCGCGTACCACCAGTTCCCTATCCGCCCGGAAGACCGGCAATACACTGCCTTCGAGGCAGATGGCTGCCTCTACCACTTCCTCAGGGTCCCCTTCGGTCTTCCAAAGAGAAATGGACCGAATGGTTGACCAGTACGGGCTGCGGGCCACGTTCCCGTACTTAGACAATGTCACCATCTGCGGTCATGACCAGCAGGACCATGACGAGAACCTCCGGCGCTTCCTCAACACCGCTAAACCCCTGAACCTAACCTATAATAGAGAAAAATGCGTCTTCCGCACAACCCGCCTAGCCATCCTCGGCTACGTCGTGGAACACGGAGTCCTGGGGCCCACCCTGACCACATGCGCCCCCTCCTGGAACTCCCCCTCCCCCACTGCCCCAAGGCCCTGAAGAGATGCCTGGGGTTCTTCTCGTACTATGCCCAGTGGGTCCCCAACTATGCGGACAAGGCCCGTCCACTGATCAAATCCACCACTTTACCCCTGACGGCTGAGGCCCGACTGGCCTTCAATCGCATCAAAGCAGATATTGCCAAAGCCGCGATGCACGCTGTGGACGAGTCCATCCCATTCCAAGTGGAGAGCAATGCGCAGACTTTGCTCTGGCCACTACACTCAACCAGGCAGGCAGGCCCATGGCTTTCTTCTCCCGTACCCACCATGCCTCCGAAATTCAACACACCTCCGTCGAAAAGGAAGCCAAAGCTTTCATAGAAGCTGTGAGACATTGGAGGCATTACCTGGTCGTCAGGCGATTCACTCTCCTCACTGACCAACGGTCGGTTGCCTTCATGTTCAATAACACACAGTGGTGCAAGATTAAGAATGACAAGATTCTGTGGTGGAGGATCGAGCTCTCCATCTACAGCTATGATATCTTGTATCGACCTGGGAAGCTCAATGAGCCCCCAGATGCCCTTTCCCACGGTACATGTGCCAGCACACAGTAGACCGACTTCGGACCCTCCACATCCACCTCTGTCACCCGGGGGTCACCCATTTATTTCACTTCATCAAGGCCCGCAACCTGCCTTACTCCATCGAGGAGGTCAGGTCCGTGACCAGGGACTCTCAGGTCTGCGCAGAGTGCAAACGCACTTCTATCGGCCAGATATCCATATTTATACTCCGCCTACTGGGAGGAAACCGCACTTCTCGTCTCTCGTAAGTCATTGTGCGCTACAATGTAGGGAGGCCGTATCCTGTTGGCTGTCGGGGTATGCCACGTAGGCGTACTGAGGGTTAGCATGGAGGAGATGGACCCTCTCGACCAATGGGTCCGATTTGTGCGCCCCCACGTGTTTTTGGAGCAGGACGGTTCCGGAAGCTGCCAGCCAGGTCGGGAGCGAGGTCCCAGAGGAGGACTTCCTGGGGAAGACAAGGAGACGTTCGTGAGGTGTTTGGTTGAATCATAGAATCATAGAATTTACAGTGCAGAAGGAGGCCATTCGGCCCATCGAGTCTGCACCGGCTCTTAGAAAGAGCACCCTACCCAAGCCACACCCCCACCCTATCCCCATAACCCAGTAACTCCACCCAACACTGAGGGCAATTTTGGACACTAAGGACAATTTAGCACGGCCAATCCACCTACCCCGCACATCTTTGGACTGTGGAAGGAAACCGGAGCACCCGGAGGAAACCCACGCACACACAGGGAGAACGTACAGACTCCACACAGACAGTGACCCAAGCCGGGAATCGAACCTGGGACACTGGAGCTGTGAAGCAATTGTGCTAATCACAATGCTACCTGCTGCCTGTGCAGTCAATGAGATATTTGAAAGATTCAAGTTCACCAACTGTTTGCAACACCGGGAGAATATAGAACATAACAGCGCAGTGCAGGCCCTTCGGCCCTCGATGTTGCGCCGACCTGTGAAACCACTCTAAAGCCCATCGACACTATTCCCTTATCGTCCATATGTCTATCCAATGACCATTTGAATGCCCTTAGTGTTGGCGAGTCCACTACTGTTGCAGGCAGTACATTCCACACCCTCACTACTCTCTGAGTAAAGAACCTACCTCTGACATCTGTCTTATATCTATCTCCCCTCAATTTAAAGCTATGTCGCCTTGTGCTAGACATCACCATCCGAGGAAAAAGGCTCTCACTGTCCACCCTATCCAATCCTCTGATCATCTTGTATGCCTCAATAAAGTCTCCTCTTAATCTTCTTCTCTCTAACCAAAACAGCCTCAAATCGCTCAGCCTTTCCTCATAAGATCTTCCCTCCATACCAGGCAACATTCTGGTAAATCTCCTCTGCACCCTTTCCAATGCTTCCACATCCTTCCTATAATGCGGCGACCAGAATTACACGCAATACTCCAAATGTGGCCGCACCAGAGTTTTGTACAGCTGCAACATGACCTCATGGCTCCGAAACTCAATCCCTCTACCAATAGAAGCTAACACACCGTACGCCTTCTTAACAACCCTCTCAACCTGGGTGGTAACTTTCAGGGATGTATGTACATTGACACCGAGATCTCTCTGCTCATCCACACTACCAACAATCTTACCATTAGCCCAGTACTCTGTGTACCTGTTATTCCTTCCAAAATGAATTACCTCACACTTTTCTGCATTAAACTCCATTTGCCACCTCTCAGCCCAGCTCTGCAGCTTATCTATGTCCCTCTGTAACTTGTAACATCCTTCTGCACTGTCCACAACTCCACCGACTTTAGTGTCATCTGCAAATTTACTCACCCATCCTTCTACGCCCTCCTCCAGGTCATTTATAAAAATGACAAACAGCAGTGGCCCCAAAACAGATCCTTGTGGTACACCACTAGTAACTGGACTCCAATCTGAGCATTTCCCATCAACCACCACCCGTTGTCTTCTTCCAGCTAGCCAATTTCTGATCCAAACTGCTAAATGACCCTGAATCCCATGCCTCCGTATTTTCTGCAGTAGCCTACCGTGGGGAACCTTATCAAACGCTTTACTGAAATCCATATACACCACATCAACTGCTTTACCCTCATCCACCTGTTTGGTCACCTTCTCAAAGAACTCAATAAGGTTTGTGAGGCACGACCTACCCTTCACAAAACCGTGTTGACTATCTCTAATCAAATTATTCCTTTCCAGATGATTATACATCCTATCTCTTATAAACCTTTCCAAGATTTTGCCCACAACAGAAGTAAGGCTCACTGGTCTATAGTTACCTGGGTTATCTCTACTCCCCTTCTTGAACAAGGGGACAACATTTGCTATCCTCCAGTCTTCTGGCACTATTCCTGTAGACAAAGATGACTTAAAGATCAAAGCCAAAGGCTCAACAATTTCCTCCCTAGCTTCCCAGAGAATCCTAGGATAAATCCCATCCGGCCCAGGGGACTTATCTATTTTCACACTTTCCAGAATTGCTAACACCTCCACCTTATGAACCTCAAGCCCTTCTAGTCTAGTAGCCTGAATCTCAGCATTCTCCTCGACAACGTTGTCTTTTTCCTGTGTGAAAACTGACAAAAAATATTCATTTAGCACCTCTCCTATCTCCTCGGACTCCAAGCAAAACTTCCCGCTACTGTCCTTGACTGGCCCTACTCTTACCCTAGTCATTCATTTATTCCTTTTTAAAAAAATATCTATATTCATTAAAGTTTTTTAACACAATTTTTCTCCCTTACAAACAATAACCCCCCCCTCCCCCGTAACAAAAAAAAAAAGAAATCGCACAGAGCAAGATATATACATGGCAAAATGATATATTTACACAGCTTTGTACACTGGCCCTCACCCGTACGTGCCAGTTTCCCCAACCCTTCATGTTATCTCTTGCTCATCCACCCTCCCAGGCAGTCCCCCCTTCCCCCCCCCCCTCCCCCTCCCCCCCCCCTCCCAGGACGTCCCCCTCCCAAGGTTGCTGCTGCTGCTGACCGACCTTCCTCTAACGCTCCGCGAGATAGTCTAGGAACGGTTGCCACCGCCTGTAGAACCCCTGCGCAGACCCTCTCAAGGCGAACCTAATCCTCTCCAACTTTATGAACCCAGCCATATCATTTATCCAGGCCTCCAGGCTGGGGGGCTTCGCCTCCTTCCACATTAGCAAGATCCTTCGCTGGGCTACTAGGGACGCAAAGGCCAGAATTCCAGCCTCTTTCGCCTCCTGCACACCCGGGTCGTCCACTACTCCAAATATTGCTAGCCCCCAGCTTGGCTTGACCTGGACTTTCACCACCTGAGATATTGCTCCCGCCACTCCTCTCCAGAACCCCTCCAGTGCCGGGCATGACCAAAACATATGGACATGGTTCGCCGGGTTCCCTGAGCACCTTCCACATCTGTCCTCTACCCCAAAGAACCTACTCAACCTCGCCCCCATCAAGTGCGCTCTGTGGACCAACTTAAATTGTATCAGGCTGAGCCTGGCACACGAGGAGGAGGAATTAACCCTACCTAGGGCATCAGCCAACAGACCTTCCTCGATCTCCTCCCCCAGCTCCTCCTCCCATTTACCCTTCAACTCTTCTACCAGCGCTTCCCCCTCTTCTTTCAACTCCTGGTGTATTTCCGACACCTTGCCCTCCCCGACCCATACACCCGAGATCACCCTATCTTGAACTTCTTGTGCCGGGAGCAACGGGAATTCCCTCACCTGTCGCCTCACAAAAGCCCTCACCTGCATATATCTAAAGGCATTTCCCGGGGGTAACTCAAACTTCTCCTCCAGTGCCCCTAGGCTCGCAAACGTCCCGTCAATGAACAGGTCCCCCATTCTTCCAATCCCCGCCCGATGCCAGCTCTGGAACCCCCCGTCCATCTTCCCCGGGACAAACCGGTGGTTACCCCTGATCGGGGACCACACCGATGCTCCCATTGCACCCTGGTGCCGTCTCCACTGGCCCCAGATCCTTAGCGTTGCCGCCACCACCGGGCTCGTGGTATACTTTGTCGGCGAGAGCGGCAGCGGTGCCGTCACCAACGCCCCCAGGCTCGTTCCTTTAGAGGACGCCATCTCCATCCTCTTCCATGCCGCCCCCTCTCCCTCCATAACCCACTTGCGGATCATCGCCACATTTGCTGCCAAGTAGTAGCTCCCCAGGTTTGGCAGCGCCAACCCTCCTCGGTCCCTACTGCGTTCCATGAACCCTCTCCTTACTCTCGGGGTCTTATTCACCCACACAAGCCCCATAATACTCCTGCCTACTCTCTGAAAAAAGGCCTTAGTGATCACGATGGGAAGGCACTGAAACAAAAACAGAAACCTCGGAAGGACCACCATTTTGACCGACTGCACTCTACCCGCCAGCGAGAGCGGTAGCATGTCCCATCTTTTGAAATCCTCCTCCATTTGCTCCACCAACCTCGTCAGATTCAGTTTATGTAGGGTCCCCCAACTCCTGGCTATCTGGATCCCCAGATACCGAAAGCTCCCCTCCGCCCTCCTCAGCGGTAGGTCCCCTATCCCTCTTTCTTGGTCCCCCGCCTGTAATACAAAGAGCTCACTCTTCCCTACATTGAGCTTATAGCCCGAAAACTCCCCAAACTCCCTTAGAGTCTGCATGACCTCCACCATCCCCTCCATTGGATCCGCCACGTACAGCAACAGGTCATCCACATATAGCGACACCCGATACTCTTCTCCCCCTCGGACCACCCCCCTCCATTTATTAGACTCCCTCAATGACATGGCCAATGGTTCGATCGCCAATGCGAACAACAGGGGGGACAGGGGGCACCCCGCCTCGTCCCTCGGTACAGTCGAAAGTACTCCGACATCCGCCGGTTCGTCACTACACTCGCCATCGGGGCTCTATAAAGGAGCTTAACCCAATTGATAAACCCTACCCCGAACCCAAACCTACGCAGCACCTCCCAGAGGTACTCCCACTCTACTCGGTCAAAGGCCTTCTCCGCGTCCATAGCTGCCACTATCTCCGCCTCTCCCTCTTCTGATGGCATCATTATCACGTTTAAGAGCCGCCGCACATTGGTGTTTAGTTGCCTGCCCTTTACAAATCCCGTCTGGTCCTCGTGGATTACCCCCGGGACACAGTCCTCGATCCTCGTGGCCAGCACTTTTGCCAGCAACTTTACACCCACATTGAGGAGCGAGATCGGCCTGTACAATCCACATTGCAGTGGGTCCTTGTCCCGCTTTAGGATCAAAGAAATTGTCGCTTCCGACATTGTCGGGGGCAGGGTCCCCTCCTCTCTTGCCTCATTAAAGGTCCTCACCAGTAGCGGGGCCAACAGGTCTGCGTACTTCCTGTAGAACTCCACCGGGAATCCGTCCGGTCCTGGGGCCTTCCCCGCCTGCATGCTCCCCACACCCTTGCTCAGCTCCTCCAACCCAATTGGTTCCCCCAAACCAGCCACCTCTTGCTTGTCCACCCTCGGGAATCTCAGCTGATCTAGGAATCGTCTCATCCCCTCTTCCCCCGCTGGGGGCTGGGATCTGTACAGCTCTTCATAAAAGGCCTTGAATACCTTGTTTATTTTCGTCGCACTCCGAACCGTGGCTCCCCTTCCATCCTTGACTCCCCCTATTTCCCTCGCTGCCATCCTCTTACGGAGCTGGTGTGCCAGCATCCGACTAGCCTTTTCCCCATACTCGTAGGTCGCCCCCTGCGCTTTCCTCCACTGTGCCTCCGCCTTCCCTGTGGTCAACAGGTCAAACTCTGTCTGGAGCCGTCGTCTTTCCCCAAGTAATCTTTCCTCCGGGGCCTCTGCGTATCTCCTGTCCACTCTCAAAATCTCTCCCACTAACCTCTCCCTTTCCATACCCTCTGTCTTCTCCCTATGAGCCCTAATGGAAATGAGCTCTCCCCTGATCACCACCTTCAACCAGAGGGGGGACCCCCGTCCCGACCACCTCTTCTGTGTCCCATTCCCATCGGCCAGTGCAGCAGCAACCCTTTTTACCCCCCTCGCCTCCCCCCACTAGACTCCTGTCTAGCCTTTTTGCTCCCCCCATGTCACTCCTGTAAGTCAGCTGACGCCTGCTGACCCCGGCTTCCCCCGCCATCCCATTGACCTCCCCGCGTGGGAGTCTCCCAATCCGTATGCATTCCTTCGTTCCCCTTCCCGTCTTTCCAAAGCCCGCTCCGCCCCTTCTGGCGCAGCTCCTGTTGCGGCCTTGTCTCTCTCCCCCAGCCCATGTAACATTTCCTGCGCGTGATTGACCCCCTATATACAACAACCATCACACATCAAACCCCAAAACATCCCCCCCACCCTCACAAACCCTCAGTTAGAGTCCAACTTTTCGGCTTGTACAAAGGTCCACGCCTCTTCAGGCGTTTCGAAGTAATAGTGTTGGCCCTTGTATGTGACCCACAGTCGCACTGGCTGCAGCATTCCGAATTTCACTTCTTTCCGGTACAGCGCCGCTTTGGCCCGGTTGAAACCCGCTCTCCGCTTTGCAACCTCCATGCTCCAGTCCGGGTATATTCGGCTCTCTGCATTGTCCCACTTACTGCTCCGCTCCTTCTTGGCCCATCTCAGGACCCACTCTCTGTCCGTGAACCGGTGGAACTTCACCACCATCGCCCTTGGCGGCTCATTTGCCTGGGGCTTCTTCGCCAGCACCCGATGTGCCCCGTCCAACTCCAGCGGCCTCGAAGGGGCCTTCGTGCCCATCATCGCCTCGAGCATCGTGCTCGCGTATGCCCCGGCATCAGCCCCCTCCACTCCCTCAGGGAGACCCAGGATTCGCAGATTCTTTCTCCTCGACCTGTTCTCCAGGTCTTCGAGCCTTCCCGCCCACCTCTTGTTTAGCTCCTCGTTCTGCTCCACTCCCACCGCCAGGCCCACAAGCTCGTCCTCGTTCTGACTGACACTTTTCTGTACCTCCTGGATCTTAGCTCCGTGGGCCTTCTGGGTGATCCCGAGTCCTTCAATTGCCGAAAGCATCGGCGCCAACATCTCCTTGCACATCTCCTCGCGCTGTTCCTCGAAGCAGCGCTTGATGAACCCCTTTGTCCGTGGCCGCCGCCATTTTGTTTTCTTTCCCTCGCTTCTCCCGTTGCTCCAGTGCCGCTCCTTTGGCCGTTACACTTCTCGTCCGTTTCATAGAAGTTGGAGGGGGACCTCTCTCTTCCCTTCCCCACGGGCTGCGTCAAAAAAAAAAAAAAAGTTCCGTTGGGGCTCCTCTAACGAGCCCGAAAGTCCGTGGTAGCGGGAGCTGCCGAATCGTGCGGCTTAGCTCCGCATAGCCGCAACCGGAAGTCGAGAGGGAATCCTTTTGGCAGTGTTCGCTTCACCAGTCTGCCCCAAAAAGTCTATGGAAACTCCTGAAAAAGGTCTGAGAGTCCGTTCCAGACGGGAGCTGCCGAATGCGCGACCTACTCCTCCATGGCCGCCACTGGAAGCCTCGTCCCTGCTTCCTCAATGGCCTTGGTAGATCTTTTCACAGTTGTTCCCTCTGCTGCTAGAATTCACCTTTGATAGAGTCAAGTCAGATTGCAGCTTTAAGCTTGCCCTTCCCCCGCCTGCATGCTGGAAGAGGCCTTTGTCTATTCCTGCAGCTCAAGCCAAATCTTTTACTGTTTCTGCCGGGTCTGGTAGCCAAAAGACATAACATTCCTGGGGGACACTGTCAGGGGAATGCTGCAGTCTTCTTCCCACACCGGGAAATGCCAAACAAATGCCGTGGGGGCCCTGTAAAAGAGCCCAAAAGTCCGTTCCAAGCGGGAGCTACCGAATATGCGACCTAGCTCTGCATAGCCGCACCCGGAAGTCTCATTCATTTATTCCTGACATGTCTATGGAAAGCTTTAGGGTTATCCTTGATCCTACCTGCCAAAGACTTCTCATGTCCGTCCCCGGCTCTTCTTAGCTCTCTCTTTCGGTCCTTCCTAGCTAAGTTGTACCTCTCGAGCGCCCTAACTGAACCTTCATGTCTCATCTTTACATAAGCCTTCTTCTTCCTCTTGACAAGTGTTTCGACTGCTTTAGTAAACCACGGTTCCCTTTCTCGACCACTTCCTCCCTGCCAGACAGGTACATACTTATCAAAGACACGCAGTAGCTGTTCCTTGAACAAGCTCCACATTTCCATTGTGCCCATCCCCTGCAGTTTTCCTCTCCATCCGATGCATCCTAAGTCTTGCCTCATTGCATCATAATTGTCTTTCCCCCAGATATAACTCTTGCCCTGCGGTATATACCTATCCATTTCCATCACTAAAGTAAACGCAATGGAATTGTGGTCACTATCACCAAAGTGCTCACCTACCTCCAAATCTAACACCTGTCCTGGTTCATTTCCCAGTACCAAATCCAATATGGCCTCGCCTCTCGTTGGCCTATCTACATACTGTGTCAGGAAACCCTCCTGCACACATTGGACAAAAACAGACCCATCTAAAGTACTCGAACTATAGCGTTTCCAGTCAATATTTGGAACATATCAACTACCCTGTTGGTTTCGCTCCTATCCAGAATCATCTTTGCAATCCTTTCCTCCACATCTCTGGAACTTTTTGGAGGCCTATAGAAAACCCCTAACAGGGTGGCCTCCCCTTTCCTGTTTCTAACCTCAGCCCATACTACCTCAGTAGACGAGTCCTCATCAAACGTCCTTTCTGCCACCGTAATACTGTCCTTGACTAACAATGCCACCCCTCCCCCTCTTTTACCACCTTCCCGGAGCTTACTAAAATATCTAAACCCCGGCACCTGCAACAACCATTCCTGTCCCTGCTCTATCCATGTCTCCGAAATGGCCACAACATCGAAGTCCCAGGTACCAACCCATGCCGCAAGTTCACCCACCTTATTCCGGATGCTCCTGGCATTGAAGAAGACACACTTTAAACCACCTTCCTGCCTGCCGGTACACTCCTGCAACTTTGAAATCTTACTCATGACCTCACTACTCTCAACCTCCTGTATACTGGAGCTACAGTTCAGGTTCCCAAGCCCCTGCTGAACTAGTTTAAACCCTCCCGAAGAGCATTAGCAAATTTCCCCCCAGGATATTGGTACCCCTCTGTTCCAGGTGTAGACCATCCCGTTTGTAGAGGTCCCACCGACCCCGGAATGAGCCCCAATTATCCAGAAATCTGAAACCTTTCAGCAGTTTTGTAACTGATTTAAAATTACTAGCTCAAACCTGCAACTTTAAAAACCTCCTTGACTCCCTCATCAGAGACCAGATAGTCAATGGTATATCTGATGAGGGACTTAGAAAATCCTTATTAAAACAAAAAGACCTAACCCTGGAAACAGCCAGGCAAAGATGCTCTACTTATGAAAAAAGTAAAGAAGAATATGAGGCGTTTACTTACCGGGACCAAGGCCTTTACCACGAGGTCGAGCCCGTCAAAATGGTGGCCCTGGTGTCCAGAAGGCACTCCTCTAGCGGCAATCCCGCGCGCGCGAACCTGGATGCAGGCCACACGCATGCGCAGTTCTCCCAAAGATTTGACACAGAAGAAAGGCCTACTGTGCATGCGCGAGCGTGGAGGGACAGCGTCATGACGTGTCCCTGCTGCGGACATGCCCACTTAAAAGGGCAATGTCCAGCTTCTGGAAAACAACGTTTAAAGTGTGGCAAATACAACCACTTTGCCTCACAGTGCAGAGCTGCACTGCAAATGAAGACAACAAGACAGAAACACATGAACTTCAACGTAAAAAGCATCGACTCAATGGAGCACAAAGAAAATAATGATGAGTATTCCTCGGATGAGGACAACCTCGCTTGTGACAACCCGTTTGTCGTGGACTCGATCGAGACAATTGAGGAACATGACGCAACAATCGCCACGCCTCACCTGGTCTACACCATTGATTCCAGCAGTGAGTGGACTGCGACTGTGCAAGTCAATGACTTTCCATTAGTCTTCCAGCTTGACACTGGGGCCTCAGCTAACCTCCTCACTAATAAGGATCTCCATTCGATTCCAGGAGACCATGAAATAATACCCGCTGCATGTCAGCTGAAGGACTATAACGGCAATCAGATCACCTCAAAGGGATCGTGCCATCTCCGGGTGGACAACAAGGCGATACGCAAGCAGTTCTGATTCGAAATTGTAGACGACAATAAATCATCACTGTTAGGCACTCAGGCCTGCAAAGACTTGCGGCTGGTGCAATGCATTTGCATGCACACCCAGGATCCATCAAGCCTGGAAGCTAAAATCCACAGCATGCTACAAGAATACCCCGACACATTCAAAGCCATGGGCACCCTACCCTGCCAATACAAAATCATGCTGAAGACAGACGCCAAACCCGTCATTCAGCCGCCCAGGAGGGTTCCAACTCACTGCGGGAAAAGTTGAAAGCGGAACTCAACAGACTGCAGTCACAAGGCGTAATATCGCGAGTCACACAGCCGACTGACTGGGTTAGCTCCATTGTCTGTGTTAAGAAACATTCTGGAGATCTTCGCATATGCATAGACCCGAAGGACCTGAACCAGAACATTCGTCGGGAATACTACCCCATCCCCAAGGGTGAAGAGATCACATCTGAGATGGCGAATGCTCGTATCTTCACCAAACTTGACGCCTCACAGGGATTTTGGCAGATACACCTCGATGACTCGAGCAGATTATTGTGTATGTTTCTGCTTCAATCGCATGCTCTTTGGCATTATCTCTGTGTCAGAGATCTTCCACAGGATAATGGAGCAAATGACCGAGGGCATCGAGGGTGTCAGTGTCTGTGTGGATGACATCATCGTATGGTCCACCAATGAAGAAGAATACCTCTGTCGTCTGAAGAAGGTGTTTCAGAGGATTCATCAATACGGTTTGAAACTGAACCAGGCAAAATGCACATTTGCGAAGGAGTCTGTAACCTTTTTGGGTGACACCATTTCATCTCAGGGTGTCAGCCCTGATGAGGCGAAAATCGCTGCAATATGGACCATGAAGACGCCACACGACAAGAAGGCGGTGCTACGATTTCTGGGCTTCGTCAACTTCCTCGTCAGGTTCATCCCAAACCTGTCCGCACGGACGGCAGCTTTACGCAATCTCCTATGAAAGACCACTGCGTTTGAGTGGACATAACGTCACCAAAATGAATGGGTGGATCTCAAACAGCAACTAACGAGGGCACCGACCCTTGCTTTCTTTGACGCAACCAGACCCACCAAGATCTCCACTGAAGCCAGCCAGGACGGGATTGGCGCCGTTCTCCTCCAACAGGCCGACCAGTCTGACTGGGTCCCGGTGGCATACGCGTCCAGGGCCATGACCGCAACTGAGTGCAGATATGCACAAATCGAAAAAGAATGTCTCGGACTCCTCACAGGGATTCTGACGTTCCATGACTATGTGTACGGCCTGCCCACGTTCATAGTGGAAACCGACCACAGACTGTTGGTCCATATCATAGACAAGGATCTAAATGACATGACACCTCGTCTGCAGCGCATCATGATGAAGCTGCGAAGGTATGATTTCACCCTAGTATACACTCCGAGAAAAGATCTTGCCATTGCCAATACACTGTCCCGATCAATTGGCACTGACAACGCACCATCAGCCCCTATCAGAGAAATCGAGTCCTAAACACAGTTATGCATGGAGAATTTGCCTGCTTCGGATGAGAAGCTTTGCCTAATCCGACAGGAGACACAGAAAGACGCAACCTTACGGAAGGTGCTGCTCCTACTCCAGCACGGTTGGACAAGGGGACAATGTCCACAATTTCAGAATGTCAAGTCAGAACTGATTGAAGTTGACGGCCTGCTGCTACGCAATGCGCAGATTGTGATTCCGGCCACTCTCCGCGCCGAGATGCTACGTAAGATTCATGAAGGCCACCTAGGAATTGAGAAATGCAAAAGGCGAGCACGACAGGCTGTATACAGTCCCGGCATGAATCAAGACATAACGGACATGGTCATGACATATGACACCTGTCAAAGACATCAACCTGCACAGTGTAAAGAACCACTGCAGCAACACGAACTCACAATGGCACCGTGGACAAAAGTGGGCATTGACCTATTTCATGCCACAGGGCTTGATTACGTCTTGATCATGGACTATTACTCAAACTATCCGGAGGTACTGAAACTCCATGATCTCACGTCTTCATCTGTCATTAAGGCGTGCCAGGAGACATTCGCGCGACATGGAATCCCGCGTGTGGTGATGTCAGATAATGGTCCCTACTTCGCGAGCTGGGAATGGAAAGAGTTCTCAGACCGCTGCAGCTTCCGGCATGTAACATCCAGTCCGCGCTATCCACAGTCAAATGGGAAAGTGGAAAATGGGGTCCACATTTTTAAACAACTTATTAGCAAGGCAACAGATTCACGCTCGGACATCAACCAAGCGCTGTTGTCCTACCGAGCAACCCCATTGAGCTCAGGACTGTCGCCAGCGCAGATTCGGCAGGGACATCCGGACAACCCTCCCTGCGATTCAATTCCGAGACCCCGATAACGCTCTGGTACTCGACAAAATGCGGGTACTGCGGTCCAAACAAAAACAATACTATGATGAACATGTGATCCCACTCAAGCCACTGAACATGGGCAACATCGTCAGGATCAGGGACCCATAAGGCAGATGGTCTGAGCCAGCCATGGTGATCAGGCAGGAGGCACCTCGGTCCTACATTGTCAAGTCGTCGGCGGGAGTACGCTTTCGCCGTAACCGCCGGGATCTGTTAATGCTTCGGCCCACAACGGCGGTGTTACCCACACTGGACTTGACTAAGTCCATTAGTCCACAGGACGTTCCTCGCCACACAACGCCAGACAGTACTCTTGATGACATCAAACCATCATCCCCACCACCACCGTTAAGACGCTCCAGCAGAAGCCGTAAGGCACCCGACCGGCTAGATTTGGAACGACACTTCAACACACCACAAGACAAATCTGAACATTTCTCATGATGGACTCATAACACTGTTAATTGTTTCTGTATTACTTTATCATTTTCGCAGTGTGCAGCTTTGCTTATTCTCACCACTTGTTATGTCCAGTTTTCTTGAGGCCAGTCTGAAAACATATCAAGTCAAAAGCGGGGGGGGGGGGGGGGGGGGGGATGTCGTGATCTGTACATACATCTGCACATACACCAGGGACTGCAGCACAGATGTGACAGCCACAGCATCACTAGAGGGAGCAACAGAGACGGGTATAAAGGGTCGAGCCAAGGCAGGATCCGCCTCTTTTAGAAGCACAGAGCTAGTGAGCAGCAGCACACAGGGATAGCTTAGCCTAGGCAGTTTACCTTAGTTTCACTGGTGATACCTCTTGACTGTTTTACATTTAGTTGAGCTCTGGAAGCAGAACAAACCCTTTGAATAAAGTGTTTGTGTTAACTGTAAGTCTGCAGTCGTTATTCAGAATTAGAGAATAACATAGATAATAAGGGGCTGGTTTAGCACAGGGCTAAATCGCTGGCTTTGAAAGCAGACCAAGGTAGGCCAGCAGCATGGTTCAATTCCCGTACCAGCCTCCCTGAACAGGTGCCGGAATGTGGCGACTAGGGGCTTTTCACAGTAATTTCATTTGAAGATAACTTGTGACAATAAGCGATTTTCATTTCATTTCATTTCAAAGGCGATCGTGATTCTGTGATACTCCAAGGACTTTATCAATCCAAAGGTTGTTTTAAAATATGTTAATTTAAACATTTTCATAATAAACACAATCATACCAAACAACCATAGTTACACAATAAAAGAACAAGACTATCAAGCAAAAGCACATACTAACTCCTAAAAACTAAACTAAACCCCCTAACAGCGGACGGTGGCAAGTTCCTTAAAAAAGGAAATGAATGGCTGCCATCTTAGATAGATCCCTTCCACTGACCCTCTAATAGTGTACTTAACCTTCTCCAAATGTAAGGAACACATGAGGTCACCCAACCAAGTCAAGGCACAGGGCGGAGTAGGAGACCCCCACCGAAGCAGAACTTGTCTCCAAGCTTTCAAGGAGGAGGAGTTGGTAAGGAAGATGAGGAATTTCGCCTTCACCCCCATCTGAAGCATCAGCGAGTCTGCTACTTCAAAAATGGCCACCTGCGGACATGGATCCAAATCAACATTGAGTATCTCTGACATGGTGTTGAAGAAAGAGGCCCCAAAACTTACCAACTTGAGATAAGACCAGAACATATGAATGTGGTTAGCTGGCCGAGAGTAACGCTCACACTTGTCCTCCACCCAGAGAAAAATCCACTCATCCTCGCTTTAGTCAGATGAGTCCTGTGCACCACCTTAAATTGGAACAGACTTAGCTGAATGCTTGAAGACGTGGAGTTGACCCTGTGAAGGGCCTCACTCCATACCTCATCGTCTGGCATAGGACTCAACTCGCCCTCCCATTTCATCCCTGCCTCACTCAACAGAGCTAACTCCGCTGAGAGGATATGGCTGTACATGCCCGAAATAGTCTCCCCACCAGACCCAGCCAAAGACAAAATCTTCAACAACAGTGAAATGGGTGGTGCCAAGGGAAAGGAGGGAAAAAATTGTGCAAAACAATCGCGAATCTGAAAGTATTTGAAAAGACTGGAACCAGGCAGTTGGAATTTATCCGCCAGTTCCTTAAAACTGCCAGACCTCTCCTCCAAACCTCTCCTACCCCTTCCCCTCCCATGACTTAAACATCGAGTCCAAACCTGCTGGCAGGAATAGGTAGTTCTTGCAGATGGGGGCCAGTGAAGACAAGGAACAGAGCTTGAAATGCTGCCTGAATTACATCAAAATTCTCAGGATGGATCCACCACTGGATTTAGGGAAAATCTTCCAAGAGAAAAAGGCAACAACGCAGTTACTATTACACCAAGGCTAGAAACCACACAGGAGCCCTCCATTTGTCCCCATTTGGAACCAGAATTATTGAACCACAATAATACCTTCTGAATATTGCCCAATAGTAAAACAATAAATTGTGGAGAGCCAAGCCCCCAGACTGCCAATCTCTTTGGAGCAAAGCTCCACCGATACTTGGAGTCTTACCTGCCCAATTTAAGGAGGACATTAATTTATTGAGTTTGACCAAAAAGGATTTGGGGAGACATTGAAAAAGAAATAAAAATCTCGGGAGTATGTTCGTTTTAGCACAGCAGCAGGGTAGCACAGTGGTTAGCACTGTGGCTTCACAGCGCCAGGGTCCCAGGTTCGATTCCCAGCTGGGTCACTGTCTGTGTGGAGTCTGCACATTCTCCCCGTGTCTGTGGGTTTCCTCCGGGTGCTCCGGTTTCTTCCCACAAGTCCCGAAAGACGTGCTGTTAGATAATTTGGACATTCTGAATTCTCCCTCTGTGTACCCGAACAGGTGCCGGAAAGTGGCGACCAGGGGCTTTATTGCAGTGTTAATGTAAGTCTACTTGTGACAATAAAGATTATTATTAAAAGCGTGAACCCTGCTCACTTACGACAGGGGGAAGTTATACCACCTCTGTAAATCGGACTTGGCACCATCAACCGGACTAGTGTAATTTAATTTGTGAAGCGAGGCACAATTGTGGGCCACCCGGACCCCCAAATAACGAAAACTAGTCTTGGCAAGGCGAAAAGGTAGCATCCCCCTTTGGGCTCTCCTTCCCAGGCGATTGACTGGGAAGCATTCACTCTTGTCCAACTTCAACTTGTACCCAGAGAAGAACCCAAAACTTCCAAGCAGCTTCACTATCTCATCCATAGAGGGTACTGGGTCAGTAATATGGAGAATTAGGTAATCTGCATAAAGGGACACCCGATGCTCCACCCCTTCTCGATTTATACCCTTCCACATAGCAGAGGTACTCAGCGCTATAGCATGTGGTTCTATTGCCAAAGCAAACAGTGGACACACCAACTTGTGCCCCTACTCAACAGAAAATAGTCAGAGTTTAAAGCATTCGTACAAACACTAGCAGTGGGGCCCAATACAGTAATCGGGTCCAGGAGATAAACTTGTGTCAAAATCCGAACCTCCCAAGAATCTCAAAAAGATATTCCCACTCCACTCTATCAAACGCCTTTTCAACACCAAAGGAAACAATCACCTCCAGTTGGGGCACCGAGGAAGGGAAAAGGACAATGTCTAACAGGCGACGTATATTGACCAACAATTGCTGACCCTTAACAAAACCTGTCTGATCCTCAGAGATCACCTCTGGGAGGCAGGGCTCCAGTCACAGCTCCAGCACTTTGGCAAGTAACTTAACATCTACATTTAATAGATCGATACAACCCACACTCTTTTGGGTCTTTGTCTTTCTTGAGAATGAAGGAGGTAGAGGCCTGTGTGTGAGTAGAGGGCAACGAACCCTGGGATAAGGAATCATTAAACATATCTAGAATTAAAGGTACCAACTGCTCTGCAAACGTCTTCGAAAATTCAATGAAGAAGCCACCGGGCCAGCGGCTTTTCCAGTCTGAATCAACCCAATGCATTTCATGATTTCCTCTGGGCACAATGGGAATTCCAACTCCTCGCTCTTCTCCCTCTCCACAGCTGGGATAAGCTCTCCAAAACGTCAGTCCTGACTGATCCCTCAGCCGCAGGCTCTGATCCAAAGAAACGCCGATAGAACGATTCAAAAGCAACATTAACCTGAGGAGGGGCGAAAACCAGGCTGCCACTCGAGTTTCGTACCCGTACAATATCCTGGGAAGTCGCCTGTCGCTCTAGCTGGTGAGCTAAGAGGCGACTGGTCTTCTCCCTGTATTTATAAAACATACCCCTCGAGCGTCGCAGATCGTCCACTTCTCTGTCTGTTGACAATAGATCAAACTGTGTCTGCAGCTTTTTCTTATTTGGCAACAACTGTGGGCTTAGGGCAAGTCAGTACTGGTGGTCTACCTCAAGAATGGAATCCACCAGCCTTGCTACTTCGCCCTCACTGTTTTCACCATGTGCACTATGTAGGAGATAGTCTCCCCCGCCCTGAAGACCGCCTTAAGGAATTCCCACAGCATAGAAGATGAGATTGGCTAATTTTTATTAAATTTTCTATATTCATCAATGGCAGTGGGCATGTATTCACAAATTTTCTTGTCTACTAATGATGAGTCCTCCTGGTGCACCGGTTTCCTCCCACAGTCCAAAGATGCGCAAGCTAGGTGGATTGGCCATTCTAAATTGTCCCTCAGTGTCCAAAAAGGATAGCGCGGGGGAGTGGGCCTCGGTAGGGTGCTCTTTCAGAGGGTTGGTGTAGACTCAATGGACCATATGGCCTCCTTCTACACTGTATGGATTCTATGGTTCTTTGGTCCAAAATCACAATTGCAGAGTAACCAGTTTGACCACAAAAGGGAGGAGAGACCTATCCACCACAAAAAAATTGATCCATGAGTATCCCTGATGCACATGTGAAAAAAATGAAAAATCTTTATCACCTGGGTTCAAAAAGCAGTAAGGATCTACCCCCTCCCCATCTATTCCATGAAAAACAATAAAGCTCTGGCCATTCTTAATGGAGTCAGAAACTTGGGCTTGAACCGATCCAGACTAGGGTTCAGAATACAATTTAAGCCCCCACCCAAAATAAGCCGATGCAAATCCAAATCAAATAAGGGAGGGCAACAGATTATTAATAAAATTTGTAATGTCCTAGTTTGGAGCATAGCCATTAACCAGAACCATAGGAGTGCCTGCCAGAAAGCCACAAACAATAACATGCAGCTATTGGGGTCGGCCAAGATCTTAGCGACAGGAAATGTATTAATTAATATTGCTGCACCCCTGTCCCTACCATCGAAGCGTGAATGAAAGACTTGTCCCACCCACCCCTTCCGCAGCCTTGTCTGGTCTCTAACCCACAAAAACACCACGTCACAATTTAAAATTTTACAGTAAGTAAATACTCTCATCCTTTTCACTGAGCCATTCTACCCCCTGAATTTCCAGGTGACCAAAAGAATTGGAGGTCTCCCACCCTCCTCCCCCCCCACCCCAATCAGGAGTCAGCCATTTCCACCAAAAAAGATTACCCAACTGATACATAATAGGTACAGCAGCAAGGCCCACCCAAGATCATCGCCAAACGAAATCAGAAGACTGAACTAAGAAAAACCTGCAGGTACCGTCAGAAAATTACCCCATCCCTCCCCCCCCCTCACCCTCGGATACTACCACACACAAATACACATCCAAGTAGAAGCAAGACGAACACAAAGAACTAAAATCTACTTCTTACACTTTTATTATGCTCCTGTATTATCTTTCATTACACTTCTCTGTGTGTTTTGATATACTACGGAGTGTAATATGTATTACTCAAACCTTGGTTACTGATGAGGTCTTTGAGTAATTATAACAATAATTGTGTGAGTTCTTTACTTTAACATTGATACTAGTGATAAGGTTAACAAGATCTAACTACAGTAACTCTGCGTAACTACACTAACCATCTGAGCTAATCTGGTACGCCTGTCCTGGTCACAGTCCATCCAAAAGAGAGCGAGGGAGACCCAATGTGGTTTCTTTTATACCCCTGTTGGTCCGGCCCTCTAGTGATCATCTGGTGCTACTGATTATACATTAACCCTATATGTACATGCACATACAGAGATCACTAAACTAACAAACCTAAACAAAACAAGAACTCAAAGCTCATTTTCTAAAAAACTACGAGAATGAGCTTCAGTCAACCCATCAACACCACTCCAGTGTGTCCTGTACAACTGCAACATAACTTTCCAAATTCTATACTCAATGCTCTGACTGATGAAGGCCTGTGGATATTGATAACAAACAACATTGGGCCCAGCACTGACCACTGAGGCATACCACTAGTCACAGGCCTCCAGTCCGACAAGCATCCTTCCACCATTACCCTTTATTTCCTACTATCAAGCCAATTGTATATCCAATTTGCCAGTTCTCCCTGGATTCCATGTGATCTAACCTTCCAGAGCAGCCTACCATGTGGAACTTTATCAAAGGCCTTACTGAAGTCCATATAGACTACGTCTACCACCCTGCCCTCATCAACCTACAAATGTATCTACAAGTTTGCTGATGACACGACCATAGTCGGTCGGATCTCGAACAATGAAAGTCAGAATACAGCAGGAAGATAGAGAACCTAGTGGAGTGGTGCAATGACAACAATTTATCCCTCAATGCCAACAAAACTAAAGAACTGGTTATTGACTTCAGGAAGCAAAGTACAAAGATGTCTGCATCAACGGGGCCGAGGTGGAGATGGTTGACAGCTTCAAATTCCTAGGTGTGCACATCACCAAAAATCTGTCCTGGTCCACCCACGTCGACGCTACAACAGTGCCTATACTTCCTCAGGAAACTAAGGAGATTTGGCATGTCCACACTGACTCTTACCAACTTTTACAGATGCACCATAGAAAGCATCCTACCTGGCTGTATCACAGCCTGGTATGGCAACTACTCGGCGGAAGACCGCAAGAAACTTCAGAGTCGTGAACACAGCCTAGCCTATCACACAAACCTGCCTCCCATCCATTATCTCCATCTACACCTCCCGCTGCCCTTGGGAAAGCGGGCAGCATAATCAAAGACCCCTCCCACCCGGCTTACTCATTCTTCCAATTTCTTCCATCGGGCAGGAGATACAAAAGTCTGAGAGCACGTACGAGCAGATTAAAAAACAGCTTCTTCCCTGCTGTTACCAGACCCCTAACCGACCCTCTTATGGACTGACCTGATTAATACCACACTCCTATATGCTGGATGCCAGTGTCTATGTATTTACATTGTGTATCTTGTGCAGCCCTATTATGTATTTTCTTTTTATTTTATTTTCATGTACTAAATATCTGAGCTGCTCGCAGAAAAATACTTTTCACTGTACCTCGGTACATGTGACAATAAACAAACAAATCCAATCCAACCTCCCTGGTCACTTCATCAAAGAATGTTAACAAATTTGTAAAGCATGATCTCCCATGCACAAAGCCATGCTGTCTACTCCTAATCAAACCCTGTGTTTCCAAATGCCTGTATATCTTATCCCTCAGAATCCTCACTAGTAACTTGCTAATCATAGATGTTAGGCTTACTGATCTATAATTCCCAGGTTTTTCTTTGTAGCTCTTCTTAAATAAGAGCACAACATTTGCTACCCTCCAGTCTTCTGGTACCTCACCCGTGGCTAACGATACAAATATCTTAGCCAGGGCTCCTACAATTTCTTCTCTAGCCTCTCCCAGTGTTTTTGGATGTACTGACTTGAGGCCAGAAGATTTATCCACCGTCAGACATCTTAATACGTCCAACACCTCTTCTACTGTAATGCAAACTTTCCGCAATATATCACCACTAACCTTCCCAGGTTCCCAGGTCTTCATGTCTTTTGCCACGATAAACGCAGAGGAGAAATGTTCATTGAGAACTTTGCCCATCTCCTACAGTTCCACACATATATGTCCACTTTGGTCCTTGAGAGGTCCTATTCTCTATCTAGTTATTCTTTTTCCTTTAATATACTTAAAGAATCCTTTTGGATTCACCTTAATCCTCTCAGCCAAAGCTACCTCATACCCCCTTTTTGCCCTTCTAATTTCCTTCTTGAATATACTCCTGTATTCCCTGTACAGCTCCAGGGAATCCTTGATTCCAGCTGCTTGTACCTGAGCCATGTCTCCTCCTTTTTCCTGGCCAAAACCTCAATATGTTTTGTCATCCAGGGTTTAGTACTCCTGCCAGCCTTGCACTTCACCCGAACAGGAACATGTAAACCCTGAACTCTAGCTATTTCACTTTCAAAGGCCTCCCACTTGCCGGAGGTCCCTCTGCCTCAAACAAGCTACCCCAATCAACCCTTGCAAGCTCTTGTCCAATTCCATCACAATCCGCCTTGCCCCAATTTAGAACTTGCACCTATGGACCAGTTTTGTCTCTTCCCATAACTATTTAAAAATTAATAGAACTATGGTTACTGGTCCCAAAGTGGTCCCCCACCTTCACCTCAGTCACTTGCCCTGCCCTATTTCCCAAGAGTAGCTCAGATTTTGCCCTTTCCAGAGTAGGACCCTCCACATACTGCCTGAGGAAACTTTCCTGACACAGTTAACAAATTCCACCCCATCTAAGCCCTTAACACTATGACAATCCCAGTCTATGTTAGGAAAATTAAAATCCTCTACTATGACAACCCTATTACTCCTGCAAGTCTCCCCAATCTCCCTGCATATTTGTTCTTCTAATTCCCATTGACTATTTGGGGGCCTAGAGTACAACCCCAATAAGGTCACCATTCCAGTATTATTTCTTAGTTACACCCACAAAGCCCCACTGGATGATCCCTCAGTTATTTCATTGCTGACTACTGCCGTGATGCTCCCTTTAATCAAAAATGCAACTCCCCTCTTCTCTTTCCTCCACTTCTGCCGCGCCTAAAGCACCGGTACCCTGGAACATTAAGCTGCCAGTCCTCTCCCTCCCTTAGCCATGTTTCAGTTATGGCTATAATATCCCAGTCCCACATATCGATCTATGTCCTGAGTTCATCAGCCTTACCTGTCAGTCCTCTTGCATTGAAATAGATGTAATTTAATCCAAGCGGTTTCCCCCGCTCCCTACCGTGCTCCTGCCTATCATGTCTATTCAGCTTGTCGTTGCTGAGTACTGCATCTCCTTTCAGCCCCTCATTTGTTTCCCTGCTGCTGAGGATTCCACCCCCTTCCAATTTAAACCCTCCCTTGCAGCACTAACAAATCTGCCTCCCAGGATATTGGCCCCCTCCAGTTCAGATGCAACCCATCCCTCTTAAACAAGTAATCTCTGCCCCAGAGAAGATCCCAATGATCTAAGAATCTGAATCCCTACCCCCGCACCAATTCTTTAGCCACGCATTCATCTGCCATATTCTCCCGTTCTTAACCTCAGTAGCACGTGGCACTGGAAGTAATCCAGAGTTTACCACCCTCAATGTCCTGCTTTTTAACCTTTTTCCTAGCTCTCTATAATCACTCCTCAGGACCTTATCCTTATTTATATACACATCATTTGTGCCAACGTGCATAACAGCTTCAGGCTGCTCCCCCTCCCCCTTGAGAATGTTCTGCAGCCACTCCGAGATATCCTTGACCCTGGCACCCGGGAGGCAACACACCACCCTGGACTCCCATTTATGGCCATGGAGTTTCCTGTCTGTCCCCCTAACTATCGAGTCTCCTATCACTATGGTCCTGTTTACCTTTACCCTTTCCCTTTCCGCTGTGCCCCAGAGCTAGTCGTAGTGCCACAGATCTGGCTACTGCTGCTGTCACCTGAACAGTCATCCCCCCAACAGTATCCAAAATGGTATACTTGTTTACGAGGGGAATGGCCACAGGGGACTCCTGCACTCTCTGCCGACTCCCTTTGTCTTTCCCGGTGGTCACTCAGCTACTCTCTGCCTGCACCTTAGGTGTGACCGCCTCACTAAATCTCTTATCTATAAAGTGCTCAGCATCCCAGATGATCCTGAGTGCATCCAGTTCCAGCTCCCTAACTCAGTCTCCCAGGAGCTGCAGCCGGGTGCACTTCCCACAGGTGTAGTCATCAGGGACAATGGAATTCTCCTTGAGCTCCCACGTCCTGCAAGAGGAGCACATCACTGCCTTCATTGCCATCCCAACTGCACCAAGACTGCACCAAGACTGAAGAGGAAAGTTAAGAGGACGTTCCCTGAGATTACCTGTACTCTGCTGAGGCACCACTTGCCGAAGCTTCTCGAGCCAAAGCCTCACCACTCAAACATTCTGCTGCAAATTTTCTAATAGTGCACCTCTCTCTCTCCCTCCCATTTTCTTTCTCTAAAAAGAGAGATAGAAAAAGGAAAAAGATGATTGCGAAGGTCCTTCAACTACATATATGTTAATGTATACTCAAGGAAGTTGATAGGGGCAGACCATCGACTATACAGAAGACATAATCAAAGAACTACAAATAATTGCCCAGACCTGAGAAGGAAGGGAGGCAGTTACCATCCAGCAGTCTCAGATAGCGGACAGGCCCGTTTCCAACCGCCAAGTCCGAAGGCCAAGTTTACAGCAACAAGCTTCTACGTATTTGAATAAAGGCAGTGTAGAAAACCTTCGTAGAAGTAATTTTAAAATATCTTCACTGGACCAGGCAAAAGACTGTTCCCAGATTTGAGTATCATCCCTGTGTGGTAACTGTAGCTAGTTATTGAATTTGGATATTGTTTGGCAGACAGAGGCAGTCTTACAGAGTTGAAATATTGTAGATATATTTGGTAACCATGGGTATGCTCTATATAAACTGTGTTTAATAATTCATACGTCTTAATTGTGTGAGGATAGAGTCATCGTGTTTGTGTGTATTTGTCTTTAATAAAGTCTTTAATAATTGTTACATGACGACTGGGCTATTTATTCTCACTGGGGTTTCACCTGGCTCCTCATACACCCCCACAAACCAGTGTTCCAAGTTGGGATACTCTTGCAGATATCGTCAGTATGCCTCATGACACTTATTAATTTTAAACTCTTTAAGTGTCTGAACAACCTCCATTTTCACTATGACCTGGGCAGCTGTTTTTTCTGTGGTAAAGACAGATGCAACATATTAATTTAGTAGTTGTTTTCATGTGCTTTTATGGTCTCTTTTACCACCCTTTTACTATTTAGATGCCTGTGGACTGGCGCAGATGACCCAACCCGCTTCCCCGACTGTTACCAGACTCCTAAACGACCCTCTTATGGACTGATCTGATCTCTTCACACATCTTCTCTACTGAGTAATACTACACTCCAGTATGCTTCACCCGATGCCTGGGTCTATGTATTTACATTATGTATTTATGTTTGCCCCATGTTTATTTTTCATGAATGGAATGATCTGTCTGAACTGTACGCAGAACAGTACTTTTCACTGTACCTCGGTACACGTGACAATAAACAAATCCAATCCAATCCAATATGTACATAGAATATTTTTGGATTGTCTTTTATGTTAGCTGTCAATCTCATCTTCTCTCTCTGCTTCGCTTATTTGCCTTTTCAATTCCCCTATGAATATTCTCTACTCAGCCTGGTTCTCAGTTGTGTTATCCACCTGACATGTATCATCAATGCGCCTTTTGTTCTTCATCTTAATCTCTATCTCTTTTGTCATCCAGGGTTGTCTGAATTTGTTTGCCCTGCCTTTTCTCTTCATGACAATACACCTTGACTGTACCCAAATCATCTCATCTTCAAAAGCAGCCCACTGTTCAGTTAAAGTTTTGCCTGCCAACATTTGATTCCAATTTATTTGCGTGAGATCCATTTGTACTCCGTTGAAGTTGGCTTTCTCCCCAGTCAATCATTCCGAGACTGATTGTTCCCTTTCCTTTTCCATAGTGTTGCTATCTTTGCTTGCTCTAAATATGGCAGTCAATAAGGTTGCCCTTCTTTTATCTAGATATTGATATGATATGCTCTCAGAGTCGCCAGGTATCAAATGATACCGCCACAAGGTTCAACCAGGTATCGATCAAAGAGCCAAACAACCAGTTAGTTAGTTCAACATCAATGGTACTTTATTTACACACAAGATTAACTTACACGTGCAACATAAACACTACGAGCTAAACTACACCTAACAACTATGACAACCTGTACTTAACATCAGGCACCCGGCTTAGGTCAGAGGAACAGTAGCCTTTGTTCGAATCTGGACCTGCTGGATCTGGAGAAGTAACTGCGGTTCGGCTAGGATCATCCGTCTGGTAGCGAGCGTTGAACTTTAACTTGCTTCAAGTGGTGCTGCATTTGGAGATGGATGTTGCCGGAGCGCCAGGTCCAAAAGAGATCGAACACATGGCAGTGTCTCTCTTTATCCTTGGGGAATTTCGCGCTCTTTTGGGTGGTCCTTAGGTTTGGACCCAATTAATTGGGCAGTTCTCGATCACTGCCTTCGATCAGAGCCAATAAAGGGGCGGGTGCCTTGATGGCTGGGCGTGTCCACAGCGGTCTTGACCCTGCTGTTTACGCTTCCTGAGTAAAGGGAGTGGCGCCAAAATGTCTGTGCTTGTATCGGTTACCTGAACATGAATCCTTTGTCTTACGGAAATGGGCCATTAAATGCTAATCGGTTGGAGGTTTTGATGCTGTCTGGATTCTCTGCTCACAAATATACATTCAGGCTCTGTTCCTGCCTGAATCTTACATTGTCCATATTTCCCTTTAGGCTTTGCGAACGTCCATGTTTCTTGTTGTAAGTGGCCATCCCAGATGGCTACAATAATCAACCTAAGCCTTATGAAACTATTATCACTGTCTCCTAAATGTTCTCCTACTGACACTTGATCCACTTTGCCCAATTCATTCCCAAGAACTGCGTCCTCCAAAGCCTCCTTTCTCATTAGACTGAAAACATACTGCTGTAGCAAATTTCCTGAATCACTCTCGAAAATCTTGCTCCTCACTGCCTTTTACACTATTACTATCCCATTCCATATTCAGATAACTAAAGTCCCCCATTATAACTACTATGTACTCTGTAATTCTTGCACCTCTGTAATTTCCTTGCAAATTTGTTTATTTACATCTTTCCAACAGTGCAATTGCATCTTTTTTATTCCTTAGCTGTAGCTAAATAGATTATGTCCTTGACTCCTCTGGGTCATCCATGATGTTGGAGATAGTATTCTGGCGTGGATAGAGGATTGACTAATTAACAGAAAGTAGCGAGTAGCAATAAGGAGGTCTTTCTCAGGTTGGAGGGCAGTAAATAGTGGAGTGGCACAGGGATCAGTGCTGGAACCACAGCTCTTCACAATACATATTAATGATTTGGAGGAAGGAACAGAGTGTACTGTGGCCAAATAAAAAAAAATCTTTATTGTCACGAGTAGGCTTACATTAACACGGCAATGAAGTTACTGTGAAAATCCCCTAATTGCCACACTCCGGCACCTGTTCGGGTGCACTGAGGGAGAATTCAGAACGTCCAAGTCACCTAACAGTATGTCTTTTTGGAGTTGAAATCAGCCATGATTGAATGGTGGAGTGGACTCGATGGGCCGAATGGCCTTACTTCCGCTCCTATGTCTTATGGTCTTATGGTCTTTTGAGACTTGTGGGAGGAAACCCAAGCAGACACGGGGAGAACGTGCAGACTCGCACAGACAGTGACCCAAGCCGGGAATCGAACCTGGGACCCTGGCGCTGTGAAGAAACAGTGTGAACCACTGTGCTACCGTGCCGCCCATATTTGGGGATAATACAAAGGTGGGAGGGAAGGCAAGATGTCAGGAGGATATAAATAGTTTACAGAGAAATGTTGACAGGTTTAGTGAGTGGGCTGAAATTTGGCAAAGTGAATTCAATGTGGGAAAATGTGAGATTGTTCACTTTGGAATAAAGAATGAGAAGGCGGATTATTATTTAAATGGAGAGAGATTGAAGAGCGCTGTAGCACAAAGGGACTTGGGGGTCCTTGTTCATGAATCTCAAAAAGCTAGTCTGCAGGTGCAGAAGGAAAGGCAAATGAAATGTTGGCTTTTATTTCAAGGGGGCTGAGTATAACAGTAAAGAGGTGTTGTACAACTGTACAAGATACTAGTGAGGCCACATTTAAAATACGGTGTACAGTTTTGATTTCCTTATTTAAGGAGGCAGTATTTTTAGAGGTAGTACGGAAGAGGTTTACTAGGATGATCCCAGATATGGAGGAACTGCCATATGAGGGAATATTAAACAGATTACGTCTGTACTCCTTGGAGTTCAGAAGAATGAGAGGTGATATGATTGAACTTGGAAAGATTCTTAGGGGGTCAGACAGGGCAAATGTTGGGGGGATGTTTCCACTCATGGGAGAGTAGAACCAGAGGATATAGTCACAGAATAAGGAACATAGAACAGTACAGCACAGTACAGGCCCTTCAGCCCACGATGTTGTGCCGACCATTTATCCTAATCTAGGATCAGCCTAACCTACACCTCTTCAATTTACTGTTGTCCATGTGCCTGTCTAACAGTCGCTTAAATGTCCCTAATGACTCTGACTCCACCACCTCTGCTGGCAGTGCATTCACACACCCACCACTCTCTGTGTAAAGAACCTACCTCTGACATCTCCCCTATACCTTCCTCCAATCACCTTAAAATTATGTCCCCTCGTGACAGCCATTTCCACCCTGGGGAAAAGTCTCTGGCTATCCACTCTATCCATGCCTCTCATCACCTTGTACACCTCTATCAAGTCACCTATCTGCCTTCTTCGCTCCAGTGAGAAAAGCCCTAGCTCCCTCAACCTTTCTTCATAAGACATGCCCTCCAGTCCAGGCAGCATCCTGGTAAATCTCCTCTGTACCCTCTCCAAAGCATCCACATCCTTCCTATAATGAGGCGACCAGAACTGGACACAATATTCCAAGTGTGGTCTAACTAGAGTTTTATAAAGCTGCAGCAAAACCTTGTGGCTCTTAAACTCAATCCTCCTGTTAATGAAAGCTAACACAATATACGCCTTCTTAACAACCCGATCAACCTGGGTGGCAACTTTGAAGGATCTATGTACGTGAACCCCAAGATCCCTCTGTTCCTCCACACTTCCTAGAATCCTGCCTTTAACCCTGTATTCAGCATTCAAATTCGACCTTCCAAAATGAATCACTTCACATTTATCAAGGTTGAACTCCATCAGCCCAGCTCTGCATCCTGTCAATGTCCTGTTGTAACCTGCAACAACCCTCACTATCTACAACTCCACCAACCTTCGTGTCATCGGCAAACTTACTAATCCACCCTTCCACTTCCTCATCCAAGTCATTTATAAAAACCACAAAGAGCAGAGGTCCCAGAGCGGATTCTTGCGGGACACCACCGGTCACTGACCTCCAGGCGGAGTACTTTCCATCCACTACCACTCGCTGCCTTCTTTCGGCCAGCCAATTCTGTATCCAGACAGCCAAATCTCCCTGTACCACATGCCCCCTAACTTTCTGAATGAGCCTACCATGGGGAACCTTATCAAATGCCTTACTGAAATCCAGATACACCACACCCACTGCCCGACCTTCATCAATGTGTCTCGTCACATCCTCAAAGAATTCAATGAGGCTTGTGAGGCATGATCTGCCCCTCACAAAACCATGCTGACTATCTTTAATCAAACTATGTTTTTCTAAATAATCATAAATCCTATCTCTCAGAATCCTTTCCAATATTTTGCTCACCACAGACGTAAGACTGGTGGGTCTTTAATACCCAGGGATTTCCCTATTCCCTTTCTTGAATAGGGAACAACATTCGCCTCCCTCCAATCATCCGGTACTACTCCAGTGGAGAGTGAGGAGGCAAAGATCATCGCCACCGGCACAGCAATCTCCTCCCTCGCATCCCGTAGTAACCTTGTGTATATACCGTCAGGCCCAGGGGACTGATCTATTATGATGCTTTTCAAAATTTCCAGCACATCTCCTCCTTAATATCAACCTGTTTGAGTCTATTAACCTGGTTCACATTGTTCTCATGAGCAACAAGGTCCCTCTCTCTGGTAAATACTGAAGCAAAGTATTCATTTAGGGCCTCCCCATCTCTTCAGACTCTAGGCACAAGTTCCCACTACTATCCCTGATCGGCCCTACTCTCACTCTGATCATCCTCTTATTTCTCACATAAGTGTAGAACGCCTTGGGGTTTTCCCTAATCCTTCACGCCAGGGCTTTTTCATGCCCCCTTCTAGCTCTCCTCAGTCCATTATTGAGTTCCTTCCTGGCTACCTTGTATCCCTCTAGAGCCGAGTCAAATCTTGCTTCCTCAACCTTACGTAAGCTCCCTTCTTCCTCTTGACTAGAAGCTCCACTTCTCTTGTCATCCAAGGCTCCTTCACCTTACCATTCCTTCCTCGTCTCAGTGGGACAAAACAATTCAACACTTGCAGCAAGTGCTCCTTAAAAAATCCCCACATTACTGTTGTGCATTTCCCCAAGAACAATTGTTCCCACTTTATGCTCCTCAGCTCCTGTCCAATAGCAGTATAATTTCCCCTCCCCCAATTAAATACCTTCCCATACTGTGTGTTCCTATTCCTCTCCATGACTATGGTAAAGGTGAAGGAGTTGTGGTCACTGTCACCGAAATGCTCTCCCACCGAGACATCAGATCTGTCGCCCAATCTGTTCCTCTATCTCTCTGCTGCTATTGGGGGGTCTATAGAAAACTCCCAATAAAGTGACTGCTCCTTTCTTGTTTCTGACTTCCACCCATACTGACTCAGTAGACAAACCCTCCTCAACTACCTCTTTTTCTGCAGCTGTGGTGCACTCCCTAATTAACAGTTCCACTCCCCCTCCTCTTTTACCTCCCTCCCTATTCTTCTGAAAACGTCTAAACCCCGGAACATCTAACAACCATTCCTGCCCCTGTGAAATCCATGTCTCCGTAATGGCCACAACATCGTAGTTCCAAGTACTGATCCATGCTCTATGTTCATCTCCCTTATTCCTGCAACTCCTTGTATTGAAACAGACACACTTTAACCCATTCCACTGAGTGCAACTTTGCCCTATCAACTGCCTATCCTTCCTCACAGACTTGCTGCATACTATTTCTGCCTGTTCAACAGCTACCCTATCCTCTGATCCATAGCTCTGGTTCCCATCCCCCTGCCAAACTAGTTTAAACCCTCCCCAAGAGCTCTAGCAAACCTTCCACCCAGGATATTGGTGCCCCTCCAGTTTAGGTGCAATCTGTCCTTCATGTACAGGTCCCAACCTCCCCAGAAGATATCCCAATGATCCACATATCTGAAGTCTTCCCTCCTGCACCAGCCCTGTAACCACATGTTCAGCTGCACTCGCTCTCTGTTCCTTGCCTCACTTGCACGTGGCACCGGTAGCAATCCTGAGATCACTACTCTGCTTGTCCTGCTCTTTAGCTTCCAAAATAACCCCCTAAAATCACTTTTTAGATCCTCATCCCTTTTCTTAGCTATGTCGATGGTGCCTATGTGCACCACGACTTCTGGTTGCTCACTCTCCCCCTTAAGAATCCTGTAGACTTGATCCGAGACATCCTTGGCCCTGGCACCCAAGAGGCAACATACCTTTGGGGAACCTCGCTCGCGACCACAGAATCTCCTATCTATTCCCGTAACCATTGAGTCTCCTATCACTATTGCTTTTCTATTCTTCTGAGCCACAGAGCCAGACTCAGTGCCAGAGACCTGGTCGCTAGGGCCTTCCCCCGGTAGGTCATCCCCCCCAACAACATCCAAAACGGTATACTTGTTTTGAAGGGGAACGGTAACGAGGGATCCCTGCACTGTCTGCCCGTTCGTGGTCATTTAAGGTGGATTTGAGGAAGAATTTCTTCTCTCAAGGAGTGGTGACTCTTTGGAATTCTTTACCCCAGGAACGAATAAAGAAAAAGTGCCTTGGTTGAACTGTGGGTCCGATTCTTGAGTCCGTCTGGTCTATTGTCACAAAGGTGAGTCTCGCTGGCAGCTTCTTCCTTCCTTCCTTCCTGATCAGTCTTCTGGATGGTCAAGATCACCTCCCACATCGTGTCTTTGCTACTGATGTGTCTCGGGTGCCTATTTTTAGCCCCCTTTCCTTTGCGCCCTTTTGCCATTTCCTCTGGGTTTCTGCCAATGAGGCCTCAGGGGCGTGTCTCAGCACCCAATGATCCCATTGATGATTGTTTGGCAGAACACCTGAGCCCGCCCCAGGTGTCTATCTCCGGTGGTGTGGTCTGCACTTACCTGTTTACCAAATAAGGCAACGGCTGGAACTCTGGGTGCCCGAGAGTCTGGCTCGATCTGGGCTACTGACAATTGTTGCCAATCGGCACCAATTAACTAGATATGGCAGTTACTAATGATAATATTGCTTTTCAGAGTTGCCAGGTATCAAATGATACCACCACAAGGCTTCACCGGATATCGATCAAAGACCAAACAACCAGTTAGTCAGTTCAAGTTCAAAGATAGTTTATTTATACACAAGGATTACTTCGACATGCAACATAAAACACTACAAGTTAAACTACACCTAACAACTACAATAACCTGTACTTAACTTCAAGGCAACCAGCTCTTTGCAGATGAACAAGGCCTTTGTTCAGATCTTGCATGGCTGGGTAGAAGATGTGGCTTCGTTTCTTCTGGGCTCATCCGTCTGGTAGCGATCGTTGGTCTTGAACTTGTCTTCTGGTCATAATGCTACACTTGGTTTTAGGCGTCGGCCGGGGCCAAGAGAGACTGAACACATGGCTGTGTCTCTTTTTATCTCTCTGGGATTTCCACTCTTTGGGGCGGTCCTTAGCTTTGGACCCAATAATTCGACAGGCTTCGATCACTGCTTCGATTTTGGCCAATAAAAGGGCGGGTATGAGGTGCAGGGCAAGAATGGGTGGGATTCCCGGGTAGGGTGGTGATCAGTGCCGTTACTCCACTACCCGAGCTTAACTGACTGGATGCATTTGGGGTCCTCAGGCAGGGCGGGGATTAGTACTGTTATTCCACTACCTGGGTGACCGAAACGAGCGGAAAGAATTTGAAACACATTGAGATCCAACAATTGTTACTTTAATGGCCATTGGTCAGTAAATGGCGTTGGAAGAGTAGCTATGACCATATCAAGAAATTGGGTGTCAGGCCGACATTAATTAAAACCATGTAGCAATAAGAAAGAAAGAAGGAAAGAAGGCGGGCAGGCTCCATCAGTAAATAGGACACCGTAAATCTCATGCGGTTCCTTTTTCTCATCATCTGGACACCTCAGGGTTCTGTATCGAAAAGCGTTGTAAAAGGGTTACCGTAATGGGAGTCAGACTCGGAATCGTCACCATCTCCCGGTTGCCAGACTCGTGTCTGCCGTTTTTGTGCTGTGGTCGTCATAGAATCCGAATCGTCATGCCTTGCCAGTCTACAAAAGATGTCACGGTGCCAAAAAGGGGTTCGTTTGTCATGAGGGGCGGTGGCAGCAAAGGGCAAATTACTGTTTTTGGGCGGTAGCTCTGGCTGTGGCAGGGGATATTGGGGGCCAAACATGTCCTGGTCGTGGTTCCAGGGGCTGGAGAGACTGGGGCCGGGGAGTTTGTACCAGTAGTCAGTGTTCACGGTCAATTCGGGAAGGCTGGCGCTATCGTCTGAATCAAGCTCAAGGTGGAAAGTCGTACATGTGGGCAGGGACAAGGTCGGGTCTGTGGGTGTGGAGGTGCTGTCATGGCTGGGGGAGGGTTGGACTAGGTTCTCGATGGATGGGGCGGAATCGTCTGCTATTGCCAGGGCGATGTGGTGGGAGTGGCTACATTGGGTTCCATAGAATTTGAGCTGATTGATGTGGAACCAACCAGTTTTACCATTGGGGTACGTTATCTTGTACACAGAGGGGCTCACTTTGTCCGAGATGAAGTAGGGGCCTGCAAATTTAGGGGAGAGGAACGAACTGGGATTGTACAGGGAAACCATCACTTGCTGACCAACTGTATACTCTACGGGGTGGACTGTTTTATCAAAGCAGGCCTTACTCTGCTATTTCCTAGCGCCTAGTCGGACAGCTGCAGTGAGCTGTGCTGCTTTAATATTTTCCGTGACTTGTTGGACTGCTTTTTCATGGGTGAGGGCGGTGACTGTGGGGCTTGCCAAATCGAGACCTAATAGATATTCAGTTCCTTTCATGGGTCGTCCGATCATGAGAGTGTGGGGGATGAAACCTGTGGAACTGGATACTGTGTTCCGAATAATCATAAGGGCGAATGGGAGAACTGTGTCCAATGTGGTATTATTCTGTTGCACCATTTTTCTAATGGTCACTTTCAAGGTGCGATTCATTTGTTCAACAATGCTGCTGGTTTGAGGATGATACACTCTGTGAAACTTTTGCTTGATTCCAAAAATCGTTAGGATATTTTGCATGACTCTGCCGGTGAAATGGGAACCTTTGTCTGACTCAATGCTGCGGGGAAGATCCCAGCGTGTAAATATCTGTTGGGTCAAAATCTTAGCTGTGGCTTTCGCTGTGTTCGTCCGGGAGGGAAATGCTTCTACCCATTTTGTAAAGGTGTCGATTACTATTCATACATATTTAAAACCATTTCTGCAGGGGGGGAGGGGATCAATGTAGTCAAGCTGTACATTTGTCCATGGGCCATTAACAGGTCGGGTGTTTCTCAATTGTCCTTTCTTGGAGTACCTTTCAGGATTTCAGTGCACAGATTAAACAATTCTCAACATAATGCGTGACGTCTGCTTTTAAATCAGGCCACCAGCGCAAAGGTCTTAAATGGGCAATGGTATTGTCTATCCCCTGATGTCCGTGTCCGTCATGAAACTGGTAAATTATCTGGTTTCTGTCCTGGGTGGGGACCACATAAATTCAATTTTTCAAAACTATACCGTCCTGTACCGTTAGTGAGTCCTTGAATGTGTCATAGGGGGCTTGGAAGTTACCGTCTAAAACTTGCTTAAGAGTGTCGTCTGCCTTTTTGGCCCGGGCTAAATCTTTGATATTGGTCTGTGAAACTGACCCCACTTTCGGGGGGTTGCCAAAGTGTCCGTGGCGTGACCCTGACTTGGCTAAGGCGTCTGCCTTTACGTTACTAGGTGGGGAGGAACGATGATGGCTTCTCACTTTGATTATGCCATATGTGCAGTCCTTTGCTGTCTTAAGGATATGCTTCAACAATAGGGCTGAGGGTAGGGGTTTACCATCAGTGGATACGAATCCTCGAGATTCCCACAGGGGCAGGAATTCTGTCAAACTATTGCAGACATATAAACTGTCCGAATGTATGTCCGCTGGGGTTGGAAAGGAATCTGGGTGCTGCACTACATATGCCATAGCTGCTAATTCGGCTGCTTGCGATCCTCGGTGGTCAGGCATTTTAAAAGATATTTCCTCTAATGCGCATCCACATAAATTTCACAACCAGTTATTCTCTTTCCAAGCTCAATGGTGGAGGAACCGTCTACATACATTTTTAAAGCGTTGTCCGTGGTCTGGGGATTCTGCATTCTGATGCCTGCTCGTGTGTGTAGTGACTTCGGAATAAAGGGTCCTGTGTGGTGTTTGGCTGCAATGATCTGGCACTCATGTGGGGTTCCTGCATACTGAAGGTTGTCTGCTAAAAATGTGTGGGTCTTTGTACGTTTAGCTGTAATGTCCCTTCCTTGTAACAACAGTGTCCAGCGAGCTGCTCTAATCTGGCTGACTGAACTATCCTTTAACCTACCATCTAACAATGGTTAGTGGGGTGGTGTAAATTAAATCAGGCTCACCCTGATCCATTGACTTGCGCTGTGTGGTGACTGGATTCATGGGGGTGTGGTGTTGGGTGTTCTGACACACAGATGAGCCAACACAGTTGCATATGGTACAACGCTTCTTTATTTAAACTCACTATTTACAGTTTGGTCTTTGCACTCTGCACGTGGGGGGCTCCCTGCTTGTGGTGTTTCAACAGCTCTTTCTTGTTCCCTTCTCCCCAGACCTACTGACCACCAGGTGTCGTGCTCGTGCTTTTTATGTGGTTGGTGTTCTTGTCTGTTAGTGTGTCCATCATGATGTGTGTGTTTGAATATCATGACATCCCTCCTTTTTACAAAGATATGTGCCTACGTGGTATTAAATATGATCGTGACGTGAGTGCATCTAAGAGTGTGTGCGTGTCGTGTCTATGACGGAACTATGTACATGGGGCGATGTCGAGTGCGTCACATGAATCCAGTTGTACCATAACATAACAGAAATGCGAACGAAAGAAGAAAAAAAAACTTGAACAGTTGTCCAGTCAGACGACATCTGGAACGATAAACAACAACAGGTTATCATGTAAAATTGTGCAACTTATTAAACATATGAACTGTATTATAAGTCCATTCTAATGGGTTTGCGACGAATTCGGGTTGACCGCCTCAAGGGTGGATCAAGAACCACCGGCTGCTGTGCAGGCATGGCCATGGGTGGCGATGGAAAGGGCGTGATGTGCGGCAGCTCCACAAAGTCATCCTCGGAAGCCTGTTGAGGATCTGGCGTGCTGTGTGGCTGTGAGCGTGGAAGTCGGCGAAGGGCGCGCCGATTGCGGCGACGCACGGAACCATCCGGCATGCGAACCAGGAACGAGCGGGGAGCCACTTGTCGGAGGACTTCGGCCGGTGCTGACCAGCCACCAGACGGTTGATGGACGCGTACTTTGTCTCCGGCGGACAGGGGGGGCAGGTCCGTCGCTCGTGTGTCGTACCGACCTTTCTGGCGATCACGCTGCAGTTGCATGTTCCGAAGAACCGCCTCATGGTCTGTTGTCGGTGCCAGGACGGAAGGTACCGTCGTCCTGAGGGAGCGACCCATTAGTAGCTGCGCTGGCGAGAGGCCCGTGGATAACGGGGCCGATCGATAGGCCAGCAAGGCAAGGTTAAAGTCCGATCCGGCATCAGCCGCCTTGCACAGGAGCCGCTTTGCGATGTGGACACCCTTTTCAGCCTTCCCGTTCGATTGTGGATGCAGAGGGCTGGATGTCACATGAGTGAAACCATATGCTGCGGCAAAGGACGACCATTCACGGCTGGCAAAACAAGGTCCATTGTCTGACATGACAGTCCTTGGAATGCCATGGCGAGCAAACGTTTCCTTGCAGGCCCCAATGACTGCGGACGACGTCAGATCATGGAGAGGCATGACTTCCGGGTAGTTTGAGAAGTAGTCTATAATAACAATGTAATCTCTGCCGAGCGCGTGAAATAGGTCAACACCCACCTTCGCCCAGGGGGACGTCACCATCTCGTGTGGTAGAAGTGTTTCCGGAGGTTGCGCCGGCTGAAACCTCTGACAGGTTGTGCAGTTGAGCACCATGTTGGCTATGTCTTCATTAATACCCGGCCAATATACCGCCTCCCGGGCCCTTCGTCTGCATTTTTCGACGCCCAAGTGGCCTTCGTGTAGTTGATGAAGAATCATCTGGCGCACACTGTGTGGAATAACGATCCTATGCGATTTCATAAGGACCCCGTCTATATTGGTGAGATCATCTCGCACGTTATAAAACTGGGGGCACTGCCCTTTTAGCCACCCTTCCGTCATGTGGCGCATCACTCGCTGCAGCAGAGGGTCAGTCGCCGTCTCTGCGCGTATGTGGGCCAGACTAGGATCATCAGCTGGCAGATTTGCTGCTGTCAGAGTCACGTGTGCCTCAATTTGACGCACGAACCCCTCTGCATCTGGTGGTGTGCTCACTGCTCGGGAAAGAGTGTCCGCCACGATGAGTTCCTTCCCCGGAGTGTAGATCAGTTCAAAATCGTACCTCCTGAGTTTAAGTAAGATGCGCTGGAGGCGAGGAGTCATGTCGTTCAGGTCTTTGTTAATGATGTTGACCAGGGGGCGGTGGTCAGTTTCGACCGTGAATCGTGGCAGGCCATACACATAGTCGTGGAACTTGTCCAGTCCAGTTAACAAGCCCAGGCATTCTTTTTCGATTTGCGCGTAGCGCTGTTCGGTAGGGGTCATGGCTCGTGAGGCATACGCAACCGGGGCCCATGATGACGTGCTGTCTTTTTGCAGGAGTACCGCTCCAATACCAGATTGGCTGGCGTCTGTTGAGATCTTTGTAGGGCGAGTCGTGTCAAAGAAGGCCAGCACTGGTGCCGTGACCAGTTTGTGCTTGAGCTCCTCCCATTCCCGCTGATGCGATTGGTGCCAGTTGAATTCCGTCGATTTTTTTACGAGATGGCGCATATTTGTTGTATGAGAAGCCAGGTTGGGAATGAACTTCCCAAGGAAGTTGACCATGCCCAGGAATCTTAAGACAGCCTTCTTGTCAGCCGGTCGTGGCATGGCTGTGATGGCGCTAACCTTGTCTGCATCGGGACGGACCCCGGACCTTGAGATGTGGTCCCCGAGGAATTTCAGCTCCGTCTGGCCGAAAGCACACTTCGCACGGTTGAGACGCAGGCCATTTTGCCGTATGCGGGTAAAGACACGTCGAAGACGATGCATGTGTTCCTGCGGAGTGGTGGACCAAATGATGATATCGTCCACATATACACGTACCCCTTCGATGCCTTCCATCATCTGCTCCATAATGCGGTGGAATACTTCAGATGCCGAAATGATGCCGAATGGCATCCGGTTGTAGCAGAATCTGCCAAAAGGGGTGTTGAATGTGCATAGTCTTCGGCTGGCCGGGTCCAGTTGGATCTGCCAGAATCCTTTGGACGCATCCAATTTAGTGAATATCTTGGTTCGCGCCATCTCGCTGGTGAGGTCTTCTCGTTTCGGGATGGGATAGTGTTCCCGCATGATGTTGTTGTTCAGATCTTTTGGATCTATACATATACGGAGCTCGCCAGAGGGCTTCTTTACACAGACCATGGAGCTGACCCATGGCGTGGGCTCCGTGACCTTGGATAGGACCCCTTGGTCCTGAAGAATCTGCAGTTGTGCCTTGAGGCGGTCTTTGAGAGGCGCAGGAACCCTGCGAGGTGCGTGAACGACAGGGATGGCGTCCGGTCTGAGTCGAATCTTGTACGTGTGTGGCAATGTCCCCATGCCTTCAAAAACCTCCTGGTTGTGAGCGAGGAGGGAATGGAGATTCGCGTGGAACTCAGCATCCGGGAAGTCGGATATCTCATCTGGAGAGAGAGACATAATGCGCTGTACCAGGTGAAGGACCTTCCACGCTTGTGCGCCCAGTAACGAGTCCTTTGATGAGCCCACAACTTCGAAGGGGAGTGTGGCCGTGTACCTCTTGTGAGTCACCTGTAGCTGGCAAGATCCTATGGACGGGATAACGTTCCCGTTATAGTCAACCATCTTAAGCCGGGATGGTGTGATGGGTGGTTTGACCTTCATGGCCTGGACTGCAGAGTAAGCAATCAGGTTGGCGGATGCGCCGGTGTCCAGACGGAAGGCGACGCGCGATCGGTTGACCGTCAGGGTGGCACACCACTCATCGGCTGGATTGATGGCATTGACCTTGTTGACATCAATGACGGCAACTCGGAAGGCATCCTGGTCATCTGCATCACTTAACTGGAAGTCTTGATGCGTGGGCTGGACGGTCCTGACTCGTGTGCGAGGTTGTCGAGGATGCGCCGGATCCATGGGTTGAGCCGCACGACAGCGGGCTGCGTAGTGGCCCATCATGGCACATCTGTGGCACTGTCGGTTTTTTGCAGGACATTGCCCTTTTAAGTGTAGACCTCCACAATTGCTGCACGTCATGACGTCACGGCGTTCGTTGCGCCACTGCGCATGCGCAGTGCGATCTTGCGGTGGGCGCGCCTGCGCAGTGCGTCCCTCGTTGTGGCCGTTATTTTTGGCGCGCACCTGCGTGGGAGACCGCGAAAAGCGTGGGAAGCGGCCGCTGTCGTCCGGGCCGTGGGGCGGGAAGAAATCGATGGCCTGGATGCGTTCGACGTCGTGGGCGGCCTGGCTTGCCGATTCGACGGCTGGGGACCCCCTCCGTGCCAACTCGGACGCCTGAAATCGGGCAAAACGGCAGGTAGCATTTTCATGGAGGACACAGGCTTCCACAGCAGACGCTAAGGTGAGGCTTTTCATTTTAAGAAGCTGCTGGCGTAGGCCACTAGAGGCAATGCCAAAAACAATCTGGTCCCTGATCATGGACTCTGTAGTGGTGCCGTAACCGCAGGACTGCGCTAGAATCCGGAGGTGCGTCAAAAAGGGTTGAAAAAGCTCCTCCTTACCTTGCAGGCGTTGCTGAAAGATGTATCTTTCAAAACTTTTGTTTACTTCAACTTGAAAGTGCTGGTCCAGTTTGAGGATGACCGTGTCATATTTGGCCTGGTTTTCGCCTTCTTCGAACACCAGTGAGTTAAAGACATCGGTTGGGTGCGGGCCTGCGTAGAAGAGGAGCATTGCAATCTTCGAATCATCCGAGACATTCTGTTTTTCGGTGGCACGGATGTACAGGTCAAATCGCTGCCTGTAGAGCTTCCAGTTGGTGCCTAGGTTCCCCGTGACTTGCATCGGCTGCGGTTTGCCGGTGTGGTCCATGTCCAGAATGGCAGGTTAGTAGGCAGGTATCGATCCACTCCTGTACCATGTGGTGTTGGGTGTTCTGACACACAGATGAGCCAACACAGTTGCATATGGTACAACGCTTCTTTATTTAAACTCACTATTTACAGTTTGGTCTTTGCACTCTGCACGTGGGGGGCTCCCTGCTTGTGGTGTTTCAACAGCTCTTTCTTGTTCCCTTCTCCCCAGACCTACTGACCACCAGGTGTCGTGCTCGTGCTTTTTATGTGGTTGGTGTTCTTGTCTGTTAGTGTGTCCATCATGATGTGTGTGTTTGAATATCATGACAGGGGGTGTCTGCTGCCTGTGCAGTCGGTGGTGCGGGTGCTTTCCTTTTCGGGGCCTGGGGGGCTCTATTGTGATTTTCGGTATTCTTCACATATCTATGGGTGGTTTCATTTAGTTCTTGCCAACTGGGGCCATTTTCCTCATCTAAATCTTGTCCAAAGGTATCTCTGAATCCGTTTTGCACTGACAGCAGTGACTGCAACTTTTCTATTTGTCGTCTTGTTGCTAACTTTGGATGGCTCTTAATTCGTTGCCCATTGGGTCTTTACTGAATTTGCTCTGTTTCTATAACCTTTGCTCTAGAGTTGCCAGGTATCTTTATGATACCGCTACGAGGTTCAAGTTCAAGTACTGATCAATAACTCAACACACCAATTAGTAAGATTCAAATCAAAACACATTTATTATACACAGTAAATCACTACTCATGCATAAAACACTACTTTCTAGACTATCTCTATCACTAAAAGGCTTATACTTAGCTTCGGAACTGGCCCACCAGGTCAGGGGAACAAATGGCCTTTCGTTCGATTCTGAATCTGCAGGATTCAAAAGCTGGTATGGACTGATAGCTAGGAGCGTCTATCTCGTATCGTGCATTGACTGGAGACTTACTTGGTTGTTGCGGCAGCTCGGCAGTTCACTGTCAAGGGTTGATTCGCGTTGCTGACTGACCCTGCCAAGAAGACCGATTTGAACTTGGGGACTCTACATTATAGTCCCCAGGGGCTTCACGCCGTTCGGTGCGGACCCCGTATCTGGTTCTAAGTGATTGGACTACGTTCCGATCACTTGGATCGATTTCTCCAATACTGGAGCCGTTCCCTGATCGCTGGGCGGCCCCTGAGTGTCCGTTGGCCTTCCTTTGTCTTGGCTCCTGCTGGCGCCGAGGAGTCTGGCGTGGCCTTATTCACCTTACATGTTTCAATTGTTCCCGGGGATCGCTCATTAGTATGCAGGTGGCTGTGTGTTTCAGTGCTGTCTGGGCTTCTGCAAGTTCTAATACACAGGAGACTTTACACTTGCTAGTTTTTTTCTGGCTTGGCTGAATTTCCCTGCATTCTTTGCGGATCTCCATTTTAAATCGGGAAGTGACCAACCCAGGTGGCTACAGTCCACATTTCGCGTGATCTACTGTGCTCTGTCTTTGTTCTGTAGTGGAGTTATGGAGCGCTCGTAAAGCTACCTTTAAATCTGCACATTGTCTTGTTAACTGTGCTACCTGCTATTCTGTCTCTTCTCCTACCAAAATTGCACGCTGCGTATCTTGGTAGGCTTTGTCGTACTGGGTCTGGAAGCTGCTAAGGTGAACTAAACAAGATTGGTGTGCCCGTTTGACATCAGCCATCTCTTTATTTTTAGCTGCCAACTGATCCCGGAGTTGCTCATTAATCTTTTCACATTCACTATAGTTTCCCTCATTCTTCTCCTCTTTCTCAACTAGCTGTCTGCGGAGCGTCTTCATGACCTCCTCTGTGCCTCGCAACTGTGCCAAACAGGACACTATTGCCATTGGCTTACGAACTTTTGCTGCATTCTTTTTATGTACCTCGGTTAGGTTGTCCCACCAGGTTTGTCCTATGCTTCCTGGACCTGACTCATCATTTGAACAAAACTCAGACCAAAGGGGCCATCCTTTACCCTTCAAATACTTCCTCAATTCCTCTTCCTTATGGGGCACTGCTCTGCTCTGTTGGTCGCTGCGACCTCGGGTTCCTGTGGGTTCATTAGGCGTTCCATCGCTTTTGTGGCCATTGCTACTATTATCTCTGTTTTTCTACCGTTAATCTCTGTTTTCCCACCGTTAATTTGGGACAGGGGGAATAAGGCGGTGAATCGAACAGCAGGTATGACCTAGGCTATTTTCCGGTTCACAATATCCCCGATAGTTTTATGCAAAATCTAAGGAGTTTACCTTATATCCCTGTTAGTATGCATGCAAGTTAATGCACACTTCCGAACCTTGGTGATTTGATCGATACGGGCCTTACACTTGTGGTTCTTTCACTTTTATCATGCAACTGAATTTCAACGTTTTGTGGGTTCTCTCGGAGTGACAAAATCACTTCTAGGTCGAGTCCTGTCAGATGTCGCCAATAATGTTGCCAATCGGCACCAATAATGTTGCCAAATTAACTAGATATGGCAGTTATTAATGATAATATTGCTTTTCGGAGTCGCCAGGTAACAAATGATGCCACCACAAGGCTTTACCGGATATCGATCAAAGTCCAAACAACCAGTTAGTCAGTTCAAGTTCAAAGATAGTTTATTTACACACAAGGATTACTTCGACATGCAACATAAAACACTACAAGTTAAACTACACCTAACAATGACAATAACCTGTACTTAACTTCAGGGCAACCAGCTCTTTGCAGATGAACAAGGCCTTTCTTCAGATCTTGCGTGGCTGGGTAGAAGAAGTGGCTTTGTTTCTGCTGGGCTCATCCATCTGGTAGCGATCACTGGTCTTGAACTTGTCTTCTGGTCGTAATGCTACACTTGGTTTTAGGCGTAAGCCGGTGGCCAAGAGAGACCGAACACATGGCTGTGTCTCTTTTTATCCCTCTGGGATTTTGCGCTCTTTGGGGCGGTCATTAGGTTTTGACCCAATAATTCGACAGGCTTCGATCACTGCCTTTGATTTTGGCCAATAAAGGGGCGGGTGCCTTGATGTCTGGGCGTGTCCTGAGCGGTCACTGACCTTGGCTGTTTGGGCTTTCTTAGCAAAGGGAGTGGCGCCGTTAGTCTGCATCTGTATCGGTTACCTGAGTACTGGGGAAATGGGCCATTAGAATGCAAACAAGCGGGGTTTCGATCGGGTCTAGCTATCTGGGTTGCAAATACACACACAAGCTCTGAGTGTGTCTGAGTCCTGGGTGGCCATAATTCCCATGGTCATTTGCAGGTGGCCATCTGAGATGGCTACACAATAGATCGGTGCATATCAATAGGATCGATTATCTCTTGATATCTATTGACAGGGCGTGTCTGAGTTTCCATGTATTCGAACTTGGCCATCTCCGAATTCCCATCAGGCCGTTCGCTGGAACTGACTGCAGTTTAAAGTGCGAATTCTTCAATTTAGGATATCAAATTTAATCAAAATGACAATCGCTAAATATATTGCACCAATCGAATAATATAAAAGAACACAACGAGGGGGGATATACATCTAGGTTCTTCGTTGCACAACCTTTCCTGACGTCAGTTTGCCCTCTCTGAATCCAGGTGTCATATGAATTCTTTCTTACACTGGGTGAATTTCAGTGTGAGAATAGTTAGCTACACCGCCATGAGCAGAATGCCTATTATGGTCAGTTGTGACAGAAGGCAGTACCATGGGCGAATTTGGATATTTGAACCCCAATCCCAGAGGTCCTCCCAACATGTAGTGACTTTAACCTCACTAACATTCTTCTTTACTTCCCCTGTTTGTTGCACCACCTAGAAAAAGATCTTGGGCTGGATTCTCTGCTCACCGACGCCTAAATCGCATTTCGGCGACGTGGCGGAGAATCCGTTTTGGCACCAATATCGGGCACGACGCTGGTTTTTGCATTCTCCGCCCCCTGAAAAGCAGCGTACTCAAGGACTATCCACGGCCTCAGGCCATTGCCTGAGGCCCGCCCCACGATGCTCCATCCTCGACCGGCCGAGTTCCCGATGGCGTGGGACTCTCATGGTCTCACCCGTCCGGGAACCTCGTGAGATGGTTGCGGACTCAGTCCAGGGCCGCCATAGTCAGGGGAGAGCCGGTCCGCAGGCAGGGGGAGTTTCATTCGGGGCTGGGGGCACTGTGGGCGGGTGGTCCAGGGCGCGCGAGTGTCCAATGGGGGGGCACTACCTTTGCGGTCCTGGTCTGCTGGCTGAGTCCGCCATGGAGCATGGCCAGGCTGCTGTAGGCCACCGCCGTGCGCATGCGCGGCCTCGGAACTAGAAGTGCTCAGGGCCGTATCGGCAGCTAGAGCTGCGAGCTCTACGCTACCTCCCTACTAGCCCCCAGCAGAACAGGGAAGTGGTGGCCGTTTTACACCAGTTTTCCTGGCGTAAAAGACCACCGTTTTCACGCCGACGTGGGGACTTAGTCTCCAAAACGGAGAATCCAGCCCCTTGTGTGCAGTAACCAATGCGTTCCAAATTTGTTGGAACTTTTCGGCAGAAGTGTTATCCTGGTGCCAAATTTTTCAAAATACTTTACCAAGTTTTGTCTAAACTCCTTGCTAGCGTTTAGCAGTATTTCCTCTCTCCTATGGATGTCTACCATCTCTACTAATCCTATCCTAGCAGGGATGTGTAGCCTAACATAGGAGGTAGTCTTGTGAATGTTACACGTTGCTGCCCCATACTGGTATTTTGCTGGCAAGTTTGTGACACAGTATTCTCCCTCCCCCTGTAGGCTACCAGGGTGACCCCCTTTCCAGATTACGGATCTCCAATGTACAATTTAGGTTGGTTGTTGTCCTGAATCCACACAGGGCATGTTCGTTTTCATGCAACGGATATGGACACACAACCGTTTTGTCTGTGTATTCACATTTGTCCAGACTGGTGCCTATGATCTTACTTTCTCTCTCGACCACATATGGTAGGGTCCCCTGATACCCTATCCACATCCGTATTTGGATGATTCCTATGTTCTTGGCTTCAAAGAGCCTTAACCCGACCTTGTCCCTCAAGATTACTGGGATCCCTAACACCATCCCCAGTGCGGTCCCCGGGGTTCCTCTACAACTGTCGTTAGACCAGACCTTGGTCAGTTGCCGCAGTTGGCAGCTAGTGATATTGGCATGCTTTTTTCCCTGGTGCAAGTGTTCAATTTGTTCATCACTGAACAAGGATGGAACCTACCCCCTGCTAACCTGGTCAAGGTTTTCTCGACTATCCATTGCCCATTTATTCTACACAAGGTTCGGTTCTGTTGCCTCGCTTCATCTTTCACCCTCCCTTGGGCGATCTGATTAATGGTTTGGGGTACCCTTCTAGTACAGTAACCATAAGGTTACTGGCCCTGTTCCACACCAAATTTCCCTTGACATCCTGCCGAACATTTTCATTTAAACTGCCCATGGTCTGTTTAACTTGTCGGGTTAGGAGTCCACGCTTAATGTTCTAATCAGCCAAATCAAGTGCGTTAATGGTGGATACCCCTGCCCCATACGCGGTTGCCAAGTAATAATAATAATCTTATTATTGTCACAAGTAGGCTTACATTAGCACTGCAATGAAGTTACTGTGAAAATCCCCGAATCGGCACACTACGGAGCCTGTTGGAGTACACTGAGGGAGAATTCAGAATGTCCAATTCACTTAACATTCAAGATTTCCCTCTTTTTGCACCCCCTTGACCTGAGTGTCTCCTCTCCTTCATCTGTCCCAGTCTTTCTGCTTAGTAACCTTCGGGTCAAGTGGAGGTATAATTTCCTGAGTGAGGAGGGACACCAGTCTGGCAATTCCAGCTAGGTCTACCACTACTGGTACCAATTTAGAGTAGGTGTTGTCGAATAGCATCTTCCCCGTGTGTTTTAATATCAACCTATTTTGGGGCCCTGGGGTGACATCAAGAGAAGTGGGGTGGGGTGGGCTTGCTGTTGGCCCTAACCCATTTCTAATTATGTAATAAATGTACTTGTTCTGGATTACTTTACCGTAGCACCACTGCCCTAATTCCAGCCCTTTCTCCATGCCATGGGCTAGGCAGGCTAGCTCCATACGCTCATGGTTAGTGTACGCCCACCAGTCACTGGTGAAGGTCATCCTTAGGAAGCAGTAATCGGAGCTCCCATTATCCTTCCTGTACACCACTCTTTGGTTGTTGCACCCATACGTGACATTCTTATTGGGGTATAAGCATAGGATGCCATCCTCACACATGACTGCATCTGGTGACATATATCCGGTGTTATGGGCCCGGGTTCAGAGAATCCCAAAGTGTATTATGGAATTCACCTGACCCACAACTTTTAATAGATTGTGGTCTGGGGTGCACACGGCCCACTCTACAGGTGTGGTAAAGCAGAAATGGAAAAGTATTTTTTGAAGCAAAACAATGTTTATTCTTTGAACTCAAGTTAACCTTTTTAAAACATACAGTGAACATCTTAGCAACCATCAATTCAAATACAACCCCCAAAGAATACAACACTAAGTTATCCTTAATAACTTCCCAAACAACATCCCGAGACAAAAGAAACACCTTTTAGCAGAAGCACATCAGGTTAAAGTCACTACTGAGAACATTTATAATTCTGAATTCACCAAATGATCAAGAGATAGTCTTTTCATGGCAGAGAGATCAACAGTTTTCATTTTTGGGAGCGGGAGAGAGAGAGGGAGCCGGAGCGCAGCGAGTGCAGTTTGGGATTCAGGTAGGTATTTAAACTTGCCCCCAGGTTCCAGCGGCCTTCATTTTTCGGAGCGGGAGAGAGAGAGAGGGAGCCGGAGTGCAGCTTGGGAATCAGGTAGGTGCTTAAGTGTTTGATTACCTCTATTTAAGTTGGGTGGTTGCTAGACCCGAGACACTACACTGGTAGTGTCTCCCACCCTTCCACCTCCTCTAACCTAAGGGGGTGAGTGAATATCAGGTAAGCTCTCCCTTTGATTAATCTAGGACAAAGGTTCGGCACAACATCGTGGGCCGAAGGGCCTGTTCTGTGCTGTATTTTCTATGTTCTATGTTCTATGTTCTTTTTCTATTATCCGCAAGTTATAGCTTCAGATTTTCGGCGGGCGCAGTGGCCAGGGGTCTGTCAGGAAGGTAAGTTTACCCTTTAAAAACTTACCTTGCAGGAGAAGCGGCCTTCAGATTTTTCGGCGGGAGCAGTGGCCAGGGGTCTGTCGGGCAGGTAAGTAGCTGGGAGAAATTTAACACTTCCTGGGTTGGTAAGTATTGTGATTGGTAAGTAAAATCCTTATTCCTTTCACTTATTCATTATTTGATATTATATTTGTAATCAGTTAAGGGAAAGTGTAAAAATGACAGGAGATCCCAGACCCGTGTTATGCTCCTCGTGCTCAATATGGGAGTTCAGGGACGTGGCCGATGCCCCTGACTCTTTCATGTGCGGGAAGTGTGTCCAGCTGCAGCTCCTGTTAGACCGCATGACGGCTCTGGAGCTGCGGATGGACTCACTTTGGAGCATCCGCGATGCTGAGGAGGTTGTGGATAGCACGTTCAGTGAGTTGGTCACACCGCAGATTAGGGTTGGCGAGGGAGACAGGGAATGGGTGACCAAAAGGCAGAGAAAGAGCAGGAAGGCAGTGTAGGTATCCCCTGCGGCCATCTCCCTCCAAAACAGGTATACCGTTTTGGATATTGTTGGGGGAGATGGCTCACCAGGGGAAGGCAGTAGTAGCCAGGCTCATGGCACTGTGACTGGCTCTGCTGCACAGAAGGGCGGGAAAAAGGCTGGCAGGGCTATAGTCATAGGGGATTCAATCATAAGGGGAGTAGACAGGCGTTTCTGTGGTCGAAAACAAGACTCCCGAATGGTATGTTGCCTCCCGGGTGCAGGGTCAGGGATGTCTCAGATCGGCTGCAGGACATACTGAAGGGGGAAGGTGAACAGCCAGTTGACATGGTGCATATAGGCACCAACAATATGGGTAAAAAACGGTATGAGGTCCTACAATCAGAATTTAGGGAGTTAGGAGATAAGTTAATAAGTAGGACCTCAAAGGTAGTAATCTCAGGATTGCTACCAGTGCCATGAGACAATCAGAGTAGAAATTCAAGAAGATTCAGAATGAATACGTGGCTTGAGAGATGGTGCAGGACGGAGGGGTTCAGATTTTTGGACATTGGAACCGGTTCTGGGGGTGGTGGGACCATTACAAATCGGATGGTCTACACCTGGGCAGGACTGGAACCAATGTCCTAAGGGGTGCTTTTGCTAACACTGTTGGGGAGGTTTTAAACTAATGTGGCAGGGGGATGGGAACCAGATTAGGAAGTTAGAGGTCAGTAAAGAGGCAGCAACTAAAGCCAGTAAGGTACTAGGTAATAAACTCAATGTGACTAAGGGGAAGAGTAGACAGGGAAGAGATGAAGAATGCAAAGGGACAGGTGGTCTGTGGTGCATTTGTTTCAATGCGAGGAGTGTAGCAGGTTCATCCCACAGATGAACTTGGGGCTTGGATTAGTACCTGGGAATATGATGTTGTTGGTATTACGGAGACTTGGTTGAGGGAAGGGCAAGACTGGCAACTAAATATCCCAGGGTATAGATGCTTCAGGAGGATAGAGCGGGAGGCAAAAGGGGTGGAGGAGTTGCATTACTGGTCAGAGATGATATCACAGCTATGATGAAGGAGGGCACGATGGAGGATTCGAGCACTGAAGCAATATGGGTAGAGCTAAGAAATAGGAAGGGTGCACTAACATTGTTGGGACTTTACTACAGGCCTCCCAAAAGTGAGCATGAAGTAGAGGCACAAATATGTAGACAGATTATAGAAAAATGTTGGAGCAATAGGGTGGTCGTGATGGGAGATTTTAACTTCCCCAGCATTGAATGGGACTCGTGTAGTGTTGGAGGCGTAGATGGAGCAGAATTTGTCAGGAGCATCCAGGAGAGTTTTTTAGAGCAGTATGTAAATAATCCAACTTGGGAAGGGGCCATACTGGACCTGGTATTGGGGAATGATCCCGGCCAGGTGGTTGAAGTTTCAGTCGGTGATTACTTTGGGAATAGCGATCACAATTCCGTAAGTTTTAGAATACTCATGGACAAAGACGAGAGTGGTCCTAAAGAAAGAGTGCTAAATTGGGGAAAGGCCAAGTATAACAAAATTCGGCAGGAGCTAGGGAATGTGGATTTGGAGCAGCTCTTTAAGGGTAAATCCACATTTGAAATGTGGGAGTCTTTTAAGGAAAGGTTGATTAGAGTGCAGGACAGACATGTCCCTGTGAAAATGAGGGATAGAAATGGCAAGATTAGGGAACCATGGATGACGGGTGGAATTGTGAGACTAGCTAAGATGAAAAAGGAAGCATCCATAAGATCTAGGCGACTTAAGTCTGATGAATCTTTGGAGGAATATCGGGAAAGTAGGACAAATCGGCATAAGGAAGGGGGAAGTTTTGGGTATTCTAAAAGGCATTAAGGTGGAAAAGTCCCCAGGTCTGGATGGGATCTATCCCAGGTTACTGAGGGAAGCGAGGGAAGAAATAGCTGGGGCCTTAACAGATATCTTTGCAGCATCCTTGAGCACGGGTGAGGTCCCGGCGGACTGGAGAATTGCTAATGTTGTCCCTTTGTTTCAGAAGGGTAGCAACGATAATCCAGGGAATTATAGACCTGTGAGCTTGACGTCAGTGGTGGGCAAACTGTTGGAGAAGATACTGAGGGATAGGGTCAATTCACATTTGGAAGAAAATAGACTTCTCAGTGATAGGCAGCATGGTTTTGTGCAGGGAAGGTCATGTCTTACAAACCTAATAGAATTCTTTGAGGAAGTTACAAAGTTAATTGATGAGGGAAGGGCTGTAGATGTCATATACATGGACTTCAGTAAGACGTTTGATAAAGTTTCCCATGGCAGGTTGATGGAAAAAGTGAAGTCGTATGGGGTTCAGGGTGTACTAGCTAGATGGAGAAAGAACTGGCTGGGCAACAGGAGACAGAGAGTAGTGCTGGAAGGGAGTGTCTCAAAATGGAGAAAGGTGACTAGTGGCATTCCACAGAGATCCGTGCTCGGACCACTGTTGTTTGTGATATACATAAATGATCTGGACGAAGGTACAGGTGGTCTGATTAGCAAGTTTGCAGGTGATACTAAGATTGGTGGAGTTGCAGATAGCGAGGAGGACTGTCAGAGAATACAGCAAAATATAAATAGATTGGAGAGTTGGGCAGAGAATTGTCAGATGGAGTTCAATCCAGGAAAATGCGAGGTGAGGCATTTTGGGAGATCTAATTCAAGAGCGGACTATACGGGCAATGGAAGAGTCCTGGGGAAAATTGATGCACAGAGAGATCTGGGAGTTCAGATCCATTGTACCCTGAAGGTGGCAACGCAGGTCGATAGAGTGGTCAAGAAGGCATACAGCATGCTTGCCTTCATCGGACAGGGTATTGAGTACAAGAGTCGGCAGGTCATGTTACAGTTGTATAGGACTTTGGTTAGGCCACATTTGGAATGCTGCGTGCAGTTCTGGTCGCCACATTACCAGAAGGATGTGGATGCTTTAGAGAGGGTGCAGAGGATGTTCACCAGGATGTTGCCTGGTATGGAGGGTGCTAGCTATGAAGAAAGGTTGAGTAGATTAGGATTGTTTTCATTGGAAAGACAGAGGTTGAGGGGGGACCTGATTGAGGTCTACAAAATTATGAGAGGTATGGACAGGGTGGATAGCAACAAGCCTTTTCCAAGAGTGGGGGTGTCAATTACAAGGGGGTCACGATTTCAAGGTGAGAGGGGAAAAGTTTAAGGGAGATGTGCGTGGAAATTTTTTTACGCAGAGGGTGGTGGGTGCCTGGAACGCTTTGCCAGTGGAGGTGGTAGAGGCGGGCACAATAGCATCATTTAAGATGCATCTAGACAGATATATGAATGGGCGGGGAACAGAGGGAAGTAGATCCTTGGAAAATAAGTGACAGGTTTAGATAAAGGATCTGGATCGGCGCAGGCTGGGATGGCCAAAGGGCCTGTTCCTGTGCTGTAATTTTCTTTGTTCTTTGTTCTTTTGTTCACTTAATTTCCTTTCAATCTGATAAGATCCACAAAACTTTGCTTTTAAAGGTTCACCTACCACTGGTAACAATACTAACATTTTATCTCCACTGGCAAAACTACGAACTTTGGATTTCTTGTCCGTTTCATCGCATTTTGTGCAACTTTTAAATGTTGTCTCGCCAATTCACCTGCTCTATTTAATCGTTCCCTAAAATGTGACACGTAATCCAATAATGTAATTTCTGATTTCTTACACACCAATTTTTCCTTAATCAATTTAAGTGGTCCTCTTGCCTCATGACCTAAAATTAGTTGAAAAGGACTGAATTTGGTTGACTCATTAGGTGCATCCCTAATTGCGAACAGTACGAATGGAATTCCTTTATCCCAATCCTCTGGATAATCTTGACAATAAGCCCTCAACATTGTCTTTAATGTCTGATGCTACTTTTCTAACGCTCCCTGCGATTTTGGATGGTACGCAGTTGATTTAAATTGTTTTATTCCTAAGCTATCCATAACGTCTTTGAATAACCTTGAGGTACAATTTGATCCTTGATCCAATTGCAATTCTGTGGGTAGTCCATATCCAGTAAATAATTTAAGTAACTCCTCCACAATCTTTTTAGCTGAAATATTATGTACTGGAATGGCCTCTGGAAACCTAGTAGACACATCCATTGTAGTCAAAAGATATTGATTCCCACTTTTCATTTTAGGAAGCGGTCCTACTGCAATCAATTAGGACCCTTGTAAAAGGTTCCTTAAATGCTGGAATGGGTATTAAGGGCGCTGGTTTTATCACTGCTTGAGGTTTCCCTGTCACTTGACATGGTGACATGATTGACAAAATTTAACTACATCTCAATGTAGTCCAGGCCAATAAAAATGTTTTTGTATTTTAGCTTGAGTTTTCCTTATTCCCAAATGACCTCCCACTGGTACCTCATGTGCAACTCACAACACCTCCTTTCTATACCCTACCGGCAATACTGCTTGATGAACTGCTGCCCACTTTTCATCAGCCTGCATATGTAAAGGTCTCCATTTTCTCATCAAGACATTACTTTTACGGTAATAACACTATGGTATCCACTCAGATTCCTCTTCCATATATGCTTTCTGATATATCCGTTTTATTTCTACATCTTTCTGTTGTAACTCCGCCAATTTTCCTGAACTAAAAATATCCGCCTCACCCTCCACATGTTCTTGTTCTTTTTCAACCATCTGATCAAAAATAATTTCTGATAATTGCACTTCAACTTCATCTTCACTCTTTGATTTTTCCTCTTGTCTTAACCTGTGACTTTGCAACCTTATTACTACACAATCCTGAAAAATCCCAGGATATTCGTCCTTCAACATTTCAGTTGTCTGATTTTCCACTGGCTTATCAACCACAGTAGGCATTACTCCCACCTGCGATCCAGCTATATCATTACCCAAGATAAACTGTATTCCTGGACAAGATAGTTTCTCTATTACTCCTACTACCACTTCACCACTCTTCACTGGACTTTCCAACCTTACCTTATAGAATGGAACACTACTCCTCTCACCCTGAATTCCACATATTACCACCTTTTCTGTCAATATTCTTCCCAAACTACATAAGTCCTCATCTCTTACCATTAAAGTTTGACTAGCTCCAGTATCTCTTAAAATTGTGGCTTCTTCACCTGCTCCTCCTGCTACACATGAGTAAACTTTACCCACACAAGTAAATTATTTAAAGAGATCTGGTACCTTCTCATCAATCACCTCTTGATCAGGCTGTACAATCTTTTGCATCTCCTTCGCTTCACTTGGACCTTCCTTTCCCACTTTAACAAAACCCACTGTCTTATCCTGTTTTACCACATCAGCCTTCCCAGTGCTTTTCTTCAACCACCAACACTGTGACTTTACATGGCCAAGTTTATTACAGTGAAAACATTTGAAACCTTTCATGTCCTTTCCACCCTCCTGGATTTCTTTTTTAATCTGAGGTACACTCTCCTTATTATCTCCCATCAGATCACCTTTACTTTTACCACTTGAGTATTTCTCATGTCCCCAGTTTCTATCCCTCACAGACTGAAACTGATGTTGGAAACCAAGCTTTGATTTATGAACTAATTCATAATCATCTGCCATTTCTGCTGCTAATCTCACAGTTTTAACCCTCTGCTCTTCCACATGAGTTCTCACTACAACAGGAATTGAACTTTTAAACTCCTCCAAAAGTATAATTTCTCTGAGAGCTTCATATGTTTTGTCTATTTTGAAAGCCCTTATCCACCTATCAAAATTACTCTGTCGAGCCTATCAAACTCCATGTATGTTTGACCAAATTCTTTCCTTAAATTTCTAAATCTTTGTCGATAAGCTTCAGGCACTAGTTCATATGCAACTAAGATGGATTTTTTCACCTCCTCATACGTCCCAGATACCTCCTCCGGTAGTGATGCAAAGACTTCACTAGCCCTACCTATCAGCTTTGTTTGAATCAGTAATACCCTGTCCTGTGGCCATTTCGTTTGTTTAGCTACCTTCTCAAATGAAATGATAAAGGCTTCCACTTCTTTCTCGTCAAACCTTGGCAATGCTTGGACATATTTAAATAGATTCCCACCAAGCCTTCGACTATGATGCCCTTTCTCACTATCCTCATCACTATCATCCAACTGTACGTTTCCCTTTACGTCTGCCAATTTTAACTGACTGTCATGTTTCATGGCCATTTTCCAAAGTTCAAACTCTCTCTCTTTATCTTTTTCCCTGATCTGTGTCTCCCTTTCTCTTTCTTTTTGTTCTGCTCGGACTATTCTTTCTTTTCTCCTTTCTTCGCTCTCCTTTTCTTTTTCCTCTCTATCTCTTTCTCTTTCCTCTCTCTCACTTTCTTTTTCCTCTCTTTCGTATTCAAGCTGCTTTAATTCTTTCTCATGTTCAAGTTGCTTAATCTGCAACTGGATCTTTGCCATTTCTAATGAGTCAGACTGTATCTCAGGCAACTTTAAATGCTTAGCCACCGTCATAATTACCTCATCTTTTTGCATTTTGTCAGGTAATGTTAACTGCAATGTTTCTGCCAAATCTAACAGTCTGCTTTTAGTCTCTGTCCGTAAGATACTGCATGTGACTGTCTCCACCCCCAAGACTTCAGAGCCTCTGAAAGAGCCATTGTCCTCAACACACTCCCTACTTAACTGAAATACCACACCTGAAAAGCAACCACAATATGCTCACGCCTCACCGTCTTTAAGTTCACAAAGCCAATCCAATAGATAGACTTTTATCCCCCTCGAGCCCCCAAATTGTTATGGGCCAGGATTTAGAGAACCCCAAAATGTATCATGGAATTCACCTGACCCACAACTTTTAATAAATTGTGGTATGGGGAGCTCATGGCCCACTCTACAGGCGTGGTACAGCAGAAATGGAAAAGTATTTTTCAAAGCAAATCAGTGTTTATTCTATGAACTCAAGTTAACCTTTTTAAAACATACAGTGAACATCTTAGCAACCATCAATTCAAATACAACCCCCAAAGAATACAACACTAAGTTATCCTTAATAACTTCCCAAACAACATCCAGAGACAAAAGAAACACCTTTTAACAGAAGCACATTAGGTTTACATTCACTACTGAGAACATTTATAATTCTGAATTCACCAAATGATCATGAGATAGTCTTTTCATGGCAGAGAGATCAACAGTACACCTGCTCTGTCTGGCTTCAGCTCCAACACTGAAAACGAAACTAAAACAAACCCAGCAGCAAACAGCCTAAAACAAAAGTAAAAAGCTGACAGACAGCCCAGCTCCACCCACACTCTGACATCACTGATAAACACCCATTTCTTAAAGGTACATTTCTTAAACACCCATTTCTTAAAGGTACATTTCTTAAACACCCTTTTCTTAAAGGTACTCGCACATGACACCAGAGTATCGTAGGCTGATCTTCAATCGGTGTGACATCTGTAGCCCGGGGTTGCTGTGTCCATTCCAGGATGAGCAGCCCCAGGTAGCAAAGCCATATGTAGTACATTCTAGAGAGATCAGAGTAGCATCTGTTATTTTCATCAATACCTGATTCCCTTCCTCCCTGCCAGGAGAAAAAAAAACAATGGTGTGATCAGTAGGGTTTCCTTTTGAAATCCGTGTTTAATTTGATTGGTTTTTCTGGGGTGACGCTTTATGCCACCAGTGGGATTTGTTTCTATCAGTCGGAGTTCTTTGCAATCCGTGTTTAATTTGGTTGTGTTTCCTGCGGTGATGGGTTGTCACAATTAGGAGAAGAATGTGACTAGCGTGAAGAATTTTGCTGGCAGCTGGGGCTGCATAGGTAATTATGTGGGGTCAAGAAGGCGCAGAGTTTTGCAGCTGGAAGCACATCATGGGATACGTATGGTGGCCTGGGGTCTGGAATTTAAGGTAGAAAAATATCTTGCGTCCTGGGATTTAATGTAGGACGCAGAGTTTCGCAACTTAGAAGCTGCCATCAGAGAGGTTTCCATGGAAACCTCTTCCCAGTGACCTTAAACTGCCTGTTTGTGGAATGAAGATGAGATGGGGGGAATATGGAAATAAGTAACTGAAGGTGCTAAATAAGTTCTTAATTTGACAACCAAAGTACTATTTATTGGAGAGTTATGACACAATATAGCCGGGCATGGCGTTCGAGATGCATGGAGTAGGCGGTAAAAGCTATTTACAATAATGAAAAATTAAATGAAAATGAAAATCGCTTATTGTCACAAGTAGGCTTCAATGAAGTTACTGTGAAAAGCCCCTAGTCGCCACATTCCGGCACCTGTTTGGGGAGGCTGTTACGGGAATTGAACCGTGCTGCTGGCTTGCCTTGGTCTGCTTTCAAAGCCAGCGATTTAGCCCTGTGCTAATAAGGACCAAGATGTCATGATACCTTCTCAGGGAAGGGAACCCGACGTGGATGGATTCTGGTTCCCTGGTATCCACTGCTCTAGTGGCTCTGATGGCAAGGGTGGTACTAAGCGATTTTTTGATTCCCGGTGCAAGGGGTCCCAAAGGAGGCAGGGTTTGTTGGTGCCCTGTTTCTTTCGCAGAGTCCTTTAAGGTGGGGTTTTACTCCTGAGGCCCTGTGGATTGGGGCTGGAATGATGCGGCTGTGGGTCGGTCCCGGTGGTACGGGGTGAGGGTTAGGAGGAGCTTGGGGTTCATCTTTCCCTTCTAGGGTGATGTGGTACTGGTGGAAATTTTGTTCGGAGCCGAATGCCTTCACCTGGTTTACAACTGTCTTTCTTGTGGCGTACCATGACCTTGTTCACCTGAGGAAGGAGCAGCGCTCCGAAAGCTAGTGACATCGAAACAAACCTGTTGGACTTTAACCTGGTGTTGTAAGACTTCGTACTGTGCTCACCCCAGTCCAACGCCGGCATCTCCACATCTTGTATACAGAAGGGCTTGATTTATCCACCACAAGAGCCCAGCGTATGAGGGGTACAGGAAGGCTCCAGGCTGGCAAATGCAGCTAATTATCTTTTGCCCTCCTTTGGTACTCAATGGGGTTTACCTGACCGTCGAAGTAGGCTTTACTTTGTTGTTTTCATTCTAACCGCTGCGGCTTGTTGTGCCGCCTGGACATTGTCTAATAATGTTTTAACCTCGCTCTCATGCGTGAAGGCTGCAATCTGATAGATCTAACCCGAGCAGGAGCTCGATTCCTCGCATGGGCCACCCAGTCATTAAGACGTGGGGAGTGAATCTGGTGGAACTGGGTATGGAGTTCCGCACTATCAGTAAAACAAAGGCAGCACTTTGTTCCATGAGTGATTGTACCACTGAACGGTTTTGCGGATCATGTCTGTAAGGGTGCAGTTTATCCTTTCCACAATCCCATTGGACAAGAGTGGTGTGCAATATGTAACTATTGTTTTGCCCCAAACAATCCCATTATTCGTTGCATTACCTGGGCTGTGAAGTGAGAGCCCCGATTGGAGTCGATACTGCGGGGAGGGCCCCAGCTCGTGAAAATTTGCTGTACTAGAATGTCAGCTGTGAATTTGGCTGTATTAGCGCGGTTTGGAAAAGTTCCACCCACTTCCTAAAGGTGTTTACAACGACCAGGATGTACTTGGTGGTAGGGGACCAATATAGTCAAAAAGTTTCCATTGGTATGTAAATGTTTCTATAGGTATGTATAGAGAAAAAGATTAATAAAAACTAATGTAGGCCCCTTACAGTCAGAAACAGAGGAACTCATAACAGGGAACAAAGAAATGGCTGAGGAATTAAATTCGTACTTTGCAGATTATTATTTGAATGGGTGTAAATTGAAAGAGGTAGATACTCAGCGAGACCTTGGTGTCCTCGTGCATCAGTCGCTGAAAGTAAGCATGCAGGTACAGCAAGCGGTAAGGAAGGCAAATGATATGTTGGCCTTCATAACGAGAGGATTTGAGTATGGATATAGAGATGTTTTACTGCAATTGATAGGGCATTGGTGAGGCCAAACCTGGAGTACTGTGTGCAGTTTTGGTGTCCTATTCTGAGGAGGGATGTTCTTGCTGTGGAGGGAGTGCAGCAAAAGTTTACTAGGCTGATTCCTGGGATGGCGGGACTGTCATATGAGGAGAGACTAATTCGTTTAGGATTATATTCATTGGCGTTTAGAAGAGTGAGAGGAAATCTCATAGAAATTTACAAAATTCTAACAGGATTAGACAGGGCAGATTCAGAAAGAATGTTCCTGATGGTGGGGGAATCCAGAACTAGGGGGGGTCATAGTTTTTGAGAATAAGGGACTATTAGGACGGAGGTGAGGAGAAATCTCTTCACCCAGAGAGTGGTGAAACTGTGGAATTCACTGCCACAGAAAGGAGTTGAGGCCAAAATATTGTGTAATTTCACGAAGGAATTAGATATAGCTCTTTGGCTAAAGGGATCAAGGGATATGGGGGGAAAGTGGGATCAGGGTATTGAAATTGGTGACCAGCCATGATCATAATGAATGGCGGAGCAGGCTCGAACGGCCGAATGGCCTCCTCCTGCTCCTATTTTCTATGTTTCTATGTTTCGAATCTGTAAGTTAGTCCAGGGGCCTTCAACAGGGCGAATGTGTCTCAATTTCCCTTTGTGAGTATATTTATCAGGGTTATTTTGCACACAGATGATACAATTATCGACATAATGTTGTATGTCCTCCTCCAGATTTGGCCACCAGCGTAGTCCCTTTATATGTTCACCGGTGTTTCCAGCCCTCTGATGGCCCTGGACATCATAATTTTGATAAATCATTTGGTTGCGATCCCTGGTCGGGACCATGTACAGACCGTTTTTGAGGACTAGCCCATCCTGTATGGTGATGGTGTTCTGCTATTTCTCAAAGGAAGAGGGGTATGTCTCTTCCTGATTTGTTTCAGGTACCTGGCTGCTGCCTTGGGCCTGTTCAAGGTTTTCAATGTTTGTATGTCTGACATTTATAGCACTAATGGGTTCGGTAACAGGAGGAGGTTACTAAATTTTCCTTCCCGGGCACCCAGTTTAGCCAATTCATCCTCCTTAATGTTCCCAAGTGGAGAGATGCGGTGGTGGGCCTTGCCTTTGATAATGCCGTACTTACGGCTTTGGGAACTCTGGAAAATAAATGTTATCATTGGTGCAGAGGGCAGGGGCTTCCCAACTCCCGAGACGAATCCTCTTGCTTCCCAAAGTGGTCGGAAATCTGTTAAGCTATTGCAGACATATTGTCTGAGTGTATGTCTGCTGGGCTGGGGAACAGGTCAGGTTGGCTTACCATGTAAGCAATGGCTGCCAGCCCTGCAGCCTGGGCACTCATGTATGGGAAGCTTTGAGGCTATGTCCCTCAGGGGCTTGCCTTCCTGGCCTCCCACATCCATTTTCCTGTTCTCTTGTTCTACCATCAAGGATCCGTCCACATATATTTTTAAACTGCCCTGGCTGATTCCCCTATTTAGGCCATACATTGGGTGGTCCATATTGTACCCTACAGCAGTCAGAATGACTGCCTTCATTTCTGGCAGGAATCCTGCAGCCACGTTTTGGGGTTTGGGTGGGGCAGGACGGATTACGAGGTTTAAACACAGCAGTACGAGCTTATCCTCTTCCACCTCGTCTAAGCCGTTTAAAGTGCGGTATTGGGCAATACTTTTGAAAAAGGCACCCGGAGGGTTCGAACACCCCGATTGTGTTAGCGATGTCGGTAAGTTTAGTCATCGTGTAGGCTGTCAAGTAAGTCACATTGGGATTCTGTCTGTCCTGCCGGCAGGTGATGACCGGATTCATTGGGATGGAGTTGGGCTCGGAGGGGTGCTGTCAGTTCCGATGCTTGGAACGGAGGTGGGGGTCCCCAGTTAGCAGTGGGCTGGCTGTCGCATAAGCACAGACATCCTCCTCTAATTCGTCCCATTCTATCCTTGGGTCACTGCCCCCAGAATCTGTAGTAAAGACGCACATTGCACCTCTTTTTATGGTGGGCTGGGACAATAATTTCTGTATCTCGCGCAGGCATTTGGTATGGTCCGTTGCGTGGAATTTCCTTCCCTGCTTGATGTATGACTTTTACTGCAGCCTGCAGGTCTCTGCATTTTAGTTTGAGCTCCGCTAGCTGCTTCAACGCGGCACCCCTCCCACTGATGGCACGCTGTGTTTTTTTAGTTTGCTTTATCATACTAAATCTCCAAAAATCTGTCCTGGTCCACCCACGTCGACGCTACCACCAAGAAAGCACAACAGCGCCTATACTTCCTCAGGAAACTAAGGAAATTCGGCATGTCCACATGGACTCTTACCAACGTTTACAGATGCACCATAGAAAGCATCCTATCGGGCTGCATCACAGCCTGGTATGGCAACTGCTCGGCCCAGGACCGCAAGAAACTTCAGAGAGTCGTGAACACCGCCCAGTCCATCACACAAACCTGCCTCCCATCCATTGACTCCATCTACACCTCCCGCTGCCTGGGGAAAGCGGGCAATATAATCAAAGATCCCTCCCACCCGGCTTACTCACTCTTCCAACTTCTTCCATCGGGCAGGAGGTACAGAAGTCTGAGAACACGCACGAACAGACTCAAAAACAGCTTCTTCCCCACTGTCACCAGACTCCTAAATGACCCTCTTATGGACTGATTTCATGAACACTACACCCTGCTTCATCTGATGCCAGTGCTTTTGTAGTTACATTGTATATGTTGTGTTGCCCTATTATGTATTTTCTTTTATTCCCTTTTCTTCCCATGTACTTAATGATCTGTTGAGCTGCTCGCAGAAAAATACTTTTCACTGTACCTCGGTACACGTGACAATAAACAAATCCAATCCAATCCATACTGTACCTGGCTCATGTGTATCAAGTTAACACGGTTTCTTTCCTCTCTCATTCCTACTTCTGTTTCCAATTGCTGAAAGCGCCGGTATCGCCGACCAGATCCTGCTTTAATTGCATTATCTGACCATAATTGTCTTGCTTTAATTGATTCAGCTGCGTTTCCCTATCTAAACTGAACTGGAATACCTGATCTTCTTTCTCTTGCCTCACATATTATTCACACCTCCTTATCCTGTTTCAATTGATTGATCTGCTCTTCTCTGTCTTGCTGTAATTGAGCGATCTGGGTTTCACTGTCCCGTTTAACATTGATTATCTCCGTCTCTCTTCTACGGAGCTGCTCTAAACAACTTGCGAACGCAATCGCCTTACGCAGCTTGGGAGCCCGTTTACCCATCTCCGTATGGGCGTGTCTCCAGCAATTTTCTCCCTCGGATCCCAGATCCGTTCTCGGGGCTTCACCCCACTGTACTCATTTGGGCCATTTGCTATTCAAATACATACGGAGGACTTCCTCGCTTTTGGTACAACTGGCCATGACAATTCTCTCCTTAATCGGATCCTAGATCCGTTCTCGGGGCTTTACCCCACTGTATTCATTTGGACCATTTGCTATTCAAATACGTATGGAGGACTTCCTCCCATTCGGCACGACTGGCCATGACAATTCTCTCCTTTGTTGGGTTCGCCGTAGGTGTATTGGGAATCAATTGGGATAGGGGTCCAGCTAACACTAAATTCCCTCCCACAGAGTTGTCCCAACTCCCTTGACTATCCTAATTCTGAATGTGTAGTTTGTAAACCTCGTGTTCCAGATACCTAGTTTATGGCTCAATTTACTGGTCGAAATCTGTATTAGTCCTTCACTCACTTAAGACTGTATGTCATGTGGGGCATTTGCCCTCTTAATTCAGGCTCATACAGAGTGTTGGGTGGGTTCAAATTCAGAGCAACATGATCACTTCTTATCGAAGTCCCATCCAGTGCCATATCTGTCTAATTCAGATACTTTCAACATGTTTACTTACTCAAAGGTTTTGCCTAGGTGCCTTTGCTAGCAAGGAGAACATAGGACAACACAAATATAAACGCAACAAACCTTATTTAGGGGCTGGTTTAGCACAGTGGGCTAAACAGCTGGCTTGTAATGTAGAGCAAGACCAGCAGCGCAAGTTCAATTCCCATACCAGCCTCCCTGAACAGGTGCCGGAATGTGGCGACTAGAGGCTTTTCACAGTAACTTCACTGAAGCCTACTTGTGACAATAAGTTATTATTATTATTATTAAACACCATATTAACCCATAAATTAATCCACAAATGCAATACAAGAAAACACCCAAGATTCAGTTATACTCATGCAAAGATGGTTTGGTTGAACTGTAGATCCGATTCTTGAGTCACGAAGATGAGTCTCACCGGCAGCTTCATCCTTCCATCCTTCCTGGTCAGTCTTCTGGATGGTCAAGGTCACCTCCCACATTGAGTCTTCGCTGCTGATGTGCCTCAGGTGTCTATTTGTATACGCCTTTCCTTCGCACTTTTGCCGTTTCCTCTGGCTTTTTGCCAATGAGGCTCCGGGAGGGGGTCTCAGCACCCAGTGGTCTGGTTCATGATCGTTCGACAGGGCACCTGAGCCCGCCCCAGGTATCCATCTCTGATGGTGTGGTCTGCACATACCCTCTTACCAAATAAGGTAACGGCGGGAACTCTGGGTGCCCGAGAGTCTGACTTGATCTGGGCTACTGACAATAGACCGGTGCATACCAATCGTATCGAGTATCTCTTGATGGACAATTGACAGGGCGGGTCCAGACATGCCCTGCCAGCTGAGTTTCAATGTATTCAAACTTGGCCAAGTCCGTATTCCCATCAGGCTGTTCGCTGACTGCAGTTTAATTTAAAGTGTCCAATTCTTTGATTTTGGATATCCAATTTAATCGGGCTCAAAACTAGGCCCTGTCAGCTTACCACATATCCTATCTGATGTACCATCAATTCACTACAAGATGAGGAGAACGAGTGAACATAGGCTTTATTATCCAAGAACTTGCCTGCCCGTGACTGCTGTAACAATGAGCGCCGCCCACAGGTGGCAGGTCTATATACCGCCCCCCCCACCCCCCCCGAGGTGGAGCCCACCAGGATTCCAGTACAATACATGGAAGGAGATCATATTACCATTCCCTGGCCGTAGGCCACAGTACTATACAGACAACTTATATTATGGTGAATACATTTACCACATTCACCCCCTGTTAAAAATGAAGTCCAGCGGGGGTGAAGTGGGGTCATCATACGTTCAGTCTGTCTGGAGGCCGGATTGTTCTTTTGGACCTCCTCAGCTCTGGCAGTGCGGTGGGTTCAGGCGTTGTAGTTGTTGACTCCGAGAGCGTGTTGTCTGGAACTTCAGTCCGGCGTGTCGGCGAAGGATGAGGGGTGGGGGTAGGCAGGGAGGTGGTGGATGGCGGCAGTGTAGGTGCGGGACAGTACAGGAGCCCCAGGGGGGTGTTAGGGATTCGGGGGGTGACAGTAGGCGGTGGGGAGGGGCGCGCATTGACATGGGAACTAACAGGCGCCAGGTCCCGGAGTGTGACCGTATCTTGCCGTCCGTCTTGGTGCGCGATGTAGGTATATTGGGGGTTGGCATGCAGCAGCTGGACCCTCTCAACCAGGGGGTCAGTCTTATGGCTCCTCGTATGTTTCCGGAGAAGGTCCCGGAGTTGTCAGCCAGGATGGAAGCGAGACCCAGGAGATGGACTTCCTAGGGAAGACAAACAAACGGTCGTGAGGGGTCTCATTCGTGGCTGTGCAGAGGAGCGATCTAATGGAGTGGAGCGTGTCGGGGAGGACCTCCTGCCAGTGGGGAATCTGGAGACTTCTAGACTGAAGGGCAAGAAAAACAGCCTTCCATACCGTTGCGTTCTCCCTTTCCAACTGCCCGTTTCCCTGCGGGTTGTAGCTCGTAGTCCTGCTCGAGGCAATGCCCTTACTGAGCAGGTACTGACGCAGGTAATCGCTCATGAAAGAGGTGCCTCGGTCACTGTGGACATAGGCAGGGAAACCGAACAGGGTGAAAATGCTGTGCAGTGCCTTTATAACAGTGGCCGAGGTCATGTCGGGACATGGGATAGGAAGGGAAAGTGGGAATACTCGTCAATGACGGTCAGGAAGTATATATTTTGGTTGGTGGAAGGGAGGGGCCCTTTGAAGTCGATACTGAGGCACTCAAAGGGTCGGGAGTGTGGAAAAGACTGTGTTCCTATATTAAGGGTTGTACGGTAGAACCTGCACTACAGGTTCACCTGGGCCCCTGCATGCTAGCTCCGCCCAGGAGCCGGGTTATAAATATGCGTGGCCTTCAGCTATCAGCCATTTCGTCAGCTGCTGTGGGAGGCCACACTTCAGATACTAATAAAGCCTCAGTTTGAATTCAACTTCGTCTCCAGCCAAATTGATCGTGCCTCAATTTATCAGTATCTGATTCAGAAGATGGACCTCCGGATTAAACCAGATCGACTGCAGCTGGATCTACATGCAAGCGACGCCAGAAAGGACTTTCAGCACTGGCTAGCTTGTTTTGAAGCGTATATCAACGCGGTGCCGACCCCTGTTCCAGAGGCTCAGAAGATTCAAATCTTGTACTCCAGACTCAACTCTAAAATCTTCCCGCTGATCCAGGATGCGCCCAATTGCGCTGACGCTATGACTTGACTCAAAGAGAGTTATGAGCAGAAGACGAACACGCTCTATGCCAGACACGCGCTCACAACGCGTACTCAACTACCTGGTGAGTCAATCGAGGACTTCTGGAGGGCCCTGATCTCACTAGTTCGGGACTGTGACTGCCAGGACATTACAGCTAAGGATCACTCAGATCTCCTTATGAGGGGCGCTTTTGTAACTGGGATTGGGTCCGATGTTATCAGGCAGCGGCTCCTAGAAGGGGCCATGCCCGACCTCACAGAGACTAAAACACTAGCGTTTTCCATGACGGTCGCCCTGTATAATGTACAGTCCTACGCCCCCAACCGCGCGGCCCTCTCCTCCTATGCTTCATGGGCCCCACAGGCAGCCGCCCCAGCGGGGGCGCTACCCACCCCCCACCCAGTACGCCTGCGCTACGCGCAGCCAGTGATCTCCGGGGGGCCACGATGCTATTTTTGCGACCAACAAAGACACCCCTGCCAACGCAGCCCGGCCCGCACTGCCCTTTGTAAGGCCTGCGGGAAGAAGGGCCACTACGCAGCGGTGTGCCAGGCCCGCTCAGCGTAAGCGGTCGCCCCCAGCCCCGCCCCCCCCGGTCACGGACAATGGGCACCGCTATCCTCCCCTTATCCCCAGGCCATGTGCGAGCAATGGGCGCCGCCATCATCTCCCCTGCACAACACGTGCGGTTCATGGACGCCACCATCTTGCTCCACCCCCGCAACGTGCGTTCCATGGGCGCCGCCATTTTGTGACCCCCAGGACCTCTGGGCACCGCCATCTTGTCCACCCTGCAGCACACGGAGACCAACGGCGTTTCAGGACCCCGACGCAGCGGCCGCCTCACTACCAGACGATCAACCACGACTCGCATCCATGGTAATCGACCAGTCCAGACCACACACTCTGACCAATGCATCCACCAGCGTGAAAGTCAACGGCCACGTGACCTCCTGCCTACTGGACTCCGGGAGCACCGAGAGCTTTGTACACCCGAATACGGTAAGGCGCTGCTCCCTTAAGGTACACCCCACCAATCAAAGTATCTCCCTCACCTCCGGATCCCGGTAGCGATCCGGGGGTACTGCACGGTCACGCTCACAGTCCAAGGCGTAGAGTTCCACGTTTTTCGCCTCTACGTCCTCCCTAACCTCTGCGCTGCACTTATTCTTGGCCTGGATTTTCAGTGCAACCTCCAGAGCCTGATCCTTAAATTCGGCGGACCCTTACCACCCCTCACTGTGTGCGGCCTCGCAACCCTAAAGGTCGATCCTCCTTCCCTCTTTGCCAATCTAACTCCAGATTGCAAACCCATCGCCACCAGGAGCAGACGCTACAGCACCCAGGATAATGCCTTCATCAGGTCCGAGGTCCAGCGGTTGCTTCAGGAGGGAGTCATCGAGGCCAGCAACAGCCCCTGGAGAGCTCAAGTGGTAGTGGTTAAGTCTGGGGAGAAAAATCGAATGGTCGTGGACTACAGCCAGACCATCAACAGGTACACACAGCTCGACGCGTACCACCTCCCACGCATATCTGACATGGTTAACCAGATTGCACAGTACCGGGTCTTCTCAACGGAAGACCTGAAATCCGCTTACCACCAGCTCCCCATCCGTAAATCGGACCGGCCATACACCGCCTTCGAGGCAGACGGCCGGCTATATCACTTCCTTAGGGTCCCCTTCAGCGTCACCAATGGGGTTTCAAAAGGAAGATGGGCCGAATGGTTGGCCAGTACGGCTTGCGGGCCACGTTTCCGTACCTAGACAATGTGACCATCTGCGGCCATGATCAGCAGGACCATGACGCCAACCTCGCTAAATTTCTCCGCACCACCACTCTCCTCAACCTCACGTATAACAAGGAGAAGTGTGTGTTCCGTACAAACCGCTTAGCCATCCTCGGCTACGTGGTCCAGAACGGAGTTCCGGGGCCCGATCCCGACCGCATGCGCCCCCTCATAGAGCTTCCCCCCCCCCCCCCACTGCCCCAAGGCCCTCAAACGCTGCCTGGGGTTCTTCTCGTATTACGCTCAGTGGGTCCCAAACTATGCGGACAAGGCCCGCCCACTCATACAGTCCACTCATTTCCCCCTGATGGCAGAGGCCCAACAGGCCTTCGCCCGGATCAGAGCTGATATTGCCAAAGCCACAATGCATGCTGTAGCCGAAACACTTCCTTTCCAAGTAGAAAGCGACGCATCGCCCTTGCCGCCACCCTCTTTCAAAAAAAAAAATATGTTTATTCAAATTTTTCCAACAAAATTTGTTAACAAACAAACCCCCCCCCCCCCCCCCCGATAACCAAAAGAAGAAAGAACACAAACACCACAATCAAAAATAATAAACTACTTATACATTGGGTTTCTCCCGCATATATTAATCCCCCCTTATGACATTCAAAAGTACCCTTGGGGAACCCCCCCCCCCCCCCACCCACCCAAATACCCCCCCGACAGAGACACCCCCCCCCCCTCCCTGGGTTGCTGCTGCTGCTGACCTCCTCCTAGCGCTCCGCGAGATAGTCTAGGAACGGTTGCCACCGCCTGAAGAACCCCTGCACAGATCCTCTCAAGGCAAACTTTATCCTCTTCAGCTTAATGAACCCTGCCATGTCATTTATCCAGGCTTCCACACTGGGGGGCTTCGTGTCTTTCCATAATAGCAAGATCCTCCGCCGGGCTACCAGGGACGCAAAAGCCAGAATACCGGCCTCTTTCGCCTCCTGCACTCCCGGTTCGTCTGTTACCCCAAATAATGCCAACCCCCAACTTGGCTTGACCTGGACTTTCACCACCTTGGACATAGTCCTCGTGAAACCCCTCCAGAACCCATCCAGTGCCGGGCATGACCAGAACATGTGGACGAGATTCGCCGGGCTTCCCGAGCACCTCCCACACCTGTCCTCCATCCCAAAGAACCTACTCAGCCTCGCCCCTGTCATATGCGCTCTGTGAGTAACCTTAAATTGTATTAAGATGAGCCTGGCGCAAGAGGAAGAGGAGTTAACCCTACTCAGGGCATCAGCCCACAGACCCTCATCAATCTCCCCAAGCTCCTCCTCCCACTTGCCCTTTAGCTCCTCTACCGAAACCTCCTCCTCTTCTTTCATCTCTTGATAGATCGCCGAAACCTTGCCTTCTCCGACCCATACACCCGAAATCACCCTGTTCTGAATCCTCTGTGCCGGGAGCAACGGGAATTCCCTCACCTGCCGCCTCACAAACGCCCTCACTTGCATATACCTGAACGCATTTCCCGGGGGTAACCCAAACTTCTCCTCCAGCACCCCTAGGCTCGCAAACGTCCCATCTATAAACAGGCCCCCCATTCTTCTGATCCTTGCCCGATGCCAGCTCCGAAATCCCCCATCCATTCCTCCCGGGACGAACCGATGGTTCTCCCAAATCGGGGACCAAACCGAGGCTCCCATCTCGCCTCTATGCCGTCTCCACTGCCCTCAGATCTTCAAAGTTGCCGCACCACCGGACTCGTGGTGTACCTTGTCGGCGAGAGCAGCAGCGGTGCCGTCACCAGCGCCCTCAGGCTCGTGCCCCTGCAGGACGCCATCTCCAACCTCTTCCACGCCGCCCCCTCTCCCTCTATTACCCACTTACGGATCATCGCCACGTTGGCTGCCCAATAGTAGCCGCACAGATTCGGCAGCGCCAGCCCTCCCCTGTCCCTGCTATGCTCCAGAAACACCCTCTTTACCCTCGGGGTCTTATTTGCCCACACAAAACCCATGATACTCCTACCTACCCGTTTGAAAAAGGCCTTGGGAATCATAATGGGAAGGCACTGGAGCACAAAGAGAAACCTCGGGAGGACCATCATTTTAACCGACTGTACCCTGCACATCCCTCTTTTGAAATCCTCCTCCATCTGCTCCACCAACTGCATCAAATTGAGCTTGTGCAGGGTCCCCCAGCTCCCAGCCACTGGATCCCCAAGTACCGAAAGTTCCTTTCCGCCCTCTTCAATGGTAGGTCGTCTATCCCCCTTCCCGGGTCCCCTGAATGCACCACAAAGAGCTCACTTTTCCCTACGTTGAGCTTATAGCCCGAGAATCCCCAAACTCCCTTAGGATCCGCATGACCTCCACCATCCCCTCCACTGGATCTGCCGCATACAGCAACAGGTCGACCGCATACAGCGACACCCGATGTTCCTCTCCCCCTCGGACCAACCCCCTCCATTTCCTGGACTCCCTTAGTGCAATGGCCAAAGGCTCAATTGCCAATGCAAACAACAAGGGGGACAGGGGGCACCCCTGCCTCGTCCCTCGGTACAGCCGAAAGTACTCCGACCTCCGCCGATTTGTTGCCACACTCGCCACCGGGGCTCTATATAGAAGCCTGACCCAACTGATAAACCCCTCCCCGAACCCAAACCTCCGCAACACTTCCCACAGATACTCCTACTTCACCCGGTCGAAGGCCTTCTCGGCGTCCATAGCTGCCACTATCTCCGCCTCTCCCTCCACCGATGGCATCATAATCACGTTGAGGAGCCTCCGCACATTAGTGTTTAGCTGCCTGCCCTTTACAAATCCCGTCTGGTCCTCATGAATCACCCCAGGGACACAGTCCTCAATTCTCGTAGCCAGCACTTTTGACAGCAACTTAGCATCCACATTGAGGAGCGAGATCGGTCTATACGACCCACATTGCAGTGGGTCCTTCTCCCGCTTCAGAATCAGCGAGATCAGCGCCCCAGACATTGTCGGGGGCAGGGTCCCCCTTTCCCTTGCCTCATTGAAAGTCCTCACTAACAACGGGCCTACCAGGTCCACATATTTCCTATAAAACTCGACCGGGAACCCATCTGGCCCCGGGGCCTTCCCCGCATGCATGTTCCCCAATCCTTTAACCAGCTCCTCCAACCCAATTGGCGCCCCTAAACCAGCCACCTCCTGCTCCTCCACCCTCGGGAATCTCAGTTGATCCAAAAATCGTCGCATCCCCTCTTCCCCCGCTGGGGGCTCAGATCTGTACAGCTGCTCATAGAAGTCCTTGAATACCTCATTTACCCTCACCGCACTCCGCACCGTATTCCCCCTGCTATCCATAACTCCACCTATCTCCCTCGCTGCCACCCTCTTACGGAGCTGGTGTGCCAGCATCAGGCTCGCCTTCTCCCCCATACTCGTACGTCGCCCGCTGTGCTTTCCTCCACTGTGCCTCTGCTTTCCCTGTGGTCAACAGGTCAAACTCCATCTGGAGGCTTCGCCGCTCCCTGAGTAGTCCCTCCTCGGGGGCCTCTGCATATCTCCTGTCCACCCTTAAGATCTCCCCCACCAACCTCTCCCTCTCCCTGCCCTCTCTCTTCTCCCTGTGGGCCCCAATGGAGATTAACTCTCCCCTGACCACTGCCTTCAACGCCTCCCAGACTACCCCCACCTGCACCTCTCTGTTGTCATTGGCCTCTAAGTATCTCTCAATGTACCCCCGCACCCTCCCGCACACCTCCTCATCTGCCAGTAATCCCACATCAAGACGCCACAGTGGGCGCTGGTCCCTCTCCTCTCCTAACTCCAGCTCCACCCAATGCGGGGCGTGGTCTGAGATGGCTATGGCCGAATACTTCGTTCCTTCCACTTTCGGGATTAGCGCCCTACTCAAAACAAAAAAATCTATCCGGGAGGAGGCTCTATGTACATGGGAAAAGAATGAGAATTCCCTGGTCAGGGGCCTAGCAAACCTCCATGGATCCACTCCTCCCATTTGGTCCATAAACCCCCTAAGTACCTTGGCCGCAGCCGGCCTCTTCCCCGTCTTGGATCTGGAGCAATCTACCGTGTTGAAATCTCCCCCCATTATCAAGCTTCCTGCCTCCAGGTCCGGAATCCGACCCAGCATGCGCTTCATAAATCCGGCATCAACCCAGTTCGGGGCGTATACATTTACCAGTACCACCCACACCCCCTGCAACCTACCGCTCACCATCACGTATCGACCTTCATTATCCACTACAATATTCTTGGCCTCAAACGACACCTGCTTCCCCACCAGTATTGCAACCCCTCTGTTCTTCGCATCCAGCCCCGAATGGAATACCTGTCTTACCCATCCCTTTCTCAACCTGACCTGATCTGCCACCTTCAAATGTGTCTCCTGAAGCATGACCACGTCTGCCTTCAGTCCCTTTAAGTGCGCGAACACTCGGGCCCTCTTAACCGGCCCATTCAGGCCCCTCACATTCCAAGTTATCAGCTGGATTGGGGGGCTTCTCACCCCCCCCCCCTGCCGACTAGCCATCTCCTTTTCTAGGCCAGTCACGTGCCTGCGCCTCCCGCACCCTGCAGTCCCCCAGACGGCCGACCCCCGCCCTGACCACCTCTCCTATTTCCAGTTCCCCATTGGCCAATGCAGCAGCAACCCTATACCCAGCCCCCCCTCCCCGCTAGATCCATATCTAGCTCTTTTGCTCCCCCATAACACTCCCGTAAGTCAGCTGACTCCTGCTGACCCCGGCCTCTCCTGCCTTCCCATTGACCCCCCCAGTGTGGGAATCCCCCCTCCCCCTCCTCCATAGCAGTCAGTGTGCGCTCCTCCGACCCTCACCGCCGTCCTTCCCTAGCGCGGGAAAAAGCCCGCGCTTTCCTGAGCCGGCCCCGCCCCCTCTGGCGCAGCTCCTTTTGCGGCCCTATCTCAATTTCCCCATCCCCGGGCCTCCCCTCCCTCCAACACCGGTGCCCACACTCTCCCACAGTCTCCCCATCAAATCCCTTCACTCACCCCCATCCAGCACCCAACCAAGGGAACATTCCCAACACGTAGTTAAAACCATATATACAGCAGACATCCCCCCCACAGCCACAGGCCCTCAATTTGAGTCCAACTTTTCAGTCTGTATAAAGCTCCAAGCCTCCTCAGGCGTTTCGAAATTGTGGTGCCGATCTTGGAATGTGACCCACAATCGCGCTGGCTGCAGCATACCGAACTTCATCCCCTTCCGATGGAGCACTGCCTTGGCCCGATTAAAGCCAGCTCTCTTCTTGGCCACCTCTGCACTCCAGTCCTGGTAGATTTGGATCTCCGTGTTCTCCCACCTGCTGCTCTGCTCTTTCTTGGCCCATCTCAAGACACACTTTCTATCCATAAAGCGGTGAAACCTCACCACTACAGCCCTTGGCAGCTCGTTGGCCTTGGATCTCCTTGCCAGGTCCCGATGAGCCCCATCTAGCTCCAGGGGGCTCGGGAAGGCTCCCGCGTCCATCAGCGAATTGAGCATCGTGCTCACATATGCCCCAGTATCGGGCCCCTCAACTCCTTCAGGGAGACCCAGAATCCGAAGATTCTTCCTCCTCGGCCTATTCTCCAGATCCTCAAATCTTTCCGCCCACCTCTTGTGCAGCGCCTCGTGTGCCTCCACCTTCACTGCCAGGCCCAAGATCTCATCCTCGTTCTCCGAGGCTTTCTGCCGCACCTCCCGGATCGCCGCCCCCTGGACTCTCTGGGTCTCCACTAGCTTCTCAATCGCCGCCTTCATTGGCGCCAGCATTTCTGTCTTCAGCTCTTCAAAGCAGCGATTAAGAAACTCCTGCTGCTCCTGTGACCACTGCGCCCATGCTGCTTGGTCTCCACCCGCCGCCATCTTGCTTTTTCTCCCTCTCACTTTTCACTGCTCCAAGATCCCTTTTTTCGCCGCTCCACTCCTGGTCCAATCCATATACTGTCGGGGGGACCTTGCTGTCACCTTCCCACATTGGAAGCCGTCGAACAAGTGCCATTGGGGCCCCTCTAGAGAGCCCTAAAGTCCGTTCCCGGCGGGAGCTGCCGAACGTGCGACCTATTCAGGCATGGCCGCAACCGACGAAGTCCCCTTGCCGCCACCCTCAACCTGGCAGGCAGATCCATGGCATTCTTTTCCCGCACCCTCCATGCCTCCGAAATCGGCACTCATCCGTCGAAAAGGAGGCCCAGGTTATTGTTGAGGCTGTGCGACATTGGAGGCATTACCTGGCGGGCAGGAGATTCACTCTCCTCACTGACCAACGGTCGGTAGCCTTCATGTTCAACAACACTCAGTGGGGCAAGATCAAAAATGACAAAATCTTGCGGTGGAGAATCGAGCTCTCCACCTATAACTACGAGATTAAGTATCGCCCTGGCAAACTCAACGAGCCCCCAGACGCCCTATACCAAGGTATATGTGCCAGTGCACAGGTAGACCGACTCCGGACCCTGCGCAACAGCCTTTGTCACCCAGGGGTCACTCGGTTGTACCACTTCATTAAGGCACAAAATTTGCTCTACTCCGTCGAGGAAGTAAGGACGATCACCAAGGACTGCCAGGTCTGTGCAGAGTGCAAACCGCACTTTTACCGGCCGGACCGCATGCACCTGGTGAAGGCCTCCCGCCGCTTTGAATGCCTCAGCGTGGATTTCAAAGGCTCCCTCCCCTCCTCCGACCGACACACGTATTTCCTCAGTGTGATCGATGAATACTCCCGTTTTCCCTTCGCCATCCCATGCCCCAACATGATGTCTGCCACCGTCATTAAAGCCCTTAATTCTATCTTCACTCTGTCGGCTTCCCCGCCTACACCCACTGTGACAGGGGATCCTCATTCATGAGTGATGAGCTACGCCAGTTCCGGCTCAGCAGGGGTATCGCCTCCAGCAGAACGACAAGCTACAACCCCCCGGGGAAACGGACAGGTAGAAAGGGAGAATGGGACGGTATGGAGGGCCGTCCAGCTGGCCCTACGGTCCAGAAATCTCCCGGCCTCCCGCTGGCAAGAGGTCCTCCCTGATGCACTACATTCCATTCGCTCATTACTTTGCATTGCTACTAACAGTACACCGCATGAACGCCTTTTTGCCTTCCCCAGGAAGTCCACATCTGGGGTATCACTCCCAACTTGGCTCACAGCTCTGGGAACTGTGCTTCTCCGTAAACGTGTGCGGCTCCACAAGGCGGGCCCGTTGGTGGAAAGGGTGCCGCTGCTCCACGCAAACCCACAATACGCCTACGAGGCGTTCCCCGACGGCCGCCAGGATACCATTTCCCTCAGGGACCTGGCACGAGCAGGTTCGGCCCCCACACCACCCCCGGCGCCACCATCCCCTCCCCCCCCCAGCCCCCATCACCCCCCCTAGGACCGTCCGTCCTCCCCTGCCCACCCCCGTTGATGAAGAGGATTTGGCATGCTCCCGAGTCAACTTCAACCACAACAGCACCAACATCGCCGGCTCCACTTCATCGATCCCAGAGGACGATCAAGGCGTCGGACCGGCTGAACCTCTGACCGGCCCACCGGATGACCAGAGACATTTTTTTTTCACTGTTCTGTAAATATTAAAGATTGTGAGTTGTATATTGTTATCCACCCCCCACACCGGACTCAATTTTAACAGGGGGTGAATGTGATAAACCACTGTGTTCCTATATTAAGGGTTGTATGGTAGAACCTGCACTACAGGTTCACCTGGGCCCCTGCGTGCTAGCTCCGCCCAGGAGCCGGGTTATAAATATGCGTGGCCTTCAGCTAGCAGCCATTTCATCAGCTGCTATAGGAGGCCACACTTCAGATACTAATAAAGCCTCAGTTTGAATTCAACTTCGTCTCCAGCCAAATTGATCGTGCCTCAGGGAGGCCTTTACCAGGTGGGCTTGTCTGGCCGGTAGAAGTGCGATTTGCACTCTGCGCAGACTTGGCAACCCCTGGTCATGGCCCTGACCTCCTCGGTGGAGTAGGGCAGATTGCGGGCCTTAATAAAGTGGATAAGCCGAGTGACCCCTGGGTGACAGAGGTCATTGTGGTAGCCCGAAGTCGGTCATCTTGTGCGCTGGCGCATGTGCCGTGGGACAGGGCATCTGAGGGCTCGTTGAGCTCCCCAGGACGATACTTGATATCGTAAGTATAGGTGGAGAGTTCGCCCCACTGGGCGTAATAGGAGAATAGCCCCAGGCAGCGTTTGAGGGCTTTGAGGCTATGGGGAAGGGGAAGTTCCATGAGGGGCGCATGCGGTCGGGATCGGGCCCTCGGACCCCTTTTTCCACGACATAGCCGAGGATGGCTAGCCGGGTTGTGCGGAAAACGCCCTTCTCCTTGTTATATGTGAGGTTGAGGGATTGGGTGGTCTGGAGGAACATCAGAAGGTTGGCGTCGTGGTCCTGCTGATCATGGCTGCAGATGGTAACATTGTCCAAGTACGGGTATGTAGCACGCAGCCCATACTGGTCCACCATTTGTTCCATCGTTCTCTGGAAGACCGAGACCCCATTAGTGACGCCGAAAGGGACCCTGAGGAAGTGGAAGAGTCAGCCGGCTGCTTCAAAAGAAGTGTAGTGGCGATCTTCCGGGCGGATCGGGAGCTGGTGGTATGCAGACTTCAGATTTACTGTGGAGAACACCCGGTACTGTGCGATCTGATTGACCATCTCCGCTATGCGGGGGAGGGGGTATGCATCAAGTTGCGTGAACCGGTTTATGGTCTGGCTGTAGTCCACAACCATCTGATTCTTTTCCCCGGTCCTGACAACCACCACTTGTGCTCTTCAGGGCCTGTTGCTGGCCTCGATGACCCCCTCCCTCAAGAGTCGCTGGACCTCCGACTTGATAAAAATCATGTCTTGTGCACTGTACCGCCTGCTCCTGGTGGCGACGGGCTTACAGTCAGGGGTGAGGTCCGCAAAGAGCGAAGGGGGGTGACCTTAAGGGTCGCGAGGCTACATATTGTGAGAGGGGGTAGGGGTCCGCCGAACTTTAGGGTCAAGCTTCGGTGACTGCATTGGAAGTCGAGTCCAAGCAGTAGGGGGGCGCAGAGGTGAGGTGAGGGAGCTCTCTGTGCTCCCGGAGTCGAAAAGCCAGGGGGTCTCGTGCCCATTGACCTGGACGGCCATCATCGAATTCCTCAGATGTTTTGGCCGCGACTGGTCAAGGGTGACTGTGCCGAGATGCGGGTAGTCTGCGTGGTCGGAGGTATCGGGGTCACAAGATGGCGGCCCCCACGAGTCGCACGAGTCGGGCTGAGTTGAAGATGGCGACCAAGATGGCCGTCCCCATCGGCCGCACATGTCAGTTGGTGTTGTAGATGACGGTCAATATGGCCGCCCCCATGAGTCGCACGTGTCAGGATGAGTTAAAGATGGCGCCCCCCACGAGCTGCACGAGGCGGATGACGTGTCTGAAGGGGGCGGTACCGGCAGGCACGCAGCCACATTGTGGGGTCTGTGGGCCTGTGAGTCCGTGGATCGGGCCTGGTAAGCTTTTAACTTCGGGGCTTTGGATCGGGCCAGACAGACTCTGGCAAAATTTCCCTTTTTGCCGCAGTCGCTGCATGTCGCGGTGCGGGCTGGGCAACGCTGCGGGGGGGGGTGTTGGCCCTGACCGCAGAAGTAGCAAGACGGTCCCCCGGGCTGAACGGGCAGCCATGCGGCACAGGCCTGGGCCGTAGTTGGTTCTGGTGGAGGGCGCGACTGTGGTGCCCACGAGGGGTTCGCTGGGTCTGCCGGGAACGCGCTGAGGCTCTGGTAGGCCACCTATAACGAGGTGGCTAGTTTTACCGTGTCCTGTAGATCAGTGGCCCCGTTTTCCAGCAGTCGCTGCCGGACGTAGTTAGACCAGACCCCAGCCACGTAGGTGTCCCGGATCATCAGCTTCATGTGCTCATCGGCCTTCACATCCCTGTAGTTGCAGTTGCGGGCGAGTAGTGTCAGATTCTCTAGATACTCATCCAGCGATTCCCCAGCGCGTTGACGGCAGGTAGTGAGGAGGTGCCGCGCGAACACTTCGTTCACGGGCTTCACGAACTGTCTCTTTAGAATTGCGACCACCGCTTCGTACGTGACTGCATCCTCAATCATACCCGAGATTCGGTGGCTCACCCGGGCGTGGAGGAGGCGCAGCTTGAAGGCGTCGGAGGGAGGCATTTCAGAGGAGTCGAGGTAGGCCTCGAAACAGCGGAGCCAGTGGGAGAAGATTTCCTTAGCTTCTGCTGCTCGTGCATCGAGTTCCAGTTTATCAGGCTTCAGAGCGGCCTCCATAGTGATGTCTTTGGATAATAAATTGATGTACCATCAATTCACTACAAGACGATGAAAAGGAGTGAACATAGGCTTTATTATCCAAGAACCAGCCTGCCTGTGACTGCTGTAACAATGAGCGCCGCCCACAGGTCTAAATATCGCCCCGAGGCAGAGTCCAGCAGGGTTCCAGTACAATACATGGAAGGAAATGATATTACCATTCTCTGGCCATAGGCCACAGTACTATACAGACAACTTATATTATGGTGAATACATTCACCACACTATCATAATTGCTCTTTCGGTTTTCTTCATGATCCCCACTGTATAGCTGTGTCAGCTGTGGCACCATGGACTTGGTTCTAGCTGCACTCACCAGATGAACCATCACTCTTATCTCTCAGAACTGAATACTGGTTGGAGAGTGAGATGTACTCAGGGGACTTCTGCAATACCTCTCTGTTTATTCCTGACTGCTTTGTGGTCATCCATTCTTTCTCTCGCTATTCTTAAGCTGCAGGTGATCATATCTATAAACGTGCTATCCGCAAAACTCTCCACCATGTGGATGCGCTGCTGTGATGCCAGCTGTTGCACAAGTTCCAAAACCTGGATCTTAAGCTGCTGTGGCTGATGACACTTCCTGTATATATTATTATCCAGGATACAGGAAGCATCATGGAGCATCCACATGACGGAGGATGTGCACTTGAGAGATCAGAGCTGTCCTGCCATTCCTTTATCTATTAGATAATAAAGTTTAGTACTTAAAAAATAAAGATTCACCAACTACCCACTTCCCTTCTGCTCATGTCAATTAAACATTGGGAATCATAGAATCTCTACAGTGGGTCATTTGGCCCATCGAGTCTGCTCTCTTTCACTCTCTTACCCTCCACTGCGGCTACTGCTGTCTCCAATCAGGCCTGCACGCTTCCTTCACTCTCTCTTTCACTCTCTTACCCTCCACTGCAGCTACTGGTGTCTCCAATCAGGCCTGCATGCTTCCCTCACTCTCTCTTTCACTCTCTTACCCTCCACTGCGGCTACAGCTGTCTCCAATCAGGTCTGCACGCTCACTCTCTCTGTCTTTCTCTGAGAGTCTGCTCTCTCTCACTCTCTTACCCTCCACTGCGGCTACTGCTGTCTCCAATCAGGCCTGCACGCTTCCCTCACTCTCTCTTTCACTCTCTTACCCTCCACTACGGCTACTGGTGTCTCCAATCAGGCCTGCATGCTTCCCTTACTCTCTCTTTCATTCTCTTACCTTGCACTGCTGCTGCTACACTCTCGCTCTTTTATCCACTGGTGCTGCGATCAGACCTGCACTCTTCTCTTGCTTCCTTTATCTATCTCTCTTATCCTCTGCTGCTACTGTCCCCAATCAGGTCTGTACATGTCTCTCATTCTTTCTCACTCTCTCTTTTATGCTTTGCTGCTATTTGTGGTAGTTTCAGGTATTGCGGTACCCGAGGGGCTGTAGACCATTGGGTAAGCCTAGCAGCTTACCATTGGCTGTTTGGTATGTGGCTCCGCCCTGACAGGCGGGGTATAAGAACAGGTGCCGTCCCAGCAGCCCTCATTCTGTACCGAAGCTGCTGGGGAACAGATCTAGTCTATTAAAGCCTTCAGTTATGATACAACCTCATCTTCGAGTCTAATTGATCGTGCATCAATTTAATAGACTACTTTTGAGCTGAAAGAATGGATCTCCGAATCAAGCTGGAGTGTCTACAACTCAGCCCCCACGCGGAGAACTCGGCTCCAATTTTTAAGCACTGGCTGGAGTGCTTTAAAGGCTACCACGAGACGGCCGGAGGCACCCCCTCAGGAGAACAGAAACTGCATCTCCTGCACTCAAGAGTAAGCCCTGGAATCTTCTCCCTCATCGAGGAGGCGGAGGACTATGATGATGCGATCGAACTGTTAAAGGGATATTATGTACGCCCTGTAAACCAGGTCTACGCACATCACCTGCTTGCAACTAGACGGCAAAGCCCTGGGGAATCGCTGGAGGACTTCTACCGTGCGCTACTGGTGCTGGGCAGAAACTGTGGCTGCCCGCAAGTTTCGGGCAGCGAGCACACGGAACTTCTAATCCGGGATGCATTCGTAGCAGGTATGAGCTCTTCAGAGATCCAACAAAGACTTTTAGAAAAGGACACCCTGGGACTGAGAGAAGCACGGGCCCTGGCAGGGTCCATGGATGTTGCCTCCAGAAACGCGCAGTCCTATGCGACCGACCGCGCGGAGGCCCCCTGGGCTGTGTGGCATCCCGCAGCGGCAGCCCCACTGACCTTCCCCGTGTCCCCGCAGGCTTGCGCTGTAAGACGGCCCGCTAGCTCCGTTGGGCCACGTTGCTTCTTCTGCGGGCAAGCGAAGCAGCCCCGCCAGCGCTGCCCAGCCCGCACCTCCACCTGCAAAGGGTGCGGCAAGAAGGGCCATTTTGTGGGGGTCTGCCAAGCAAGAGCGGTCTCCAATGATGCCGGACCGCCGCGGCAACCTCCCCTTCGGGCCCCAGGCGGCCAGCACTCACCGCCACCCCCCTATCCGAGGACCACGCCCGACCCACGGCCGCGGCCATCTTGCCCCTCAGACACCACGCTGGACGGAGGGGCGCCACCATTTTGTCCATCCTCGCCGCCATTTTGTACATCCCCGACCACCATGTGCGATCCATGGGAGATGCCATCTTGGATGGGGCCCCAGGCCCCCAGCACAGCCGACTACATGCTACCCAATCACAGCCCACAACTGCTCCATCTGGCCTCGGTGACGCTGGACCAAAATCGACCTCGGACACTCGCAACAGCAACGACGATGATCTTCATCAACAGCCACGAGACGTCTTGCCTGATCGACTCTGGGAGCACGGAGAGCTTTATACGCCCCAACACGGTAAGGTGCTGTTCACTTGTTACCCACCCTGTAAACCAAAGAATCTCCCTGGCCTCTGGGTCACACTCAGTGGAGATAAAGGGGTTCTGCCCAGCAAACCTCACTGTGCAAGGCAGGAAATTCAACAATTTCCACCTTTATGTCCTTCCGCACCTCTGCGCGGCTACACTCCTGGGGTTGGACTTCCAATGTAACTTGCAAAGCCTCACTTTTAAATTCGGCGGCCCTATAGCCCCCCTTACTGTCTGCGGCCTCGCGACCTTTAAGGTCGACCCACCTTCCCTGTTTGCGAACCTCACCCCGGATTGCAAACCCGTCGCCACCAGGAGCAGACGGTACAGTGCCCAGGACCGGACCTTTATCAGGTCAGAGGTCCAAAGGCTACTGACGGAAGGTGTCATTGAAGCTAGCAACAGTCCCTGGAGAGCTCAAGTAGTGGTGGTAAAGACAGGGGGGAAACATAGAATGGTCATTGACTACAGTCAGACCAGCAACAGGTTTATGCAACTAGATGCATACCCTCTCCCCCGCATATCCAACCTGGTGAACCGGATTGCGCAATACAAGGTCTTCTCCACGGTGGATCTCAAGTCCGCCTTCCATCAGCTATTCCGCCGCACTAGTGACCGCAAATACACTGCCTTCGAAGCAGATGGGTGGCTCTATCAATTTGTAAGGGTTCCCTTTGGTGTCACTAATCTTGGTCTCGGTCTTCTAACGCGAGATGGACCGAATGGTTGACCGATACGGCTTACGCGCAACGTTCCCGTATCTTGATAACGTCACCATCTGCGGCCATGACCAGCAGGACCACGACACCAACCTCCGAAAATTTCTCCAGACCGCGAAAGTCCTTAACTTAACGTACAATAAGGATAAATGCGTCTTTAGCACTGACCGCTGTAGCCATGTAAAATGGCTGCGTTCCGATTAATCTGGCCAAAACCCAGTTTAAAACGGCTAACCCGAAAGACTGCTGGGAAAAGCAGCCAAGAAGACACAAGCAGGCAGCTGCAGACAGTTTTGCATATTCGGCTCTGGGAAGGTAGCCCAGATCGATACTCAGGGCTATCAACAGCCCATCAACCCAGGTATTCACAGTTACATTCAGGACTGTTTGCAGCCAATCTATCCAGACATCCACAGTTAAATCGGCTATCCCCGGGAACAATTGCAACATATTAGCAATTGAATACCGGGCCAGACCTGTCGGCGCCTGCAGTGGCCGAAACAAAGACAGGTGAACGACCACCCCCCGATCGAGGAATCGCCTCACCATTGGACACATCGACCCCAGAGATTGGGGACAGAATCCAATCACTTGGGACTCAGGGTCAAGGGCCGCCCCGGGAGGCGGGAAGCCCCTGGGCCCTATAAAAGTGAAGGTCCAAGTTCAGATCTCTCTCTCTCTCTCATCTTCGCCTGCTCGAGACCTTTGCGAGACCAGCCACCGGCAGCAGTAAGTTTGAATCCAGCGATCGCTATCCGGTAGAGACACCTAGCCACCGACCTGTAGCAGCCTTTTGAATCCCGCGGGCCAGATTTGATTGGACAAGTCATTCGTTTCCCTGACCTGGTGGGCTTTTCCTAAGTTAAGTATTGGCCAGTAGTGATAGGTTTTATTATATAGATAGTAGTATTAGAGTATTAATATTGCTTGTTGTATATAATAAATGACCGTTGTTTTAATCCTTACTAAGCGGTGTGCTGTATTATTAATCATAACCTGAACTTGAACCACGTGGCGGTATCATAAAGATACCTGGCGACTCATGAGCAAAGGTGACGTAAACAGAGCAAATAGACTAAAGCTAGAAAGAGCAACACCGCCTAGCCATTCTCGGCTACATAGTGCGAAATGGAGTTATAGGCCCCGACTCTGAATGCATGCGCCCCATTATGGAGTTCCCCCTTCCTCACTGCCCCAAGGCCCTGAAGCGCTGCCTCGGGTTTTTCAGTTATTACGCACAGTGGGTCCCCAACTACACAGACAAAGCCCGACCCCTAATCCAGTCCACAACCTTCCCCCTGTCGATGGAGGCCCGCCAGGCCTTCTGCCGCATCAAAGCAGACATTGCAAAGACCACGATGCGCGCCATCGACGAGGCCCTCCCCTTCCAGGTCGAGAGCGATGCGTCCGACGTAGCTCTGGCCGCCACCCTCAACCAAGCAGGCAGACCCGTGGCCTTCTTCTCCCGTACACTCCATGCTTCAGAAATTCGCCATTCCTCGGTCGAAAAGGAGGCTCAAGCCATTGTAGAAGCTGTGCGACACTGGAGGCATTACCTGGCTGGCAGGAGATTCACCCTCCTCACTGACCAACGGTCGGTAGCGTTCATGTTCGATAATGCACAGTGGGGCAAGATAAAGAACGACAAGATCTTGCGGTGGAGGATCGAACTCTCCACCTACAACTACGAGATCTTGTACCGTCCTGGGAAGCTAAACGAGCCTCCCGATGCCCTGTCCCGTGGCACGTGTGCCACCGCACAAGTGGACCGCCTCCAAGCCCTCCACGAGGACCTCTGCCACCCGGGGGTCACTCGCTTTATCCGCTTTATTAAGGCCTGCAACCTGCGCTACTCCATCGAGGAGGTCAGGACAGTCACCAGGGACTGCCAAATCTGCGCGGAGTGCAAACCGCACTTCTACCAGCCAGAGAGGGCGCACCTGATAAAAGCTTCCCATCCCTTTGAACACCTCAGTATGGATTTCAAAGGCCCCCTCCCCTCCACCGACCGCAACACGTACTTCCTGAACATGATTGACGAGTACTCCCGGTTCCCGTTCGCCATCCCCTGCCCCGACATGACCACTACCACTGTCATCAAGGCCCTCCAGGGTATCTTTACACTGTTCGGGTTCTCCGCGTACATACACAGTGATAGGGGGTCCTCCTTTATGAGTGACGAACTGCGTCAATTCCTGCTCAGCAAGGACATCGCCTCAAGCAGGACGACGAGTTACAACCCCCGGGGAAACGGGCAGGTAGAGAGGGAGAACGGAACGGTCTGGAAGACCGTCCTACTGGCCCTACGGTCCAGGAATCTCCCAGTCTCCCGCTGGCAGGAAGTCCTCCGGGAGGCCCTCCACGCCATTCGGTCGCTGCTCTGTACAACTACCAATCAGACACCTCATGAACGTCTCCTTGTCTTCCGCAGGAGGTCCTCCTCGGGGACCTCGCTCCCAACCTGGCTCGCGACATTCGGACCCATCCTGCTTCGGAAGCACGTGCGGGCGCACAAGTCGGACACGTTTGTCGAGAGGGTCCACCTGCTGCACGCTAACCCCCAGTACACCTACGTGGCGTTCCCTGACGGCCGGCAAGATACAGTCTCCCTCTGGGACCTGGCGCCCGCTGGAACCCCACGCGCACCCGAACCATTGCCCCCACCCCCTCCCCCCCACAGCATCTCACTGGGGGGTCGGTCCTCCCACCGCACCTACCTAGGCCATCCCACCCACCGACGCCCCCTGCAGGTGCCCCCCTCTCGTGTCAACCATTTGCCCCACCAGCGCCGCCTAGGGGTGACGAAGCTGCCATGGGCGACGAAGCCACGCTCCCGGAGTCGCAGACGCCCGGACCCCCACCAGAACCACCACAGAGGCTCAGACGATCCAGGAGAACGACCAGGCGACCCGACCGACTGATTGCTACACTGTAACTGTAACTGTACATGAACACTGACTATATATATTTCTCCTGTTGTTCTTAGTGGCCTTAGCTTTATTAGCTCTAATTCTGTCACCTTTGCTCACGAGTCGCCAGGTATCTTTCTGATACCACCACGTGGTTCAAGCTCAAGTAATGATTAATAATGCAGCACACCGCTTCGTAAATGTTAAATCAACGATCATTTATTATATACAGCAATAAATAATTATACAATAATCCTACTTCTAGACTATTACCTACCATTAAAGGCCAATACTTAACTTTGGTGATGGCCCGCCAGGTCAGGGAAACGAATGGCTTATCGAATTGGAGCTGGCCTGCGGGATTCAAAAAGGCTGGTACGGGTCGATAGTCTGGAACACCTATCTGGTAGCGATCGCTGGAGTAAGACTTACTTGTTCTTTCGTCGAAGGGTCTCGAAGGTTGCGAGTAGGAGAAGAAGGGTCGATCTGAACTTGGCCCCTATCTTTATCGTTCCCAGGGGCTTCCCGCCTCTCGGGGCGGACCTTGACCCTGGTTCCAAGTGATTGGACTTGGTCCCAATCACTGGGTTCGATATGCTCCAATAATGGGGCGATTCCTTGATCGGGGAGTGGTCGTTCACCTTTCTTTGCCTCGGCCACTGCTGGCGTCGAGCGGTCTGGATCGGCTTTCAATTGCTAATTTGTAGCAATTGTTCCCCGGATAGCCGATTAAACTGCAGATGGCTGGGTTGATGTGCTGCTAATGGTTGCAGGTATCGGTCTGGGCCGACTTCCCCAGAGCCGAATACACTGTTCTGTCTGCAGCTGTCCGTTTGAGTCCTGTTGGCTGATTTTCCCATCAGCCTTTTCAGTTCGCCATTTTACACCGGGGTTTGGCCAAATTAATCGGGAATCAGCCATTTTAGGTGGCTACATTCCCTCCTTGTGATCCTAACGCGAAGCTATGCACAAATTGTTTTACCTAAACAATTCTAAGGGCGCTATGTCAGGCAGGGGCATGCATTTACAAAGTTAAAAAACTTGGAACCACTAATTTTACCTAAATACACTATACTCACTAAACATTGCATTATCCTATCTTCCTAAAACATACAACAACAATCACAACATTTAATATACTCTTTCCTGGCTTGGCAGTGAAGCTCAGGATCATACATTTTTTTTTTGTTCATGAAAAGTTTTGTACATCTTTTATTTACAGTAAACGCAAGTGCATGTTCTTTATTATTGTGTTATAGGTCGCGGGGGTCTGGGGTCTGGTCATAACCGAATATAGGGGATCGGATCCGATATACCGGGGTTCGAGCGCGGTACACTCTCCTTCTCCATTTGCGGAGGCGCATAGTCTGCACTACACAGCAGAGTATCGCCAACGGTAACAGTGCTTCAATCACGTAGGACAGGGAGTACCAAGTTATGAACCTGGCACACCAGGAAGATGCAGTGTCGCTGGTGTACTGCGGGGCAGTGAAACATTAACGGCAGGGAGGTTTGAAGTAATGGGGTCCGCGTTCCCGCGCAACCAAATGTTCATAAAAAAGATGTTGAGCACGATGAAGGGAGTCCTCATGGCTGTCCTGGCTGTCCTCTTTCCTTTTCCTTCTTGTGTTCTTTTGTTTTCTCCGGTCCTGGAGCCTCTGGAGTCTGTGAAAACAAGCATAGTATCTGTAACTACCTTGGTTTAATATCCGGTGTGTTAGTGTGTCTGTCCTTTTTGGGGCCCATTATACCCTTATAATTGGTCACTATGTGTGACTCCCTCATTTTTTTTTCAAAACAAATTTTAGGACACCCCACACTTCCCAATGACGGACCAGTGCTGATTTACCATCCAAATGTTCCAGGATGTAAATAGCATATGGCAGCAACCTAAAGGTCGCCTAAACAAATGAAAACTTTTTGAAATGAAAAATGCCAAATGAGGTGCGTATGGGCCGCGACGGGTAAGATTTGGATGGAGTCCCCGGGTAGGACGGCTACCAATGCCGTATCTCCCCTACCCGAGCGTGTTTGACCAACGGGGGGGTCCCCAGGCAGGACGGGTCTCACGCCGTTTCTCCACTGCCTGAGCAACCAACAAGAACGGGCAAAAATGTAGTCATCGTGGTGGGGCTGCTATAGTGATTCTATCCTTGAATCAGAAGAGCAGTTACGATCGGGCGTCTGGTACCCGAACCGGTATCAGCTGAAGTGTCTGCAGACAAGCTAGTTCCACTGAACAAGCGTCTGGTCTGCTGACCAAGTATCTGCAGATAAGTTGGTCCCGCTGAACAAGGGTCTGATCGCGGTGGGTCTCTGAGGGCAAGAGCTCAGAAGTTTCAGGTGAATGGGCGTGTGGCAGTGAGAAAAAAATTCTCCTGTCGGACGAACAACACAAAACAAACGAACGAACAACATAAAACATCCTGCAGGTTCCATCAGGAAGGACAACACTTCTCCCAAGTGTTTCCTTTAAACATCATGTGGACACCTCAGTTCTCTGTTGCGAACAGGGTCACAAAGGGGTTGGCAGCTTGGGAGTCCAACTTGAGGTCGTCCCCTTCTCCCGGGTGCCAAACTCTGGAGTGAATTAGGGCTGAAAGGGCTGCGTGGGGTGAGTTGGGGTTGCTTTCGTCGTTGCGGACGAGTCTGTAGGAGTTGTCGCGGTGCCAATGAGTTGTGTCGAGTTGTGTGGGGACAAAGTAGGGGTTGTCCGTGTGGTTCGGTGGTCGGTGGTGGGATTTGTTTAGAAAAGTGATCATGAAGGGATCACTGGAGTCGAAATCGGGGTCGCTGGGTGTGGGTCTGGTTGTATGGGGATAGTAGGGAGGCGTGCTGTGGTTATCGTCCGAGTCACAGTCGCTGTCTCTGTTGCTGCAGTCTGTGGGCGTTCCGGAGTGTAGATTTTGGGGGTGGAGTCGAGGGCGAGTCTGTGGCTGGGCTGGACGTGGTGGGGGTTGGTCTGGTTACGTTGGCTGTGGGCGGGGTGTGGTCTGCTGCGTCAAGCATGACGTGGTGATCGTGGTTTGACTGTGCTCCATAAGTCTTTAACTGGTTGATATGAAACCATGCAGTCTTACCATTTGGGTATTTTATTTTATATACCGATGGGCTTACTTTATCCGTAATGGAGTACGGACCCGAGTATTTTGGAGACAGGAATGTGCTGGGGTTATATACAGACAATATCACTTGCTATCCTATATCATACTCCGTTGCATGCACTGCCTTATCAAAACAGGCCTTGCTCTGTTTCTTTTTGGTGCCCAATTTAACTGCGGCTGCTAACAGCCGTTTTTACATTCGCAACTAATTGCTCAACGGCTTTCTCGTGGGTGAGGGCCGTAACTTCAGGGCTGGCCAGGTTTAAACCTAACAAGTTTGGATGGAAATGGCTAGCACGAGGGGACATAGCCTTAAACTGAGGGGTAATAGATATAGGACAGAGGTCAGGGGTAGGTTCTTTACGCAAAGAGTAGTGAGGCCGTGGAATGCCCTACCTGCTACAGTAGTGAACTCGCCAACATTGAGGGCATTTAAAAGTTTATTGGATAAACATATGGATGATAATGGTATAGTGTAGGTTAGATGGCTTTTGTTTCGGTGCAACATCGTGGGCCGAAGGGCCTGTACTGCGCTGTATTGTTCTATGTTCTAAGTATTCTGTCCCTTTCATGGGGCGTCCGGTCATAAGAGTATGTGGGGTGTAACCTGTGGAGGTGGAAACAGTGTTACGCAAAAACATCAGCGCAAAAGGGAGGACTGAGTCCCAAGTGGTGTTGTTCTGCTGGACCATTTTTCGGAGGGTGTTTTTAGGGTCCGATTCATGCGTTCCACTATACCACTCGACTGTGGGTGGTACGCAATGTGGAATTTTTGGGTAATGCCAAATATCGTGAGGACGTTCTGCATGACCCGTCCCGTAAAGTGAGAACCTTGGTCCAATTCAATACTGCGGGGGTGTCCCCATCTTGTAAAGATGTGGTGGGTTAGGATTTTGGCTGTGGTTTTCGCGGTGTTGGTGCGGGCTGGAAATGCTTCCACCCACTTTGTAAAAGTGTCTATGACCACCAGAACATATTTATAGCCATTCCTGCAAGGGGGCAATGGACCTATAAAATCAATCTGGAGGTTAGTCCAGGGGCCGTTAACAGGTCAGGTGTGGCTGAGTTGGGCCTTTTTTGCATATCTATCGGGGTTGTTCTGCGCGCATGTAAGGCAATTCTAATGCAATGGCTTACATCTTCCTTGAGATTTGGCCACCAACAAAGCTGTTTGAGGTGGGCTGTGGTGGGATCGATTCCCTGGTGTCCTGACCATCATGGAATAAACAAATTAATTGGTTCCTATCCTGCTCAGGAATTACATAAAGGGTGTCCTTTAACACCACACCGTCATGTGTGGTTAGTGTATTTCTGAACCTCTCATAGGAGGCTGGAAACTTCCCTTTCACGATCTCAGTGAGAGCGCTATCCTGCTTCTGGGCCTCTACTAGATCCACGATCCTAGACTGCGTGACCTGAACTGCACTCACTGGCGCACTCACTGGCACGCATTCGGGGGGTTTCCAAAAGTACCCATGCCTGGATCCAGCCTTAGCCAGTGCGTCGGCTTTTACATTTCCAGGGGGGGGAGGAACAATGGTGGCTGCGGACTTTAATAATCCCAAAAGTCCTGTTCTGGGCTTTTTTTGGAATATGGGGGAGCAATGGGCCTGAGGGGAGGGGTTACCCATCCGCGGAAACAAATCCTCTTGTTTCCCACAGGGGCAGAAATTCTGTGAGGCTGTTGCAGACATATAGGCTCTCTGAGTATATGTCTGCTGGGCTGGGGAAGGAATCTGGGTGCTCTACAATGTACGCGATGGCCGCAAGCTCTGCCGCCTGCGCGCCTAAGTGTCCGGGGAGTTTTAATGCTATCTCCTCGAGGGCGCGTCCCTGTGCGTCCTCAACATAAATCCCGAACCTGTTATGCGTTGCCCATCTAAGACTTTGGAAGATCCATCCACATAAATCTTAATGGGGTCACACACGTGTCCGGGTGAGGGGGGCTCTGAGATGGATTTGCTAATATTCTGGGGGGTGTTTTAGCTATAAAGGGGCCTGTATTATGGTGTGGAGAGATGATTTCACACTCATGGGGGGTTCCGGGGTACTGTAAATTGTCCGCTAAGTATGTGTGGGTCTTTGTCCGTTTGACTGTGATGTCCCATCCTTGCAAGAGAAGGGTCCACCTAGCTGCGCGTATTTGGCTGACGGTACCGTCCTTAAGTCATCCGTCCAGTAAAAGTTGGGTGGGGGTGTGCTCGGTCAGAATGGTGATGGGGTTCAGTCCGGCAATATAGGAAAAGTACTGGACTGCCCAGAAAACTGCGAGCAGGTGCCTCTCACAGGCTGAAAATCCCTGCTCCACAGCATCTAAAATTCGGGAGGCATAAGCCACGTGTCTTAGCTGGTCGTGCCGTTCCTGCAGGAGCACGGCTGAAAGGGTGCGGTCTGTGGTCGCTACATCTATGGCGTAAGGGGAAAGCGCGTCTGGAACTTGTAGTGCGGGAGCGGCTATGAGCGCCTGTTTTAATGATTCCACAGAATCCGTATGCTGCGGAAGCCACTCCCAGGGGGCTCCTTTCTTTAGGAGGTCTGAGAGGGGCGCTGCCTTGCTGGCGAAACCGTCGATGTGGTTTCGGCAGTAGCCAACCAGTCCTAAAAACGTTCTGGGGAAGGGGCAATTTAGCGATCAAGTCAATTCTTTTATGCTCGATCTCGCGTTTGCCGTGTGTGATAATTGTACCCAAATATAACACTTTTTCTTCCAATATCTGGGCCTTTTTGGGGTTGACTTTACAGCCAATGGAATGTAACAATTCCAGGAGTTCGGACAGAAGCTCAATGTGCTCTTCCTTGGTGTCTGTCTGCAGTAGTAGATCGTCTACATACTGTACCAGACATTCGGGGCGAGAAAATTTCGCTAGTCCATTTGCCAGCTGTCGGTGGAAAATGGAGGGGGAGTTGTGGAAGGCTTGTGGCAGGCATGTCCACGTGTACTGCTGCGCTCTGAAAGTGAAGGCAAATTTATACTGGCACGCCTTTGCCAATGGAATGGACCAGAATCCATTACTGACGTCCAAAACCGTGAAATATCGGGCATTGAGTCCCTGTTTGAGCATGGTCTCGGGACTTGTTGCTACGGTGGGGGCTGCTGCGGGGGTGACTTTATTGAGTTCCCGATAATCAATGGTCAAGCGCCATGATCCGTTGGGCTTTCTCACTGGCCAAATCGGGGCATTATTAGTAGAGGCTACCGTCTTAGTACGCCCTGCTCTAATAAGCTCTCTATAACTTTTAGGATTTCTCCTTCTGCTTCTAGGGGGAATCCGTACTGTTTTGGGGGTCTAGGGTCTGGTCCTGTTACTTGTACGGAGCCAGTAATCCGTCCACAGTTGTGCTTGTGGGTCGCGAATGCTGCCCTGTTCTTTTGCAGGACTGCCCTAACCTGCCGGTCCATGCTGACTGTGGTGGGGTTGAACCAAAACTCGCCTACTGCGCTAATTCTGTTCAGATAGTCCCCTATGTTGAGCGTTGCGGGGGCTCTAGCGGATTTCACCATTTTCCAGACACACTGGTTAACTGGATCGAAAGATAGGTGGTGGGAATTCATAAAGTCGATTCCCAGAATGTGTTCTGCTGTGTGGGGCAGGTCGACTAAAACTACGGGGTGTTTTGTGGTAATGTTTCCTATTTGAATGGGTACAGGAGCTGTGATGTGTCCCTGCTGTGAGTGGCCTGTAAAGCCGCTGAGGGTGATAGTGGCTGTAGTGGGCCACGTGTCCTGACAAAGGGTGGAGGAATTTATGGTGGTGCGGGACCCTCCTGTGTCCCAAAGAAACTCGATAGGCTGTCCCCGAATTTTCGCTGCGACTACGGGTCGTCCTGACCTATCCCAAAGGGTATCGCAGACCCAACTGGGGGAGCCTGTACACCGTCAGTCCGTTCCGGTCAAGTCCGTCTGATCCGAACGGGCGCTAACGCTAGTATGGGCTCTGCCTTTTTCTTACTGAGAGTGCCTGTCTGTTGGGCTCTCAGTGGCTTTTTAGGGGCATTGCACTCTTTTGCAAAATGTCCCAAATGTCCGCAGTTGTAACATTCTTGCGGTTTTGTTGGGGGCTGTTCTTTCCCTCATTTACCCAGGCGGGGTTGTGAGGTGTGGCTTTTACTGCCTGCATGTCTGCGTCGGCTTGCTTTTCCTCTATGGTTTTAGCGGCGGGTTGATTGTGAACAGACTGCTCCCAAACGCGGGACAATCTTTTAACCACCCACTTCTCGTTATGATCCTCCTCCGAGGGATCATAACTACTACAGGCATTCTGTCCTGCCTCTGTGGCATGGGAGATAAGGGTGCGGGTCCATTTGGCCATATTGTCTGGGGACAAATGGGCACGGTCTACGTCTCCAAAAACGGCTTCAAAGTGAATCCACAAGCGTCTTGCGAACGCCGTGGGGTGTTCAGACTTCTTCTGCCTGCACTTATTTAGGCCATCTACGGGGTCACGCCGGTTATACCCGGTCGCATCCAGGATCGCGGTATGCATTTCTGCAAGAGTGCCTCCTCCTACGTTCTGTGGGTTGGGAAGGGCTGCTGCTACTGATGGATCTAGACTTAGAACCATGAGCTTTACATGCTCTCTCTCATCCAGGCCGTACATGGTCGCCTGATGTTTGACGGTGGCAAATAAATGGTGTGGGTCTGAAGCGGGGAGGAACGGTGTGATTTTCGCACACGCGTCCCTAATTGGGTCACTGTGAAGGGGGGTGGAATATAGGAATTCCGCCTCATCTGATGTGGCTGTGCGGTGGGTTGTTACAGGGTTCATGGAAGCCTGAACTCCCTGCTGTGTGGGGGGTGTGGGTGCTTTTCTCCTTTGGGGCTTTCCCTACGCACATGTTCCCTGAACATATCTCTGCACTGTTTCCTGTAATTCTTCCCAATTAGGGCCGTCTTCCTGGTCTAAACGTTCCCCAAAGGTTTCTTGGAATCCCTTTTGGACAGAAAGCAGTGATTGCAGGTCTGCAATTTGCTTCCGGCACTTTGCATGATCTATGGTGCTCTGTCTTTGTTCCGTGGTTGCAGCGTGGAGTGCTCTCAAGGCTGCCTTGAGATCACTACATTGTTTCTGTAGCGTCTCCACCTGCTTCTTTGTTTCTTTCTTCACCAGGACTGCACGCTGCGTGTCCTGATAAGCCTTTTCATACTGGGACTGGAAACTACTCAAATGCGCCAGACAAGACTGGTGACCCCGTTTGGAGTCAGCCACCTCTTCGTCCTTTGCTGCTAATTTCCGCCTTAATTCCAGATTCTCTTTCTCCACCTCGCATCCATCGACTTTACTCATACGGTGTATGCCCTCTACTTCTTTGCGGAGCGTCCTGACGACCTCCTCTGTGCCTCGCAATTGTGCCAGACAGGACACAATTGCCATCGGCTTGCGAGCTTTTGCTAAATTCTTTTTGTGGATTTCACTCATGTTCTCCCACCAAGTATGCCCTATACTTCCGGGACTTGAGTCGTCATTATTACAGAAATCATTCCACATGGGCCATCCTTTGCCCTTGAGGTATTTCCGAATTTCCTCTTCCCAAGTGGGGCACTGTCCCACTCTACTGCTGCTGGTCGCTGCGACCGCAAATTCCCCGGGGTTCATGAGGCGTTGCATTGCCTGCATGGCCATCTCTCCTATCTGCTTGCTTCGGTTAAATTTGGAACAGGGGCTAAGGTGGTGTCGTAGATGCGGGTACGGCTTGCGCTAATTTCCGAAAATACAAACTTCCGACAGTTTTGACGCAACAAAAATCTATCAAGTTTTACGTTATAGCCCTGTTAGTTTCGTATGCATACACACACTTCCGAATTATGAATTATTAATCAGAACCGCTTGAACACTTGTGGTTTTTTGTTTGTTTCCAATTGGATTCTAATTCAAAATTTCTTGGGTTCTCCCGGAGTGGTTTTCCACTTCTAGGTCGGGTCCCACCAGAGTCACCAAAATGTTGCTCTTATTAGCCTTAGTTTTATTAGCTCTAATTCTGTCACCTTTGCTCACGAGTCGCCAGGTATCTTTCTGATACCGCCACGTGGTTCAAGCTCAAGTAATGATTAATAATGCAGCACACCGCTTAGTAAATGTTAAATCAACGATCATTTATAATATACAGCAATAAATACTTATACAATACTCCTACTTCTAGACTATTACCTACCACTAAAGGCCAATACTTAATTTTGGTGATGGCCTGCCAGGTCAGGGAAACGAATGGCTTATCGAATTGGGTCTGGCCTGCGGGATTCAAATAGGCTGGTATGGGTCGATAGTCTGGAACACCTATCTGGTAGCGATCGCTGGAGTAAGACTTACTTGTTCTTTCGTCGAAGGGTCTCGAAGGTTGCGAGTAGGTGAAGAAGGGTCGATCTGAACTTGGCCCCTATCTTTATCGTTCCCAGGGGCTTCCCGCCTCTCGGGGCGGACCTTGACCCTGGTTCCAAGTGATTGGACTTGGTCCCAATCACTGGGTTTGATATGCTCCAATAATGGGGCGATTCCTTGATTGGAGGGTGGTCGTTCACCTTTCTTAACCTCGGCCACTGCTGGCGCCGAGAGGTCTGGATCGGCTTTCAATTACTAATTTGTAGCAATTGTTCCCGGGGATAGCCGATTAAACTGCAGATGGCTGGGCTGATGTGCTGCTAATGGTTGCAGGTATCGGTCTGGGCCGACCTCCCCAGAGCCGAATACACTGTTCTGTCTGCAGCTGTCCATTTGAGTCCTGTGGCTGATTTTCCCATCAGCCTTTTCAGTTCGCCATTTTACACCGGGGTTTGGCCAAATTAATCGGGAATCAGCCATTTTAGGTGGCTGCACTCCCACACTTGTAAATACTCACGGTACCTCCATATCTGATCATACCATGTTCAATGCAATTGTAACCACTGCCCACCACCCCCTCCCCCGCCGGACTCTTTTTTAACAGGGGGTGAATGTGGTAGTATCAGGTATTGCGGTACCCGAGAGGCTGTAGACCACTGGGTAAGCCTAGCAGCTTACCATTGGCTGTTTGGTATGTGGCTCCGCCCTGACAGGCGGGGTATAAGAACAGGTGCCGTCCCAGCAGCCCTCATTCTGTACCAGTGCTGCTGGGGAACAGATCTAGTCTATTAAAGCCTTCAGTTATGATACAACATCGTCTTCGAGTCTAATTGATCGTGCATCACTACTGCTATTTCCAATCAAGTTCAAAGGGGTCAGTTAGCTCAGTTGGCTGGACTGCTGGTTTGTGATGTGGAGCAACACCAACAGCATTGGTTCAATTTCCCTACTGGTTGAAGTTATTCATGAAGTCCCCACCTTCTCAACCTTGAGCCTGAGGTATGGTAACCTTCAGGTTAAATCACCACCAGTCAGCTCTCAAAGGAGAGAGCAGCTTATGCTCCCCTGGGACTGTGGCGACTGTCATAATCCCCACGAGGACAATGGGGAAACCATTGTCAATCTCCCCATGGGACTTGTGGAGTTCAAACTTTCCAGATAGGGGGCAGAGGCCACCCAGCTGAAGCTTGTTAGATGTACATAAAAAGTTAGCCCACACAGGGCCCAGAGCTGTTGTTTGTCCCATCAGAGACTTGATTGGGAAATAGTTACTGCTGTGGGCAGAGTATTGTACATATAAATCCTTGTTTTGCTGGCTTCTTCAATTACTAAACTGGCGATGAGGACAAAGGAGACTCCGGGCTCATTTGTGGAATCACCCAGCTGCCCTAGATGCCACTAAAAGCTAAAAGCCACAATGCAGGCTTGTAAGCCTGGAGCCAGAAAGCTGAAAGCGTGAGTTACTTCTTCCAGGCTACTGGTATTTTGGGGGAAGACCGTCAGAAAATCATCGTCCTGATGGTCTGTAGAGCCCCAACTTTTGGAATTATAAAGAGTCTCAATTACCCGGACACACCAGACTCCAAATCATTTGACGAGCTGGTCAGGGTGGTAGCTGAACATTATGACCATAAACCTTCCTTTATCATGCTGCGGTATAGGTTTAACAGTGTGATGTGGTCTCCAGATGAATTGGTCACTGACCTCTTGACCCGCCTTAGGTGACTGGCAGAACATTGCGAGTTTGGGTCATCCCTTTCTGAAATGTTGGTTTGTTGGATAAACAACACAGAGGAAGCTATTTAAAATGGACCATCGAGCTGTCATTGTCCCGTGGGCATGCAGAGAAAGAGCTGCTGGGGTCCATGGAATATGGCATCCATAGTTTGGCCCACCCTCCATTTCGACCTCCCACTGCATCACGGGGAAATGCCAGTCAAGTCAGTTCACCTCTCAAAGGGCAACTCCAGAGGCGATTCCGTAGCTGGGCCAAGCACTCAGTAGCCACCACTGACCTGCGAGAGACCTCCACCGAGGACCAGGAGAGAGCCAGCCATATTGCCAAACGTGATGACCAGAGCTGCTGAATTCAGCACAGAGAACGCCGTCCAAGGAAGCTGCCGAGATCACCACGAGCCACGGCCTTGCCTGAGGTTCCCCCCCCCACCCCGATGAGGGGGACTGTTTAATGCAGCTGAACTGCGTCACAGCCCGGAGGTTAGCAGCGATCCGGGTCACGTTGAAAATAAATAATCATCCTGTAGGATGGAAATGTACACTGAAGCTGTCGTCTCCATCGTGGACCATCACACATTTTGACGACTTCACGCAGGGATCATGCTGCTAATGTTGACAAAACAAAGGCGAGGTTGGTGCCCAAAGCGGTGAGCCATTGAGTATCACCGTAACTCCGGCAACACACGGCAACAGTCGGTCTGACTCCCCTTGGTTGCGATGCGGGTCGAGGGCTCTATTTGCTGGGGCTTGACTGGTTGTAAGTCTTTCGTTTCAACTGGCAACAGGTTTTTCAGATGGGCACCAGGAATCTATACAACGTGCTGGGCAAATACCCCGAAGTGTCCAGGAGAATCTGGGCAGGATAAAAGAGGCCAAAGCCTGTACATACGTGGATCCTGATGCTCAGCACTGGTACTTTAGGGTGAGTCCTGTTCCCTAATCATTGCTTGCCAAAGTTGACGCAGAACTACAGCGCATGAAGGATCTGGGAATTATATGCACTGTATAATTTACGGAGTGGGCCGCACCTCTGATGCTGGTAATGAAGCCTGACAAATCTGTCCGACTCTGTGTGGATTACAAGCTCATGGTAAACAGAGTTTCATGCCTGGACCGGTCCCTGATGCTTAGAGTGGAAGATTTGTACGCGAAACACGCTGGAGGGTGTTCTTTTATGAAACTTGACATGAGCCACGCCTAGATCCAGCATCTAGAAAACTTGCGACTATAAACACACACAGAGGGTTATTTGAATACACCCACCTCCCATTTGGGGTCTCATCTTCCCCAGCAATTTTCCAGTGTGTAATGGAAAATATCCTGCAGGGTCTGCCGAGGTTGACAGTCTATCTAAATGATGTGCTCCTCATCATAGGCATCATAGAGAAAGAGCATAAAGATAAAAGCAAATGACTGCAGAAGCTGGAATCTGAAACAAGAACAGAAAATACTGGTCAATCTCAGCGGGTCTGACAGCATCTGTAGAGAGAGAAGGGAGCTAACATTGAGTCTGGATGTCAAATGGAGAAAGAGCATATGGACAACCTGCAAAAGGTGCTCCAGCAGTTTTCCCAGTGGGTGCCGGGCTAAAGAGGAGGAAGTGTGTGTTCCATGCTAGAACGGTCACTTACTTAGGATACACGGTGGACAGGGTTGGTCTACATCCAGTGGAGACCATAAAAAGGGCCCGACCCCAAAGAACACCACTGAACTCCTAGGCCTTGTGAATTATTATGGAAAGTTCATCACTAACCTGTCCACCTTATTGCTTCCACTCCACATACAGTTGAAGAAGGACCAGAAGTGATTCTGGGGTGCCTTCAAGACAAAGCATTCGCCGGGGTAAAAGACCATCTGTCATCCACACAATTCTTCACTCACTGTGATCCAGCTCAGCTACTAAGCCTAACCTGCGATGCCACCACCTATGGCATTGTGGCGGCGCTGGCCCACAGATGGGACGACAATGTGGAATGCCCCATCGCTTTCGCCTCAAGGACCCTGGCAGACACTGAATGACGATATGCTCAAGTCCAGAAAGAGTGCTTGGCGGTAATATTTGGAGTCAAGAAATTCCACCAATATGTTTATGGGAGGCACTTCTCTATTGTGACTGACCACAAGCCCCTGCTCGGCCGTTTTAAGGAAGATAAGGGAATCACACCCATCGCTTCAGCCATAATTCAGCGTTGGGCGCTTCTCCTCGTCGTGTATGAGTACTGGTTTCAACACCGCCCAGGTAAACAGATTGCCCATGCTGACACACTCAGGCATCTACCATCCCCGCCAGTGGTGAATGAAGTGGCTGCTACTCTTAATTTTATGGGTACTTTGCCAGTGACGGCTGCTCAGGTGCAAGCTTGCACGCAGCAGGAGCTGAGACTGGCGAAACTCCGCTACATGATTTTGAGCGGTGGAATGCAGGGGACCATTCCTGTAGCCCTGCTCCCTTTTGTCCAGAGGCTCTCTGAGCTCAACATGGAGTGTGGTGTCATATTGTAGGGAGGTTGCATAGTCATCCAGCCGCAGGGCCAGAGATCCTTGCTGAAGGACGTACACAGTGGTCACCCGGGAGCCTTTAAGATGAAGATGCTAGCCAATAGTTATGCCTAGTGGCCTAGCATCAATGGGGACATTGAGAGGGTCATAGGCAGCTGCCCTGCGTGCCAGGAGCATCAGAAATTCCCACTAGCAGCCTCCCTTCATTCATGGGAATGGCCGGGACACCTATGGGTGCGACTGCTTGCGGACATCATGGATGCCCACTCGTAGTGGCTTGACATGTACAAGATGGTCTCGATGACGTCCAAGGCCATGGTAGAAAAACTCCGGTGTTTGCTCAGCACCCATGGGATCCCTGAGGGTCCTGGTGACGGACAATGGGACACCCTTCACGAGTGAGCAGTTTGCCACGTTTGCAAATGGAACACCATCCGGCATCCGGCATATCAGAACCGCCTCGTAATATCCCTCAACTAACGGCATAAAAAAGCAAACCGCGGGCTCCATGGACATGCGACTGCCACGGTTCCTTTTTAGCTACCACACAACGTCACATGTGATGACGGGGATAGTGCCTGCAGAACTGCTGATGGGCCGAAGACGTAGAACCTGTTTCCGAAACACAGCAGGAAAGTGGAGGTGCAGCAGGTGGCTTAGAAGCGACATCCTGACCGGAGGACGCCAGGGTAACAGTTTTACTTGGGGACGCGGTCTATGCCCACAACATTTTGGAGACGGGGCACTTTGGCTCCCAGGTGTCATATTACAGAAAACAGGACCAGTCTCCCACAAAGTTAGGATTCAAGGAGAGTTTAGCAGAACATAAGAACATAAGAACTAGGAGCAGGAGTAGGCCATCTGGCCCCTCGAGCCTGCTCCACCATTCAATGAGATCGTGGCTGATTTTTTGTGGACTCAGCTCCACTTTTCGGCCCGAACACCATAACCCTTAATCTCTTTATTCTTCAAAAAATATCTATCTTTATCTTAAAAACATTTAATGAAGGAGCCTCTACTGCTTCACTGGGCAAGGAATTCCATAGATTCACAACCCTTTGGGTGAAGAAGTTCCTCCTAAACTCAGTCCTAAATCTACTTCCCCTTATTTTGAGGCTATGCCCCCTAGTTCTGCTTTCACCCGCCAGTGGAAACAACCTGCCCGCATCTATCCTATCTATTCCCTTCATAATCTTATATGTTTCTATAAGATCCCCCCCCATCCTTCTAAATTCTAACGAGTACAGTCCCAGTCTACTCAACCTCTCCTCGTAATCCAACCCCTTCAGCTCTGGGATTAACCTAGTGAATCTCCTCTGCACACCCTCCAGTACCAGTATGTCCTTTCTCAAGTAAGGAGACCAAAACTGAACACAATACTCCAGGTGTGGCCTCACTAACACCTTATACAATTGCAGCATAACCTCCCTAGTCTTAAACTCCATCCCTCTAGCAATGAAGGACAAAATTCCATTTGCCTTCTTAATCACCTGTTGCACCTGTGAACCAACTTTTTGCGACTCATGCACTAGCACACCCAGGTCTCTCTGCACAGCAGCATGTTTTAATATTTTATCATTTAAATAATAATCCCTTTTGCTGTTATTCCTACCAAAATGGATAACCTCACATTTGTCAACATTGTATTCCATCTGCCAGACCCTAGCCCATTCACTTAGCCTATACAAATCCCTCTGCAGACTTCCAGTATCCTCTGCACTTTTTGCTTTACCACTTATCTTAGTGTCGTCTGCAAACTTGGACACATTGCTCTTGGTCCCCAACTCCAAATCATCTATGTAAATTGTGAACAGTTGTGGGCCCAACACTGATCCCTGAGGGACACCACTAGCTACTGATTGCCAACCAGAAAAACACCCATTAATCCCCACTCTTGCTTTCTATTAATTAGCCAATCCTCTATCCATGCTACTACTTTCCCCTTAATGCCATGCATCTTTATCTTATGCACCAACCTTTTGTGTGGCACCTTGTCAAAGGCTTTCTGGAAATCCAGATATACCACATCCATTGGCTCCCCGTTATCTACCGCACTGTTAATGTCCTCAAAAAATTCCACAAAATTAGTTAGGCATGACCTAACTTTATGAACCCATGCTGCGTCTGCCCAATGAGACAATTTCCATCCAAATGCCTCGCTCTTTCTTCCTTGATGATAGATTCCAGCATCTTCCCTACTACTGGAGTTAAGCTCACTGGCCTATAATTACCCGCTTTCTGGCTACCTCCTTTATTAAACAGTGGCTAATTCCCAATCCGCCGGGACCACCCCAGAGTCTAGTGAATTTTGGTAAATTATCACTAGTGCATTTGCAATTTCCCTAGCCATCTCTTTTAGCACTCTGGGATGCATTCCATCAGGTCCAGGAGACTTGTCTACCTTTAGCCCCATTAGCTTGCCCATCACTGCCTCCTTGGTGATAACAATCCTCTCAAGGTCCTCACCTGTCATAGCCTCATTTCCATCAGTCACTGGCATGTTATTTGTGTCTTCCACTGTGAAGACCGACCCAAAAAACCTGTTCAGTTCCTCAGCCATTTCCTCATCTCCCATTATTAAATCTCCCTTCTCATCCTCTAAAGGACCAATATTTACCTTAGCCACTCTTTTTTGTTTTATATATTTGTAGAAACTTTTACTATCTGTTTTAATATTCTGAGCAAGTTTACTCTCATAACCTATCTTACTCTTCTTTATAGCTTTTTTAGTAGCTTTCTGTTGCCCCTTAAAGATTCCCCAGTCCTCTCGTCTCCCACTGATCTTTGCTACTTTGTATGTTTTTTCCTTAAATTTGATACTCTCCCTTATTTCCTTAGATATCCACGGTCGATTTTCCCTCTTTTTACCGTCCTTCCTTTTTGTTGGTATAAACCTTTGCTGAGCACTGTGAAAAATCACTTGGAAGGTTCTCCACTGTTCCTCAACTGTTTCACCATGAAGTCTTTGCTCCCAGTCTACCTTAGCTAGTTCTTCTCTCATCCCATTGTAATCTCCTTTGTTTAAGCACAAAACACTAGTGCTTGATTTTACCTTCTCACCCTCCATCTGTATTTTAAATTCCACCATATTGTGATCGCTCCTTCCGAGAGGATCCCTAACTATGAGATCCTGAATCAATCCTGTCTCATTACACAGGACCAGATCTAGGACCGCTTGTTCCCTCGTAGGTTCCATTACATACTGTTCTCGGAAACTATCGCGGATACATTCTATAAACTCCTCCTCAAGGCTGCCTTGACCGACCTGGTTAAACCAATCGACATGTAGATTAAAATCCCCCATGATAACTGCTGTACCATTTCTACATGCATCAGTTATTTCTTTGTTTATTGCCTGCCCCATCATAATGTTACTATTTGGTGGCCTATAGACTACTCCTATCAGTGACTTTTTCACCTTACTGTTCCTGATTTCCACCCAAATGGATTCAACCTTATCCTCCATAGCACCGATGTCATCCCTTACTGTTGCCCGGATGTCATCCTTAAATAACAAAGCTACACCACCTCCCTTACCATCCACTCTGTCCTTCCGAATAGTTTGATACCCTCGGATATTTAACTCCCAGTCGTGACCATCCTTTAACCATGTTTCAGTAATGGCCACTAAATCATAGTCATTCACGATGATTTGCGCCATCAACTCATTTACCTTATTCCGAATACTACGAGCATTCAGATAAAGTACACTTATGTTGGCTTTTTTACCTCTGTTCTGAATCTTAGCACCTCGATCAGTAATCTCTCCTAAGTTATATTTCCTCTTAACCGTTCTCCTAATTTTCCTTGTCGTTGAACCCATATCTTCATGTAACAACCTGCTGCGTCGCTTACCATTAATGTTTTCACTTCCCGTTTTATTCCTTTTAGTATTCCTGGTCCTATTCACTGAGCTCCCCTCAGTCACTGTACCTTGTACTGTCGCCCTTTTTGATTTTTGACTATGGCTTCTCTGCCTTACACTTTCCCCCTTACTTCTTTTTGTTTCTGTCCCTGTTTTACTACCTTCCAACTTCCTGCATCGGTTCCCATCCCCCTGCCACATTAGTTTAAACTCTCCCCAACAGCTCTAGCAAACACCCCCCCTAGGACATAGGTTCCAGATGCAGACCATCCAGTTTGTACTGGTCCCACCTCCTCCAGAACCGGTTCCAATGTCCCAGGAATTTGTATCCCTCCCTCTTGCACCATCTCTTGGGGCACACATTCATCCTATCTATCCTGACATTCCTACTCTGACTAGCTTGTGGCACTGGTAGCAATCCTGAGATTACTACCTTTGAGGTCCTACTTTTTAGTTTAACTCCTAACTCCCTAAATTCAGCTTGTAGGACCTCGTCCCATTTTTTACCTATATCGTCGGTGCCTATGTGCACCGACATAAATGTGCTCCGAGACATCCTTGACCCTTGCACCAGGGAGGCAACATACCATCCTGGAGTCTCGATTGTGTCCGCAGAACCGCCTGTCTATTCCCCTTACAATTGAGTCCCCTATCACTATAGCCCTGCCATTCTTCTTCCTGCCCAGCTGCACAGCAGAGCCAGCCACGGTACCATGAACCTGTCTGCTGCTGCCTTCCCCTGGTCAGCCATCTCCCTCAACAGTATCCAAAGCGGTATATCTGTTTTGCAGGGAGATGACCGCAGAGGACACCTGCACTGCCTTCCTACTCTTGCTCTGTCTTTTGGTCACCCATTTTCTATCTCCCTCAGTACCTTTCACCTGCGGTGTGACCAACTCGCTAAACGTGCTATCCACGACGTCCTCAGCATCGCGGATGCTCCAAAGTGAGTCCATCCGCAGCTCCAGAGCTGTCAAGCGGTCTAACAGGAGCTGCAACCGGACACACTTCTTGCACGTGAAGGAGCCAGGGACAGTGGACGTGTCCCTGAGCTCCCACATCGCACACAAGGAGCATGACACGGGTCTGAGATATCCTGCCATGTCTTAAACCTTCGGTTAACTTCAACAATTACAATTTCCCCCCCCCCAAATTAAATAAATAAATAAACAACGAAGAAAAAAATAAATAAATATACCAATGAAAAGAAACAGAAAAACAGAAACACTACTTACCAGTCACTTACCAGGGATAAAAAGCACTTCCTCCCCACCCAGCTTCGAATTCCCACCTAGATTCAAATTCCCAAACTCACTCTTGGTTCTGTCTCACTCTGGCTGTGTCTTCTCTGGCTCACTGGGAGAACTCACTCACTGGGAGATTCAAGGAGAGTTTAGCAGAAGAAATTGGTCTACTTCAAGAAATGGGAGCCTGCGCTATATGACACCCCAACCAGCAGCATTTATGTCCTCTCCGTGCCAGGACTGCCCCTCAGCCAGGGAACCCAACCATCTATATCCCAGTGCCCGGACCAGCAAGATGAGGATGACTCCGGCTCGGAATGGACACAAACTATCTGTGCAGATGGACGACATTGTGTCCAGGACCAAGGTCCCGGTGTTAACACTTAGGAAGTCGACCAGAAAAAGGCGGTCAATGAACCGATACACACCGCTCAACACAGAACCTCCGCAAACTGAAACATAGTCTTGGGTGAAGCAGTGCAGAAGGCCCCACTTTTGGCAGCTAAATGGGAAATTTTGCCTTTGGGGGGGTTTAATAAGGACATGGAGAGTCCAATCCGAGTAAAATAAAGAACTTAGATTATTTATAATAATGGTATTTTATGACCCGGTAAGTCCCTCAGTGGGGGAACTCATACTCCGCGAGGGCCACCGGGAAGATAATCATTCCCACGTGGGATTTTACAGGGGGGAGGGGTGTCATAACCCCCATGAGGACCACAAAGAAACCACTGTCAGTCTCCCCATGGGACTCATGGAGTACGAGCTTCGCAGGTCAGGGGCGGAGGCCAGCATGCAGGAGCGCATTAGACCTACATATAAAAGTGACCCAGGTATGGTTCGGAGCTGTTGGTTGTCCTAACAGGGGCTGGATTGGGAGAGAGTTACTGCAGTGGGCAGAGTATTGTACATAGTTCAATAAATACTTGTTCCACTACCGCTGACTTCCTCAGTTACTAAAGTAACCTTTTATATTTTACATTCTTCTACCTTCCATGAGCAGAAATTCTTTATTTAGTGATGTTGGTTGAGGGATAAATGTTGTTTACAGCTCTTTTTACTAGATCTTTAGGACATGACCTTCCGACTCAGAGGTGAGAGTTGCCTCCGCTGAGCCAAAAATGGCACTTGGGTGATGTGCTGCAGCTGGTGTCGCACTATCTTGTGATGGGTCAATCAAGGACACTGAAGATTTGGTTCTGGGTGAACCGTCTGAACTGTGAATGATGGAAAGCATGAGGAGGGCTGAAGAGGTGGAAAATATAGAAATAAATTGCCCTTTAGATGTCATCTTGCATACTGTATGCAGGCTGTGCAGGTTTTACAGGAGGAGGTGAGAAGAGTCTTCAAGGATATATTCAATCATTTATATGGTAAAGGGAGACTAACAGGGCAATGAGGGAAAATAAATAATTTAGTAAGGAAAAGGGGCTAACATTTGTCATATTGTAAAAAATATAGAACTAACAATGATCTGGAAAAATAAAATAACAATCTTTGAAAACAAAAATATGTGATATAATAAACAAGTTTTCAATTTTAATTCAACTGAGATTTTCTTCAGCTTCTTTGTCCATTTCTTTCCAGCTGATGTTGGTAGATTGAAATATTTCCTGACTCAACATCTTTAAAACCAGGAGGTCAAATGAGGAGTCTATCTATGTGTGATACACTTGCAGTGCCAGCTTGTTTTAGTTGAGGCACGATGGACAAGCAGCCTTTGTCAAGCTTCAGTTGCTGAATAGCTTATTCTACCAATGAAGAATACTAGAAGTGCAGTACTTCCTGTTAACATTGTGTCAGTGAATTTTGTGTAACTAGCATCTGCTGGAGCCTCTCATGCTGTGAAGTGGCAGCTGCTGTTCGATATTTCTAGATCAGTAGTGCAAATCTTAATAAAACTTTTAACAATCTGTTATTTTATGATAATAGTAACAAACATATTATGGATTTGAATGAATGCTGTAACTCAAATTACTGTACCCCTGGGCCAAAGTATTAATATTTACTGGGCAATGAGCCATGGCATATGAGTCTCTACAGCTGATCTCAATGTGCAGCAGTATTTCGTGAAAAACGTCAAGGGCAACTAGGCAAAAAAGTTCCAAGTTTTTAAAATAAACTATCCTTGGGGAGACATGATGATGTACTATTTTGATACTCTAATGAGCATGGATTCATAATATGCTGAGCTACAGCTGCGATTATGACCTTGTCATCACATATGGCCTTGAGACCTTATCAATAGGGCACTCCATAGCCACTTCCTCATCTCCTTTATCATACATACCTTCCTGACTGCCCCTGCCTTCTCCACCATCAACGGATGCTCCTTAAAAAGCAACTCACGTTATCACAACATTATTACAGATTTAGAAAGCCAACCAGCTGTTACTTACTATACCCTGGGCTAGTGCGCGGTTGATTCCAGCCCCACAGACCCCGGAGTCCCAACACAAGTCAATTAACCAGTAATTTGTATAAAATTTGCAGAATCTTTGACCCGATGCCTGCTCAATAAGTTATAGGTACCAGATTTTTAAGTTAAATAAAACAACTGTTTATTTATCACAGAAACAAAGTTGAAATATGCAATGATTATAACAGAGTAACGGTCAGCTAGTTTACTATTCTCCCTCCCCTTTTACCGTACCACCTTTACTTAAACACACACAAGTGCTCCCAGGATGCTTAAGGATCCAAGCAACCGATATATGGTTAGAGATTATCTCCTGGCAGCAGCATTCAGCCCGTATGCCCAGACAATAGGTCTTCCTCTGTAGAGGTACTGTAACCTTTACCAACCTGGGCCTTTGAATAATGGAGTTACACTTTCTACGTTCTGACCTAATCGAGGGAACTTTGGAAAATTGAACCAAATGCACCAATAGTCACTTCTTTTATGACCTTGAATGAAGTCCATCAGGACAGGGTATTTGTCAACCTGCAGCTTCAACAATTTACTCAGTACCACAACTCTGATGACTGTAATTTTCCTGACCTTTTCGCTTCCTTCCATTTCCTAATTTGTAGCTGCTTCTGGGATGTTACTTGTAACCTCTGTAGTGAAGAATGATGCAAAATACCTGTTCAATTCATCTTCCATCTCCTTATTTTCCATTACCAATTCTGTAGACTCACTTTCTATAGGACCAACGCTCACTTTATTAACTTTTCTCTTTTACATATTGATAGAAACTCTTACTATCTGGTTTAGCACAGTGATAAATCGCTGGCTTTGAAAGCAGGCCAGCAGCACAGTTCAATTCCCATACCAGGTGCTGGAATGTGGCGACTGGGGGCTTTTCACACTAACTTCATTTGAAGCCTACTTGTAACAATAAGCAATTTTTATTTCACTATCTGTTTTTATATTATTGGCTAGCTTTCCCTCATATTCTAATTTTTTCTTTCTTAATTTTTAGCCATCCTTTGCTGTTCCTTATATTCTGTCCAATTTTCTGACCTTCCCGCTATCTGTGCATAGTTATATGCTTTTTCTTTATATTTGATGCTATTTTTAAACTTTTTAGTTAACCATGGATGATGGATCCGTCCCTTGGACCTTTTCTTACTTATTGGACCGTATCTATTCTGTGTATAATATCCCTTTAAATGTTTGCCACTGCATCTCTATTGACTTCCCCTTAAGCTTGTTTGCCAGTTCACTTTAAACAGCCCGGCTTTCAAGTTTAAATATGTAGGGCCTCATCGCGCGAACCTCGGTGATACGACAGGGCCGGTAAATTTCGTGAGAGGCCTCTCGCAAGATTTACAATGTATGGGATGCCTCGCGAAATCTAACAAGATCTTGTGAGACGTCGCAATCTGGATGTCGCCCTCACTTGGCAGGATCCAGATTTGCATATTCAAGTGAGCAGTTAGCCTCACTAGAATATGTCTGCGCCGGAGTATCCCAAGGCGCAGGATCGAACGCATGTGCCCGAGAGACCTCGCTGTGGTGCCATTTAGCACTGGTTTCCACAAACGTGGACCAGGAGTAACAGCATTTGTCGGGGTGTCCCAGGAGATTGGAGGCCCCAGGTTGGTTAGGCTCTGGACAGGGCATTACCCTGTCAACGCAATGTCACCTGGGCACCTTAGCACTGCCAGCCTGGCTCCCTGGCAGTGCCACGCTGGCACTGCTAGTGTGCCCAGGTCACACTGCCAGCATGGTGGGGTTACTGCCAAGGTGCCAGCTTGCCCATGCTGGGGATTAGACCCACGGTGCCATGCCCTTATGAGGTGGGGTGGGAGGGTTTGAGGACCCACTAATTGGTAAGTTGGGGTGTTTGGGGGCCCGTAAGCTGCAGGGGGGGGGTGTCAAGAGATCGGAGTGTCATTTTAAAATGGCGCCCCAAAGTCTTACTGCATTGATGATCTCAGCCCGTCAATGCAGGAAATGAAGCTAAGTGTGGCCTTGGCAGGGCATTCCTCGCTGACGCCTGAAAAAGAAGCAACATCCCATTTAATGGCGGGGTTGGCAGCACCAAGAAGCATCCTGCTAAACACGCACAAATCACATCTTTGTTTCTTTTTTGTTAAAAGTCTTGGACTCAATCCTCTCTCCATAGAATAGAATTCCTACAGGCAGAAGAACAAAGAAAAGTACAGCACAGGAATAGGCCCGTCGGCCCTCCAAGCCTGCGCCGACCATGCTGCCCATCTAAACTAAAATCTTCTACACTTCGGGGATCCGTATCCCTCTATTCCCATCCTATTCATGTATTTGTCAAAATGCCTCTTAAATGTCACTATCGTCCCTGCTTCCACAACCTCCTTCGGCAGCGAGTTCCAGGCACCCACTACCCTCTGTGTAAAAAACTTACCTCGTACATCTCCTCTAAACTTTGCCCCTCGCACCTCAAACCTATACCCCCTAGTAATTGACCCCTCTACCCTGGGAAAAAGTCTCTGACTATCCACTCTGTCTATGCCCCTCATAATTTTGTTGACCTCTATCAGGTCGCCCCTCAACCTCCTTCGTTCCAGTGAGAATAAACGAAGTTTATTCAACTTCTCCTCATAGCTAATAGCCTCCATACCAGGCAACATTGTTATATGTTTTAGTTACCGTTGTATGAAGAGTCAAAAGTCCTGTTTCTTTTTACCAAACACCATTTATTTCACTTCCACTGCCTCTGCACAAAACTCTAACAACACACCACCTGACACAAAGGGCCACCTGAAGCCTCTTTACATATCAGTGTCAATCATTGGATACTTAACATAAATGAGACAACTGATTGCAATGTCTCTTAACCCATTACTTAACAGTCTCCCCTTCCTTGGAGAAAAAATAATTAGGTGAAAACAAAATTTAAAGAAACTCAAAAACACACTGGATTTCCCCCCTTTTTTTTCCAAATTCTTTTTTTTTGGAAGAAAATAAGTCACAGAAACAGGTGCCCTTCATTAACAATATCCAAAAGTTAAATTTCTGTCAATATCTGAGATAGTTAAAAGTCCATATCCACCGTTTCTACAAAGCTTAATGTCTCAGCAGCCAAAGTGCTTTCGACCACTTTCCTTATTTTCTTTGTTTCCCACACAAGAGGACAACATTTACCATTGTTCCCCAAGAGGAAAATTATAAAACCGCCTGTGCTTGATTTGCTTAGGATGCATCACTATAAACTATGAATTTCAAGTGCCTAAGGTCACCTAAAACTGGGAACCTCAAAACACACTCCTGTATTTTTAGTTTGGCCAAACGCTTTATTTGCTCGTATTATGTCTTCCACTTTGGGATCATTCATTTTTGTACTCAACTCTAAGACATCAAAACTCACGTCCGGTCTAGTCTGTCTACCTAACCAATTCAGTTGCCCAATTAAACTTTGCAGTTGCTCTTTTTCCATCTTTGAAACCTTGCAACTTAACATAGAACATAGAACATAGAAAATACAGGACAGAACAGGCCCTTCGGCCCATGATGTTGTGCCGAACCTTTGTCTTAGATTAATCATTGATTATCATTGAATTTACAGTGCAGAAGGAGGCCATTCGGCCCCCTGAGTCTGCACCGGCTCTTGGAAAGAGCACCCTACCCAAACTCAACACCTCCACCCAACACCGAGGGCAATTTTGGACACTAAGGGCAATTTATCATGGCCAATCCACCTACCCTGCACATCTTTGGACTGTGGGAAGAAACCGGAGCACCCGGAGGAAACCCACGCAGACACGGGGAGGACGTGCAGACTCCGCACAGACAGTGACCCAAGCCGGAATCGAACCTGGGACCCTGGAGCTGTGAAGCAATTGTGCTATTCACAATGCTACCATGCTGTCCTTAAGAACAAATAAATCTACACTATATCATTTTACCGTCATCCATGTACCTATCCAATAGCTGCTTGAAGGTCCCTAATGTTTCCGACTCAACTACTTCCACAGGCAGTGCATTCCATGCCCCCACTACTCTCTGGGTAAAGAACCTACCTCTGATATCCCTCCTATATCTTCCACCTTTCACCTTAAATTTATGTCCCCTTGTAATGGTTTGTTCCACCCGGGGAAAAAGTCTCTGACTGTCTACTCTATCTATTCCCCTGATCATCTTATAAACCTCTATCAAGTCGCCCCTCATCCTTCTCCGTTCTAATGAGAAAAGGCCTAGCACCCTCAACGTTTCCTCGTAAGACCTACTCTCCATTCCAGGTAACATCCTGGTAAATCTTCTTTGCACCTTTTCCAAAGCTTCCACATCCTTCCTAAAATGAAGTGACCAGAACTGCACACAGTACTCCAAATGTGGCCTTACCAAAGTTTTGTACAGCTGCATCATCACCTCACGGCTCTTAAATTCAATCCCTCTGTTAATGAACGCGAGCACACCATAGGCCTTCTTCACAGCTCTATCCACTTGAGTGGCAACTTTCAAAGATGTATGAACATAGACCCCAAGATCTCTCTGCTCCTCCACATTGCCAAGAACTCTACCGTTAACCCTGTATTCCGCATTCATATTTGTCCTTCCCAAATGGACAACCTCACACTTTTCAGGGTTAAACTCCATCTGCCACTTCTCAGCCCAGCTCTGCATCCTATCTATGTCTCTTTGCAGCCGACAACAGCCCTCCTTACTATCCACAACCCCACCAATCTTCGTATCGTCTGCAAATTTACTGACCCACCCTTCAACTCCCTCATCCAAGTCATTAATGAAAATCACAAACAGCAGAGGACCCAGAACTGATCCCTACGGTACGCCACTGGTAACTGGGATCCAGGCTGAATATTTGCCATCCACCACCACTCTCTGACTTCTATCGGTTAGCCAATTCATTATCCAACTGGCCAAATTTCCCACTATCCCATGCCTCCTTACTTTCTGCAGAAGCCTACCATGGGGAACCTTATCACCTTATCAAATGCCTTACTAAAATCCATGTACACTACATCCACTGCTTTACCTTCATCCACATGCTTGGTCACCTCCTCAAAGAATTCAATAAGATTTGTAAGGCAAGACCTACCCCTCACAAATCCGTGCTGACTATCCCTAATCAAGCAGTGTCTTTCCAGATGCTCAGAAATCCTAACCTTCAGTACCCTTTCCATTACTTTGCCTACCACCGAAGTAAGACTAACTGGCCTGTAATTCCCAGGGTTATCCCTAGTCCCTTTTTTGAACAGGGGCACGACATTCGCCACTCTCCAATCCCCTGGTACCACCCCTATTGACAGTGAGGACGAAAAGATCATTGACAACGGCTCTGCAATTTCACCTCCTGCTTCCCATAGAATCCTTGGATATATCCCGTCAGGCCTGGGGGACTTGTCTATCCTCAAGTTTTTCAAAATGCCCAACACATCTTCCTTCCTAACAAGTATTTCCTCGAGCTTACCAGTCTGTTTCACACTGTCCTCTCCAACAATATGGCCCCTCTCATTTGTAAATACAGAAGAAAAGTACTCGTTCAAGACCTCTCCTATCTCTTCAGACTCAATACACAATCTCCCGCTACTGTCCTTGATCGGACCTACCCTCGCTCTAGTCATTCTCATATTTCTCACATATGTGTAAAAGGCCTTGGGGTTTTCCTTGATCCTACCCGCCAAAGATTGTTCATGCCCTCTCTTAGCTCTCCTAATCCCTTTCTTCAGTTCCCTCCTGGCTATCTTGTATCCCTCCAATGCCCTGTCTGAACCTTGTTTCCTCAGCCTTACATAAGTCTGCTTTTTCCTCTTAACAAGACATTCAACCTCTCTTGTCAACCATGGTTCCCTCACTCGACCATCTCTTCCCTGCCTGACAGGGACATACATATCAAGGACACGTAGTACCTGTTCCTTGAACAAGTTCCATATTTCACTTGTGTCCTTCCCTGCCAGCCTAGGTTCCCAACTTATTCACTTCAATTCTTGTCTGACAACATCGTATTTACCCTTCCCCAAATTGTAAACCTTGCCCTGTTGCACGCACCTATCCCTCTCTATTACTAAAGTGAAAGTCACAGAATTGTGGTCACTATCTCCAAAATGCTCCCCCACTAACAAATCTATCACTTGCCCTGGTTCATTACCCAGTACTAAATCCAATATTGCCCCTCCTCTGGTCGGACAATCTACATACTGTGTCAGAAAAGCTTCCTGGACACACTGCACAAACACCACCCCATCCAAACTATTTGATCTAAAGAGTTTCCACGCAATATTTGGGAAGTTAAAGTCACCCATGACTTCGACCCTGTGACTTCTGCACCTTTCCAAAATCTGTTTCCCAATCTGTTCCTCCACATCTCTACTACTATTGGGGGGCCTATAGAAAACTCCTAACAAGGTGACTGCTCCTTTCCTATTTCTGACTTCAAGCCATACTACCTCATTAGGGTGATACTCCTCGAACTGCCTTTCTGCAGCTGTTATACTATCTCTAATTAACAATGCCACCCCCCCACCCCACCTCTTTTACCACCCTCCCTAATCTTATTGAAACATCTATAACCAGGGACCTCCAACAACCATTTCTGCCCCTCTTCTATCCAAGTTTCCGTGATGGCCACCACATCGTAGTCCCAAGTACCGATCCATGCCTTAAATTCACCCACCTTATTCCTGATGCTTCTTGCGTTGAAGTATACACACTTCAACCCATCTCCGTGCCTGCAAGTACTCTCCTTTGTCAGTGTTCCCTTCCCCACTGCCTCATTACACGCTTTGGCGTCCTGAATATCGGCTACCTTAGTTGCTGGACTACAAATCCGGTTCCCATTCCCCTGCCAAATTAGTTTAAACCCTCCCGAAGAGTACTAGAAAACCTCCCTCCCAGGATATTGGTGCCCCTCTGGTTCATATGCAACCCGTCCTGCTTGTACAGGTCCCACCTTCCCCAGAATGCGCTCCATTTATCCAAATACCTGAAGCCCTCCCTCCTACACCATTCCTGCAGCCACGTGTTCAACTGCACTCTCTCCCTACTCCTAGCCTCGCTATCACCTGGCACCGGCAACAAACCAGAGATGACAACTCTGTCTGTCCTGGCTTTTAACTTCCAACCTAACTCCCTAAACTTGTTTATTACCTCCACACCCCTTTTCCTACCTATGTCGTTGGTACCAATGTGCACCACGACTTCTGGCTTCTCACCCTCCCCCTTAAGGATCCTGAAGACACGATCCGAGACATCCCTGACCCTGACACCCGGGAGGCAACATACCTTCCGGGAGTCTCGCTCGCGACCACAAAATCTCCTATCTATTCCCCTAACCATTGAATCTCCTACAACTATTGCTTTTCTATTCTCCCCCCTTCCCTTCTGAGCCCCAGAGCCAGACTCAGTGCCAGAGACCTGGCCGCTAGGGCCTTCCCCCGGTAGGTCATCCCCCCCAACAGCATCCAAAACGGTATTTTTTTGTGAAAACCCGGCCATGACTAATTGCTATTGGGCTGATGCTTTCCAAATAAGATTGCTGACGTAAAGTTGCCCCTAACTTAGTCTGTCCAATTTCCAGTCCAATATATTTAAATGCACCGGAAGCCTGATTTCCGACCCTGAATTCTTTCCTCAAACCAGAGATTACAAAAGCTTCAAAATCACTAGTCCCACCCCACAAAAATTATTTGACATGCATCATAAAGATGCCAGAAAGGTTCCCTTTGCAGTGCCAGTAAAACATTACCGGATCTACTTTCAACTGGTAACAGCCTAACTTTAACAAAACTGACCTTACTGAAAAATACCAGACTCTAGATGCAACATTTAAACCACATACACATTTGTTCAACTTCCAGAATACCCTTTCTGTGTTAGTTGCTTCTTTAGGAGGACGGAGAAAAATGTCTCTCTGGAGCTGATGCCCCTGCTAGAAGGCAGCTTTCATATCTATAGATTTGCATTCCCATGCCTTTGTAGCTAAAAGAAGATCTTTAAAATTAACCTTTCCTGCTGTAGGTGAATCTACCCTTAAATCCTGATCTTCTAAGCTTTCTTCATATCCCCTTGCCACAAGCCTGGCCTTTGCCTTATAAGTTCCATCCGGTAGAACCTTTTCCGTGCAAATCCATCTGTGGGACAGAGCTCTTTGTCCCCTATCCGGTACTTCTGTGTATACCCCAAATTCATTCCAACTATGCAGTTCTTGCTGTTTAGCATCTTTGATAACGTTTCATATAATTTACTGGAAGCCACCAAAATCTCATGTGCATGTAAGCTCTGTCCTTCTAGGAGGCTGCATGCCGAATGAGCGGGAACTCTGATGCACCCTGTCTTTATAGTGAGTGTGCTCTAACTGGTGATTGGCTGCGGTGTTGTGTGTGTTGATTGGTCCCACTGTGTGTCCATCAGTGTGTGTATCTGCACCATGATATACTGCTGTATATTATGACAACTTGCATGTGGGTTTCTACTCCTATTAGTATTCGTAGTCTTACTCATGTTCCGAGACCTTGATAAACTACGTCCCCTCTCCCGTCTGGTAACTTGTTCTATACTGCTACTGCTTGATCTTTCCTTTCTGCTGTGGGATGTCCTTTCAAAATTCTCGACCTTTTCCTGCGGACCTGTTCACTAACCGATGTACTATCTGAACTGGCACTGCGTTTCTGTGACCTCCATTTTTGAACTTTGTGTTCCCAATCCATTGTCTTAACTCCCTCCCCTGAATGCTGTACATTCAACCAATGTTTATACTTTCCAGTGGCTTCCCTGCTCTAGTAACAGTTGCATCCTTCCATTGACTAGACCCTTCAGGCAGGTATGTCACCTTTGTACCAACTTTTGGTAGTTGTCCTTTCGGAAAAATGGCCTTATCCCAGATCTTAAGGTCCACAGCCACAATGTCATTAAAATCCCTGGCCAAAGGTAGGGTTACTATCGGTCGTGCTGGTGTCCTTCTGTACTTCCTACAAACTTCACAGCGGTCACTAACCTGTTTTATCAGTTTAGGATAGTCTTCATCCCTTACCCCTGCATCCTTTAAAACATTTTTCAGCCTCCGAGGAGACGGATGTGCAAATTGCCGATGCAGTTTTAATACAACAAGTCTTTTATCAGCGAAAGTCCCATTTTCAATTGCCATTAACACATCCTTAACCACTCTACTTGAAATATTCTTTGTCAGTAATGGAATACAATAGTGTCCCGACTGTGTAAATTGTAAGTCCACTGTCTTTCCAAAAACTGTTGCCTTATCCTGTTCCATATCCAGTTTCATGTGTGCTCTCTTCATCGACGGTCTGCTCAGAAGCAAAGGTATCTCACTTGATGCAATATCCGTGCTAATGAAATGATTCACTCTTTGGTTTGATCAGGAAAAGTTGTATCTTTCAAACCTTCACATTTGCACAGCAACCATTCTCTGCTACCATTGTTATACGTTTTAGATACCGTTGTATGAAGAGTCAAAAGTCCTGTTCCTTTTCACCAAACACCATTTATTTCACTTCCACAGCCTCTGCACAAAACTCTAACAACACACCACCTGACACAAAGGGCCACCTGAAGCCCCTTTACATATCAGTGTCAATCATTGGATACTTAACATAAATGAGACAACTAATTGCAATGTCTCTTAACCCATTACTTAACAAACATCTTGGTAAATCTCTTCTGCACCCTCACTAAAGCCTCCACATCCTTCTGGTAGTGTGGCGACCAAAATTGAACACTATACTCCACGTGTGGCCTAACTAAGGTTCTATACAGCTGCAACATGACTTGCCAATTTTTACACTCAATGCCCCGGCCAATGAAGGCAAGCATGCCGTATGCCTTCTTTTAAAAAAAAATATTTTATTCTCCTCCTTTTTCACATTTTCTCCCAAATTTACACCCACCAACAATAAACAATAATCAGTAACAAATATGTCAATCCCCATATCAATAACAACGATCCCATCCTCCCACCAAACCACAAACATTAGCCCGCATGTTCACACAAACAAATGACAAAAATGAATTAGGGATCACCCATAGTCGCCATTAACACACATGCCCCCCCCTCCCCCCAACCCTCCCACCCACACGCCCCAACTAATGTTCGATGTTATCCAGTTCTTGAAAGTGCATAATGAATAATGTCCATGAATTGTAGAACCCCTCCATCCTTCCCCTCAGTTCAAACTTAACCTTCTCAAGAGTCAGGAATTCCAACAGGTCCCCCCGCCATGCCAGGGCACAGGGTTGAGAGGTTGCTCTCCAACCTATCAGGATCTGCCTTCGGGCGATCAACAAGGCGAAGGCTACAACATCTGCCTCAGCACCCGTTTCCAGCCCTGGCTGGTCCGACACCCTGAATACGGCCTCTGGGGGCCCGGGTCCAGTTTCACGTGCACCACTTTAGAAATTACCCTAAAAAACTCCTTCCAGTAATCCTCTAGCTTTGGACAGGACCAAAACATATGAACGTGATTATCCCCCCCCCCCCCGCAACGTTCACACACATCTTCTACTCCTTCAAAGAGTCGGCTCATCCTCGCCCTCATGAGGTGTGCTCTGTATAACACCCTCAGCTGTATCAGCCCCAATCTCGTGCACGAGGTGGATGCATTCACTCTCCGGAGCACCTCACACCAGAACCCCTCCTCTATATCCTCTCCCAACTCTTCCTCCCACTTTGCTTTGATCCCTTCCAGTGGTGCCTTCTCCTCTTCCAAAATAGCTCCGTAAACCGCTGACACTACCCCCTTCTCCAGTCCCCCTATCGTCAGCACCTCCTCCAGCAATGTGGAGGCCGGTTCCACCGGGAAGCCCTATATCTCCTTTCTGGCAAAATCTCGAACCTGCATGTATCTAAACATTTCCCCCTGCTCCAGCTCCTTCAATCCTGCAAACCGACCCCTAAGCAACAAATCTTTTAGTGTCTTAATCCCCTTCTCCTCCCATTTCCGAAGATTTCCATCCAATCTCCTTGGCTCAAATCTGTGGTTCCCCGAATCGGCATTTCCCTTGACCCTGCCCCCAACCCGAAGTGTTGGCGAAACTGCCTCCAAATTCTCAATGAAGCTATTATTACTGGACTCCCTGAGTATTTCCCCGGGGCTATCGGGAGCGGCGCTGTTGCTCGTGCTTTCAATCCCGATCCCCTGCAAAATTCTCCTCCATTCTGACCCACTGGGAATCAACCCCTCTGACCCAGCTCCGCACATTCTCCACATTCGCCGTCCAGTAGTAATACATCAGGGGCAAAATTCTCTGTAATTGGCGCGATGTCTGCCGACCGGCGCCAAAAATGGCGCGAATCAGTCCGGCATCGCGCCGCCCCAAAGGTGCGGAAACCTCCGCATCTTGAGGGGCCGAGCCCTAACCTTGAGGGGCTAGGCCCGCGCCGGACTGATTTCCGCCCTGCCAGCTGGCGGGAAAGGCCTTTGGTGCCCCACCAGCTGGCGCGGAAATGACATTGCCGGGCGGCGCATGCGCGGGAGGGTCACCGGCCGCTCACGGCATCCCCGCGCATGCGCAGTGGAGGGAGTCTCTTCCGCCTCCGCCATGGTGGCGACCGTGGCGAAGGCAGAAGGAAAAGAGTGCCCCCAAGGCACAGGCCCGCCCGCGGATCGGTGGGCCCCGATCGCGGGCCAGGCCACCGTGGGGGCACCCCCCGGGGCCAGATCGCCCCGCGCCCCCCTCAGGACCCAGAGCCCGCCCGCGCCGCCTTGTCCCGCCGGTAAGAGAGGTGGTTTAATCCACACCGGCGTGACAGGCAATCTAGCAGCGGGAACTCGGCCCATCCGGGCCGGAGAATCGCGGGGGGGGGGGGGCCCGCCAACCGGCGCGGCGCAATTCCCGCCCCCGCCGAATCTCCGGTGCCGGAGAATTCGGCAACCGGCGGGGGCGGGATTAACGCCAGCCCCCGGCGATTCTCCGACCCGGCGGCTGGTCGGAGAATCTCGCCCCAGGTTCGGAAGACCCAAACCCCCTGCCTGCCTTCCCCTCTGTAGCAGCACCTTTCTAACTCTGGCCACCTTCCCACGCCATATGAACAAAGTAATCCTTCCCTCAATCTCTCTGAAAAAAGCCTTTGGCAGGAAAATCAGCAGGCATTGAAAAATAGACAGAAATCACGGCAACACGTTCATTTTAACCGCCTGTATCCGACCCGCCAGTGATAGAGGGAGACCAACCCATCTTGCCAGATCAGCTTTCACTCTCCCCGCCAAACTAGAAATGTTGTTCCTGCGGAGTGTAAGGTTTTCGGGCAATTCGGCCCTTTTGGAGAAACTCAGAGACTGTAAACTGACTTTCCAGCCAAGGGAACAGAACCAGTTTTCCCAGCAGGCTTGGCCCGCTGAGCTGAGTAGGGACATAGAGAGAGAATATTCACAAACACCCCCCCTAGGAGCTAGGAGCCAGCGCCAAATTCAAATCGCGCAGGTCTGCCTAGCTGGAAGAAGCGGACCTGCAAGGAATACCCGGAAACATACAGCTCTGACCGGCGCAAAGGGGGCGGGACCAGCGTGAACTTTAAAACTTACCTTTTTCAATGCAAAAGGGGCTGGCCGATCACAGGACAAAGCCAGGTAAAACAATATAAAAGGGGCTGTGTTTTCGATTGGGGGTCTCTTCGTTCTTGGCTCGACCTCTGCACCCCTGACTTGACCTCTGCAGCCTGTGACCGTAAGTATCCTGCAGCAGCTTGCGAAACTCCCTTGACTTTAATAGTGGTTGAGGCTTTGGGGAAGGGAACTTGTTTTGTGCCTTGTGATATTGCTAAAAACTGTGTAATCATAAGAATTTTCGTTGTGTCCGCTATATTACTTTTGAATAGCCTTAGTTTGTATTAGAGCATAAGATTTTATTGTGTTTCTTCTGTTGATGATTTTGACCTGGGTTTTGCAATAAACCTTGATTTGATGATAATTGGAGTCGTTTAAATTCTTCAATCTTTCACCAGCGATCTCTGACCAAGTCATTGTTAAAATACTCCTCACCTTAATTCCGGGTTCAGGAACCGAGGGTCATCTTGAGCGATTCACTCAGGACAGACTGCTGGTTAGGGAATAAACAGCAGTGTCCTATTCTCTCTCTTGGGAAAGCTACTCTAGTGGAGTAGGAACCGGGTGAGTGTTGCACCACCGGCAAGAGAGAGAATCACCTGGGTATTGGTAGGGGTCTGGAGATCTGTGTGCTATAAGTCTCAGGCTGTCGGTTAGGAATAAACGGCAGGCTTGAATCAGTGCTCTCTTCAGTGGAAGTGTCCCAGTGCGACATCCCCTGGCCTCTGAAGTTTCAGTGCCAGCTGGAGAGAGACACACACAGATATTCAAACCCCAGATATCGGCCCAGTAGTGGAGTAGCGGAGATGGCACCCTCTACAGGAGCCCCCAAAACTCCCGGGCAACCTGCACCCCCAGGTACCTGAAGTGAGTCCCTGTCCTACGGAATGGCAGCCCCCCCCACCCCTGCCCCCACCCCCGTCCGAGACACCACAAAATGCTCACTTTTGTCTAGATTTAGTTTGTACCCCGAGAAAGACCCAAACACTCACAGCAGCTCCAATATTCCCCCGATCGATACACTCGGTTCCGACACATATAACAACAAGCCATCGGCATATAAGGACACCCTGTGCTCTATCCCCCCCCCCACCCCCCCCGCACTATTCCTTTCCATACCCCCGAACTTCTTAATGCGATGGCCAACGGCTCAATCGCGAGTGCAAACAGCAGGGGGGACATAGGACATCCCTGCCTAGTCCCACGGTGGAGAGAAAAGTATCTCGAGCTGATGTTGTTTGTGCGGACACTGGCCCTCGGCTCCTTATATAATAGCTTTACCCAATTCACAAATCTTGGTCCAATCCCAAACCGCTCCAGAACTGCCATCAAGTACCCCCATTCTACCCGGTCAAACGCCTTCTCAGCGTCCAATGCCACAACCACCTCTGTTTCCTTCCCCTCTGCCGATGCCATAACGATGTTCAAGACCCTTTTAACGTTTGAAAATAGCTGCCTACCTCTCACGAATCCTGTCTGACCTTCACCTATCACCTTCGAGAGGCACTCCTCCAGCCTACCCGCCAGTACCTTCGCCAACACTTTTGCGTCCACATTCAGAAGTGATATGGGCCTATCGACCCACACTCCGTCGGATCCTTATCTTTTTTTAGCAACAGGGAAATCGATGCCTGCCCCAAAGTTTGTGGCAACTCCCCCTTCCCTATCGCCTCTTCAAACATCCCCACAATCAGGGGTGCCAGCTTATCCATGAATTTTCTATAATATTCCACCGGAAACCCATCCGGCCCTGCCACCTTCCCCGACTGCATCCTCCCAATCGCATCCTTTATCTCCTGCTCCACTATCGCTCCTTCTAATGTAGTCTTGTCCCCCTCCCCTAGCCTCGGGTACTCCAACCCATCTAGAAATTCCTGCATCTCACGGTCTCCCCCAGGTGGCTCTATCTGTACAACCTCTCATAAAATTCCTCAAAAGCCTTGTTAATCAGATCTGGAGCCTCCACCAACTTCCCTGCCCTATCCCTCACCTGAACAATTTCCCTTACCGCTGCCTCCCTCCGGAGCTGACCTGCTAACTAATACATGCCATCTCTCCATGTTCGTAAACTGCACGCCTTGCTCGCCTCAGTTGGCGCACCACCTTCCTGGTAGATAGTCGGTCAAAGCTCGCCTGTAGTTCCTTCCTCTTTTCCAGCTTTGCTGGGTGCCGTATGCCTTCTTGACTACCTTCTCCATCTGTGTTGCCCCTTTCAGTGACCTGTGGACCTGTACATCAAGATCTCTCTGACTGTCAATACTCTTGAGGGTTCTACCATTCACTGTATATTCCCTACCTGTATTTGACCTTCCAAAATGTCTGTTTAGCACAGGGCTAAATCGCTAGCTTTGAAAGCAGACCAAGGCAGGCCAGCAGCACGGTTCAATTCCTGTAACAGCCTCCCCGAACAGGTGCCGGAATGTGGCGACTAGGGGCTTTTCACAGTAATTTCATTGAAGCCTACTTGTGACAATAAGCGATTTTCATTTCAAAATGCGTTACCTCACATTTGTCCGGATTAAACTCCATCTGCCATCTCGCCGCCCAAGTCTCCAAACAATCTAAATCCTGCTGTATCCTCAGACAGTCCTCATCGCTATCCGCAATTCTACCAACCTTTGTGTCGTCCGCAAACTTACTAATCAGACCAGTTAAATTTTCCTCCAAATCAGGAGGCTATTCGGCCCATCAAATCTGCACTGACCATTTGAAAGAGCCCCCTACCTATGTCCACACCCCTTCCCTGTAACCCCACCTAACATTTGGGCTTTAAGTGGCAATTTAGCAAGGCCAATCCACCTAATCTAGCCATCTTTGGACTGTGAGAGGAAACCAGAGCACTCAGAGAAAATCCACGCAGACATGGGGAGAATGTGCAAACTCCATACAGTCACCTAAGGTTATAATTGAACCTGGGTCCCTGACGCTGTGAGGCAACAGTGCTAACCATTGTGCCACTGTGCCGCCCCTGAAGTAGAATTCAATCAAATTATGGTCTTTTTACCTCGGGGAATCTTTGACATCTGACAATTCAGTATGAGATCATTAATTAATCCCCTCTCGTATTTGGATGTGAGCGACTGGGTAGGCCAGCATTTATTGCCCATTCTCAGTTGCCCTTGAGAAGGTGGTGCTGAGCTGTTTTTCTTTGTTTGGGGGGTGAGGTGGGGGGTGGGGGGGTGGGGGGCAGTGAGTTGCGGGCTTGTTATCAGTTGTATGGTTGGCTTGGGTTTTTGCATCTGTTGGTTTTTGTTCTGATATTTTAATGTATATATGCAAAATGCGTTCAATAAATGCCTATAAAAAAAGTGAAGGTGACTTCTTCAACTGCTGCAGTCCCAGAAATGTAGGTACACCCACAGTTCTGTTAGGGATGGAGTTCCAGGATTTTGACCCAGCGATAGTGAAGGAACAGCGATATAATTCCAAGTCAGGATGGTGAGTGACTTGATGGGGAACTTCTAGGTGGTGGCGCTCCCAGGTATTTGCTGCCCTTGTCCTTCTAGATGGTGGTGGTCGTAGGTTTGGAAGGTGTTGCTAAGGATCCTTGGTGAGTTCCTGCAGTGCATCTTGTAGAAGGCATCTTGCGGATGGTACACACTGATTCAATGGTGAATGAGAGAGTGAATGGTAGTGGAAAGAGTGGCAAGTAAGTGGGCTGCTTTGACCTGGATGGTGTCAAGTTTCTTGAATGTTGTTGGAGCTACATTTATCCAGGCAAGTGGAGAGTATTCCATCACGGCACTGTTGCTTCACAGCTCCAGGGTCCAGGATTCGGTTCCTGCTTGGGCCACTGTCTGTGCAGAATCTGCACGTCCTCATCGTGTCTGCATGGGTTTACTCCGGGTGCCCCGGTTTCCTGCCACAAGTCCCGAAAGACGTGCTTGTTAAGTGAATTGGGCATTCTGAATTCTCCCTTTGTGTACCCAAACAGGTGCCAGAGTGTGGCGACGAGAGGATTTTCACAGTAACTTCATTGCGGTGTTAATGTAAGCCTACTTGTGACAATAATAAAGATTATTATTATTATGACCCAGCTAACTTGTGTAGCGCACAAAGACTCACGAGAGACGAATAGAGATGAAGTCGATGAGGCTTTATTAAGCGTGACTTGTTCCCCGCAGTTCAGTAGCAGACTGGCCTGCGGGGGAGGACTCCTGGTTCTTATACTCCGCCTTCAGGGCGGAGCTAGAGGTCAACAGCCAACCAGGACCCGGGATCTGTCAGCCAAAGACATCACGGCTTCACAGTCCCACATGACCCCTAATGCATACTACCACATTCACCCCTTGTCAAAAATGAACCCGGCGGGGTGGTGCTTCGTATGGTGGTAAGGGTTTACAAGGCTGGTCGTGGGAGGAAAACTTTTGCATGTCATCACAGCATGTACAGAGGTTTTTTTTTTTGTTTTGAACTGTTTACAGTAAAAGGGGGAAAAGGAAAGAGTTCTCGTTAAAGTCCACAACATTGTAGTGTTCCATCGATGCCATGAGTCGGTCGGGCAGTCTGGTCATCCTCGTCGATCGCCTCGGCCCCGGTGGTGGTGCTTGTTCCCGTGTTGTCGTCTCCGGGAGCCTTACGGCTTCTGCTTCAGCTTCACTTCTGGTCGGACCTGGGAGGAGGACTGATCCTCCCGGGAAGGGGGCGCTCGCGGGGTGCGCCGGTGGCAGGGAGGGGGTGATTGGTGTCGGGGGGGTGTGCGTGTTGCCGGCGGGCGCCAGATCTCGCAGGGAGACCGTGTCCTGTCGGCCGTCGGGGTACTCCACGTAAGCGTACTGCGGGTTCGCGTGGAGGAGGCGAACCCTCTCGACCAATGGGTCCGACTTGTGCGCCCGCACATGTTTTCGGAGCAAGATGGGTCCTGGGACCGCCAGCCAGGTCGGCAGCGACGTTCCAGAGGAGGACTTCCTGGGGAAGACAAGGAGGCGCTCATGGGGCGTTTGGTTAGTGCTAGTACACAGTAGCGACCGGATGGAGTGGAGAGCGTCCGGGAGGACCTCCTGCCACCGTGAAACTGGGAGGTCCCTGGACCGTAGGGCCAGTAGGACGGTCTTCCAGACCGTGCCGTCCTCCCTCTCTACTTGCCCGTTCCCCCGGGGGTTGTAGCTGGTCGTCCTGCTCGAGGCTATACCGCTGCTGAGCAGGAACTGGCACAGCTCGTCACTCATAAAGGAGGACCCCCTGTCGCTGTGGACGTATGCGGGGTAACCGAACAGTGTGAATATGGTGTTAAGGGCTTTAATGACTGTGGCCGCTGTCATGTCAGGGCAGGGGATGGCGAAGGGGAAACGGGAGTACTCGTCCACCACGTTCAGGAAGTATATGTTGCGGTCGGTGTAGGGGAGGGACCCTTTGAAATCCAGACTAAGGCGTTCAAAGGGACGGGAAGCCTTGATCAGGTGCGCACCATCCGGCCTGAAAAAGTGCGCTTTGCACTCTGCGCAGATGTGGCAGTTCTTTGTGACTGTACGGAACTCCTCCACAGAGTAGGGGAGGTTGTGGGACATTATAAAGTGGTAGAACCGAGTGACCCCCGGGTGGCAGAGGTCCTCGTGGAGGGTTTGGAGGCGGTTAATTTGTGCGTTGGCACATGTGCCGCGGGATAGGGCATCGGACGGCTCGTTCAGCTTTCCGGGACGGCACATGATCTCATAGTTGAAGGTGGAGAGCTCGATCCTCCCTCCACCTTAAGATCTTGTCGTTCTTAATTTTGCCCCGCTGTGCATTATCGAACATGAAGGCTACCGACCGTTGGTCCGTGAGGAGAGTGAATCTCCTGCCGGCCAGGTAATGCCTCCATTGTCGCACAGCTTCCACTATGGCTTGGGCTTCCTTTTCCACTGAGGAGTGGCGGATTTCTGAAGCGTGGAGGGTTCGGGAGAAAAAGTCCACGGGCCTGCCCGCTTGGTTAAGGGTGGCCGCTAGAGCTACATCGGAGGCGTCGCTCTCGACCTGGAAGGGGAGGGACTCGTCGATGGCGCGCATCGTGGCCTTTGCGATATCCGCTTTGATGCGGCTGAAGGCCTGGCAAGCCTCTGTCGACAGAGGGAAGGTCGTGGTCTGTATTAGGGGGCAGGCCTTGTCTGCGTACTGGGGGACCCACTGGGCGTAATATGAAAAGAACCCCAGGCAGCGTTTTAGGGCTTTTGAGCAGTGCGGGAGGGGAAATTCCATGAGGGGGCGCATGCGTTCGGGGTTGGGGCCTATTATCCCATTGCGCACTACATATCCCAAGATGGCTAGCCGGTTTGTGCTAAACACGCACTTGTCCTCGTTGTATGTGAGGTTCAAGGCTTTAGCGGTCTGGAGGAATTTTTGGAGGTTGGCGTCGTGGTCCTGCTGATCGTGGCCGCAGATGGTTCAGTTGTCGAGGTACGGGAACGTGGCCTGCAACCCGTGTTGATCAACCATTTGGTCCATCTCTCGTTGGAAGACCGAGACCCCGTTTGTGACGCCAAATGGGACCCTTAGGAAGTGGTATAATCGCCCGTCTGCCTCGAGGGCTGTGTACTTGCGGTCACTTGGGCGGATGGGGAGCTGATGGTAGGCGGACTTGAGGCCCACGGTGGAGAAGACCTTATATTGGGCAATCCGATTGACCATGTCGGATATGCGGGGGAGAGGGTACGCATCTAGTTGTGTGTACCTGTTGATGGTCTGGCTATAGTCTATGACCATCCTTTGCTTCTCCCCTGTCTTTACTACTACCACCTGTGCTCTCCAGGGACTGTTGCTGGCCTGGATTATGCCTTCCTTCAGTAGCCGCTGGACTTCGGACCGAATGAATGTCCGGTCCTGGGCGCTGTACCGTCTGCTCCTAGTGGCGACGGGTTTGCAATCCGGGGTGAGGTTTGCAAACAAGGATGGGGGCTCAACCTTGAGGGTTGCGAGGCGGCAGATAGTGAGTGGGGGTATTGGGCCGCCGAATTGAAACGTTAGGCTCTGCAGGTTGCACTGGAAATCTAATCCCAGTAATGTGGGCGCGCAGAGTTGGGGAAGGACGTAGAGCCTGTAGTTTTTAAACTCCCTCCCTTGCACCGTTAGGGTCACTATGCAGAAGCCTTTAATCTGTACGGAGTGGGATCCTGCAGCTAGGGAAATCTTTTGCGCACTGGGACGGATGGTCAAAAAACAGCGTCTTACCGTGTCGGGGTAGATGAAGCTTTCCGTGCTCCCGGAGTCGACCAGGCATGGTGTCTCGTGCCCGTTTATCAGCACCGTTGTTGTCGTCTGGAGCGTCCGGGGCCGTGCTTGGTCCAGCGTCATTGAGGCCAGACGTGATCGTAGTGCTTGAGCATCTTCCTCGAACCCCGTGGAGCCATCGACACTGGGGTCCGTTGTTGCCGTCCAAGATGGCGGCGGGGTGAACAAAATGGCCACCCCCATGCATCGCACATGGCTGGGGGGTCACAAGATGGCGGCGGGGGTGGACAAAATGGCCGTCCCCATGCGTCGCACAGGTCTGGGGGGTCCCAAGATGGCGGCGCCCCTCCTCCCCTCGTGGTGGCCGGGACCCAAAATGGCGGCGCCTGCGGGTCGCACATGGGGCGCTGGGGGGGTTGGGGAACGTCAGAAACGCACAGATCGCCTTGTTCTCCGGGGACAGCGGTGGCCGGGACCCAAACTGGTTGCGCCTGCGGGTCGTACATGGGGCGTTGGACAGCGGTGGCCGGGACCCAAACTGGTTGCGCCTGCGGGTCGTACATGGGACGCTGGGGGGGTTGGGGAGCGTTAGAAGCGCGCAGGAATCCTTGTTCGCCGGGGACAGCGGCGACCTCCCGGGACCGGCACACAGCCGCGAAATGGCCCTTTTTCCCGCAGCTCTTACAAATCGCTGCGCGGGCCGGGCAGCGCTGCCGGGGGTGTTTCGCCTGGCCGCAGAAATAGCAGCGGGCTCCCCCGGGACGACTTGGCGTCTGAACCGCGCAAGCCTGTGGGGTGGGGGGGGAGGGGAGGAGTTTGTCGCGACGGGGGTCCACGGAGCCCAAGGGGCTGCCGCGCGGTTGGGGCCGTAGGCGCGGGCGTTTCGCGTGGCCACATCTAGTGAGGCTGCAAGGGCCCGTGCCTCTGAGAGTCCTAGCGACTCTTTTTCTAAAAGTCTTTGGCGGATTTAGGAAGAGTTCATACCAGCCACAAAAGCATCACGCATCAACATGTCCGTGTGTTCCATCGCATTTACCGGCGGGCAGCTGCAGGCCCGTCCCAAAATTAGTAGCGCGGCGTAGAATGCATCTATCGATTCTCCGGGACTTTGCCGTCTCGTTGCGAGTTGGTAGCGTGCGTAGATCTGGTTCACTGGGCGAACATAGATGCTTTTTAGTGCTGCGAACGCCATCTGGAAATCCTCTGCGTCTTCGATGAGAGGGAAAATTTCTGGGCTTACCCTCGAGTGCAGGACCTGTAGTTTCTGGTCTTCTGTGACCCGGCCGGGGGCCGTTCTGAGGTAGGCCGCGAAACTTGTCTGCCAGTGTTTGAAAACTGCTGCTGAGTTCACTGCGTTGGGGCTGATCCTCAGGCATTCCGGGATGATCCTGAGCTCCATAGTTCTTTTAAGCACGCTTAATAAATTGTAGCGCACAAAGACTCACGAGAGACGAATAGAGATGAAGTCGATGAGGCTTTATTAAGCGTGACTTGTTCCCCGCAGTTCAGTAGCAGACTGGCCTGCGGGGGAGGACTCCTGGTTCTTATACTCCGCCTTCAGGGCGGAGCTAGAGGTCAACAGCCAACCAGGACCCGGGATCTGTCAGCCAATGACATCACGGCTTCACAGTCCCACATGATCCCTAATGCATACTACCACAACTTGTACCTTGTATATGGTGGACACGTCTTGGGAGTCAGGAGGTAAGTTACCCACCACAGGATTCTTAGATTCTGACTTGCTGTTGTAGTCACAGTATTTATATGACTAGGCTAATTGACTTTACGGTCAATGGTAACCCCTGGGATGTTGGTAGCGGGGGATTCAGCGATGGTAATGCCATTGAATGTCAAGGAGCAATGGTTAGATTCTCGGTTGTTGGAGAGAGAGTGCCGGGCATTTGTATGGTGCAAATGTTATTTGCCACTTGTCAGCCCAAGCCTGGATATTGTCCAGGTCTTGCTGCATTTGGATGTGAACTGCTTCATTATCTGAGGAGTTGCGATTTGTGCTGAACATTGTGCAGTCATCCACAAACATCCCCACTTCTAATCTTATGATGGAAAGGAGGTCATTGATGAAGCAGCTGAAGATTGGATCTAGGACACTACCTTTAGGAACTCCTGCAGTGACATCCTGGAGCTGAGATGATTAACTTCGAATCACCACAACTATCTTCCTTTGTGCCAGTTATGACTCCAACCACTGGAGTGTCTGTTGCCTGATTCCCATTGACTCCAGTTTTGCAAGAGTTCCATAATATCACACTTGGTCGAATGCAATCTTGATGTCAAGGGCAGTCACTTTCACCCCGCCTCTGGTGTTCAACTCTTTTGTCCCTGTTTGAACCAAGGCTGGAATGAGGTCAGAGGCTGTGTGGCCCTGGTGAATCCCAAACTGGTTATCAGGTTATCTGAGCAATTTATTGCTAAATAACTGCAGATTGAGAACCCTGTTGATGACCCATTCCATCACTTTACTGATAATTGATAGTCGACTGATGGGGCGTTAAAGGCTGGATTGGACTTGTCCTGCTTTTTGTGTACAGAACATACCTGGGTAATTTTCCACATTGCTGAGTAGATGCCAGTGTTATAGCTGTTCTGAAATTGCAGCCCTGTTGGTTTGTTTTGATTTGTGATTATCTTTGTTGAGTGAAAATATAAATGCCTCAATAAAATATTTTTCAAAACAGAAAAATAGCTGTACTGGAACAGCTTGGCTAAGGGGCGGCATGTTCTGGAGTAGAAGTCTTCAGTACTATTGCCAGAATTTTGTCAGGACCCTTGACCTTTGCAGTATCCAGTGCCTTCAGCCGTTTCTTCATATGGAGTGAATCAAATTAGCTAAAGACTGAAGCTGGGGATTTCCGGAGGAGACCGAGATAAATCATCCAATCGGCACATTTGACTGAAGATTGTTGCAAATACTTCAGCCTGAATATGTGCTGGGGATATTTTGTGAAGCCACCTCCTCCAATGAGTTATTTAATTGTTTAATTTAGTTGTTTAATTTATTCATAGCTGGATGTGGCAGAACTACAAAGCTTAGGCCTGATCCGTTTGTTGTGGGATCGCTTAGCTCTGTCTATTACTTGCTGCTAAAGCTGTTTGGCACACAAGTAGTTTTGTGTTGTACCTTCACCAGGTTGACACCTTGTTTTTCCAGTGTGCCTGATTTTGCTCCTGGCATGTCCTCCTGCATTCTTCATTCAATCAGGGTTGAACCCCTGGTTGGTGGTTCTGGTTGGAGTGGGGGATATGCCGGCCCATGAGGTTACAGGTTGAATATAATTCTGCTGCTGCTGATGCCCTACAGCGCTTCATGGATGCCCAGTCTTGGATTGCTACGTCTGTTAGAATTCCATTTAGCACGCTGGGCAGCACAATAGCTCAGTAGTTAGCACTGTTGCTTACAGCGCCAGGATCCCATGTTCGATTCCTGCTTCGGTCACTGTCTGTGCGGAGTCTGCATGTTCTCCCCATGTCTGTTTGGGATTACTCCGGGAGCCCCTATTTCCTCCTACAAGACCCGAAAGACGTGCTTGTTAAGTGAATTGGACATTCTGAATTCTCCCGCAGTGTACCCGAACAGGCGACTAGGGGAATTTCACAGTAACTTCATTGCGGTGTTGATGTAAGCCTACTTGTGACACTAATAAAGATTATAGATTATGGTGGTGCCACACAACACGATGGAGGGAATTCTCAACATGAAGGCAGGACTGTCTCCTCATGGACCGTGTAGTGGTCTCTCTTCCCCATACTGGACCACAGGGAGTTCTTGCTGTCGAAGCCATGGGGAGTTCTTGCTGTCGGAGTCACGGGGCGTTCTTGCTGTCAGGGTCACGGGGAGTTCTTGCTGTCGAAGCCATGGGGAGTTCTTGCTGTCGGAGTCACGGGGCGTTCTTGCTGTCAGGGTCACGGGGAGTTCTTGCTGTCGAAGCCATGGGGAGTTCTTGCTGTCGGGGTCATGGGGAGTTCTTGCTGTCGGGGTCACGGGGAGTTCTTGCTGTCAGGGTCACGGGGCGTTCTTGCTGTCGGAGTCACGGGGAGTTCTTGCTGTCAGGGTCACGGGGAGTTCTTGCTGTCGAAGCCATGGGGAGTTCTTGCTGTCGGGGTCATGTGGAGTTCTTGCTGTCAGGGTCACGGGGCGCTCTTGCTGTCAGGGTCACGGGGAGTTCTTGCTGTCGGGGTCACGGGGCGCTCTTGCTGTCGGGGTCACGGGGCGCTCTTGCTGTCGGGGTCACGGGACGTTCTTGCTGTCAGGGTCACGGGGAGTTCTTGCTGTCAGGGTCTCGGGGAGTTCTTGCTGTCAGGGTCACGGGGAGTTCTTGCTGTCGGGGTCACGGAGAGTTCTTGCTGTCAGGGTCACGGGGCGCTCTTGCTGTCGGGGTCACGGGACGTTCTTGCTGTCAGGGTCACGGGGAGTTCTTGCTGTCAGGGTCACGGGGAGTTCTGGCTGTCAGGGTCACGGGGAGTTCTGGCTGTCAGGGTCACGGGGAGTTCTTGCTGTCAGGGTCACGGGGAGTTCTTGCTGTCGAAGCCATGGGGAGTTCTTGCTGTCGAAGCCATGGAGAGTTCTTGCTGTCGGGGTCACGGGAATTCTTGCTGTCGGGGTCACGGGGAGTTCTTGCTGTCGGGGTCACGGGGAGTTCTTGCTGTCGAAGCCATGGGGAGTTCTTGCTGTCGGAGTCACGGGGCGTTCTTGCTGTCAGGGTCACGGGGCGCTCTTGCTGTCGGGGTCACGGGACGTTCTTGCTGTCAGGGTCACGGGGAGTTCTTGCTGTCAGGGTCACGGGGAGTTCTGGCTGTCAGGGTCACGGGGAGTTCTGGCTGTCAGGGTCACGGGGAGTTCTTGCTGTCAGGGTCACGGGGAGTTCTTGCTGTCGAGGTCACGGGGAGTTCTTGCTGTCAGGGTCAGGGGGAGTTCTGGCTGTTAGGGTCACGGGGAGTTCTGGCTGTCGGGGTCTCGGGGAGTTCTTGCTGTCGGGGTCACGGGGAGTTCTTGCTGTCGGGGTCACGGGGAGTTCTTGCTGTCGGGGTCACGAGGAGTTCTTGCTGTCGGGGTCATGGGGAGTTCTTGCTGTCGGGGTCACGGGGAGTTCTTGCTGTCGGGGTCACTGGCCGTTCTTGCTGTCGGGGTCATGGGGAGTTCTTGCTGTCGGGGTCACGGGGAGTTCTTGCTGTCAGGGTCACGGGGAGTTCTTGCTGTCGAGGTCACGGGGAGTTCTTGCTGTCAGGGTCAGGGGGAGTTCTGGCTGTTAGGGTCACGGGGAGTTCTGGCTGTCGGGGTCTCGGGGAGTTCTTGCTGTCGGGGTCACGGGGAGTTCTTGCTGTCGGGGTCACGGGGAGTTCTTGCTGTCGGGGTCACGAGGAGTTCTTGCTGTCGGGGTCATGGGGAGTTCTTGCTGTCGGGGTCACGGGGAGTTCTTGCTGTCGGGGTCACTGGCCGTTCTTGCTGTCGGGGTCATGGGGAGTTCTTGCTGTCGGGGTCACGGGGTGTTCTTGCCGTCGGGGTCACGGGGAGTTCTTGCTGCCGGGGTCATGGGGAGTTCTTGCTGTCGGGGTCACGGGGAGTTCTTGCTGTCGGGGTCACGGGGAGTTCTTGCTGTCGGGGTCACGGGGAGTTCTTGCTGTCGAGGTCACGGGGAGTTCTGGCTGTCAGGGTCACGGGGAGTTCTTGCCGTCGGGGTCACGGGCAGTTCTTGCTGTCAGGGTCACGGGGAGTTCCTGCTGTCAGGGTCACGGGGAGTTCTTGCTGTCGGGGTCACGGGGAGTTCTGGCTGTTAGGGTCACGGGGAGTTCTTGCTGTCGGGGTCACGGGGAGTTCTTGCTGTCGGGGTCACGGGGAGTTCTGCTGTCGGGGTCACGGGGAATTCTTTCTGTCCGGGTCACGGGGAGTTCTTGCTGTCGGGGTCACGGGGAGTTCTTGCTGCCGGGGTCACGGGGAGTTCTTGCTGTCGGGGTCACGGGGAGTTCTGCTGTCGGGGTCACGGGGAATTCTTTCTGTCCGGGTCACGGGGAGTTCTTGCTGTCGGGGTCACGGGGAGTTCTTGCTGTCGGGGTCACGGGGAGTTCTTGCCGTCGGGGCCACGGGCATTTCTTGCTGTCGGGGTCACGGGGAGTTCTTGCTGTCGGGGTCACGGGGAGTTCTTGCTGTCGAGGTCACGGGGAGTTCTGGCTGTCAGGGTCACAGGGAGTTCTTGCTGTCAGGGTCACGGGGAGTTCTGCTGTCGGGGTCACGGGGAGTTCTTGCTATCGGGGTCACGGGGTGTTCTTGCTGTCGGGGTCACGGAGATTTCTTGCTGTCGGGTCACGGGGAGTTCTTGCTGTCAGGGTCAGGGGGAGTTCTTGCTGTCAGGGTCACGGAGAGTTCTTGCTGTCAGGGCCACGGGAATTCTTGCTGTCAGGGTCACGGGGAGTTCTTGCTGTCGGAGTCACGGGCAGTTCTTGCTGTCGGGGTCACGGGGAGTTCTTGCTGTCGGGGTCACGGGGAGTTCTTGCTGTCGGGGTCACGGGAAGTTCTCGCTGTCAGGGTCACGGGGAGTTCTGGCTGTCAGGGTCACGGGGAGTTCTTGCTGTCAGGGTCACGGGGTGTTCTTGCTGTCAGGGTCACGGGGAGTTCTGGCTGTCAGGGTCACGGGTAGTTCTTGCTGTCGGGGTCACGGGGAGTTCTTGCTGTCGGGGTCACGGGGAGTTCTTGCTGTCGGGGTCACGGGAATTCTTGCTGTCGGGGTCACGGGGAGTTCTTGCTGTCGGGGTCACGGGGAGTTCTTACTGTCGGGGTGATGTGGAGTTCTTGCTGTCAGGGTCACAGGGAGTTCTTGCTGTCAGGGTCACGGGTAGCTCTGGCTGTCAGCTTCACGGGGAGTTCTCGCTGTCAGGGTCACGGGGAGTTCTTACTGTCGGGGTCATGTGGAGTTCTTGCTGTTAGGGTCACGGGGAGTTCTTGCTGTCGGGGTCACGGGGAGTTCTTACTGTCGGGGTCATGTGGAGTTCTTGCTGTTAGGGTCACGGGGAGTTCTTGCTGTCGGGGTCACGGGGAGTTCTTGCTGTCTGTGTCACGGGGAGTTCTTTCTGTCAGGGTCACGGAGAGTTCTGGCTGTCAGGGTCACGGAGAGTTCTTGCTGTCAGGGTCACGGGGAGTTCTTGCTGTCGGGGTCACGGGGAGTTCTTGCTGTCGGGGTCACGGAGAGTTCTTGCTGTCGGGGTCACGGGGTGTTCTTGCTGTCAGGGTCACGGGGAGTTCTTGCTGTCGGGGTCACGGGGAGTTCTTGCTGTCGGGGTCACTGGCCGTTCTTGCTGTCGGGGTCATGGGGAGTTCTTGCTGTCAGGGTCACGGGGAGTTCTGCTGTCGGGGTCACGGAGAGTTCTGGCTGTCAGGGTCACGGAGAGTTCTTGCTGTCAGGGTCACGGGGAGTTCTTGCTGTCGGGGTCACGGGGAGTTCTTGCTGTCGGGGTCACGGAGAGTTCTTGCTGTCGGGGTCACGGGGTGTTCTTGCTGTCAGGGTCACGGGGAGTTCTTGCTGTCGGGGTCACGGGGAGTTCTTGCTGTCGGGGTCACTGGCCGTTCTTGCTGTCGGGGTCATGGGGAGTTCTTGCTGTCAGGGTCACGGGGAGTTCTGCTGTCGGGGTCACGGGGAGTTCTTGCTATCGGGGTCACGGGGTGTTCTTGCTGTCAGGGTCACGGGGAGTTCTTGCTGTCAGGGTCACGGGGAGTTCTTGCTGTCAGGGTCACGGGGAGTTCTGCTGTCGGGGTCACGGGGAGTTCTTGCTGTCAGGGTCACGGGGAGTTCTTGCTGTCGGGGTCACGGGGAGTTCTTGCTGTCGGGGTCACGGGGAGTTCTTGCTGTCAGGGTCACGGAGAGTTCTTGCTGTCAGGGTCACGGGGAGTTCTTGCTGTCAGGGTCACGGGGAGTTCTTGCTGTCGGGGTCACGGGGAGTTCTTGCTGTCGGGGTCACTGGCCGTTCTTGCTGTCGGGGTCATGGGGAGTTCTTGCTGTCAGGGTCACGGGGAGTTCTGCTGTCGGGGTCACGGGGAGTTCTTGCTGTCAGGGTCACGGGGAGTTCTGGCTGTCAGGGTCACGGGGAGCTCTTGCTGTCAGGGTCAAGGGGAGTTCTTGCTGTCAGGGTCACGGGGAGTTCTTGCTGTCAGGGTCACGGGAAGTTCTTGCTGTCAGGGTCACGGGGAGTTCTGGCTGTCAGGGTCACGGGGAGCTCTTGCTGTCAGGGTCACGGGGAGTTCTGGCTGTCAGGGTCACGGGGAGTTCTTGCCGTCGGGGTCACGGGCAGTTCTTGCTGTCAGGGTCACGGGGAGTTCCTGCTGTCAGGGTCACGGGGAGTTCTTGCTGTCAGGGTCACGGGGAGTTCTTGCTGTCGAGGTCACGGGGAGTTCTGGCTGTCAGGGTCACGGGGAGTTCTTGCCGTCGGGGTCACGGGCAGTTCTTGCTGTCAGGGTCACGGGGAGTTCCTGCTGTCAGGGTCACGGGGAGTTCTTGCTGTCGGGGTCACGGGGAGTTCTGGCTGTTAGGGTCACGGGGAGTTCTTGCTGTCGGGGTCACGGGGAGTTCTTGCTGTCGGGGTCACGGGGAGTTCTGCTGTCGGGGTCACGGGGAATTCTTTCTGTCCGGGTCACGGGGAGTTCTTGCTGTCGGGGTCACGGGGAGTTCTTGCTGTCGGGGCCACGGGCATTTCTTGCTGTCGGGGTCACGGGTAGTTCTTGCTGTCGAGGTCACGGGGAGTTCTGGCTGTCAGGGTCACAGGGAGTTCTTGCTGTCAGGGTCACGGAGATTTCTTGCTGTCGGGTCACGGGGAGTTCTTGCTGTCAGGGTCAGGGGGAGTTCTTGCTGTCAGGGTCACGGAGAGTTCTTGCTGTCAGGGCCACGGGAATTCTTGCTGTCAGGGTCACGGGGAGTTCTTGCTGTCGGGGCCACGGGCATTTCTTGCTGTCGGGGTCACGGGGAGTTCTTGCTGTCGAGGTCACGGGGAGTTCTGGCTGTCAGGGTCACAGGGAGTTCTTGCTGTCAGGGTCACGGAGATTTCTTGCTGTCGGGTCACGGGGAGTTCTTGCTGTCAGGGTCAGGGGGAGTTCTTGCTGTCAGGGTCACGGAGAGTTCTTGCTGTCAGGGCCACGGGAATTCTTGCTGTCAGGGTCACGGGGAGTTCTTGCTGTCGGGGTCACGGGGAGTTCTTGCTGTCGGGGTCACGGGGAGTTCTGGCTGTCAGGGTCACGGGGAGTTCTTGCTGTCAGGGTCACGGGGAGTTCTGGCTGTCAGGGTCACGGGTAGTTCTTGCTGTCGGGGTCACGGGGAGTTCTTGCTGTCGGGGTCACGGGGAGTTCTTGCTGTCGGGGTCACGGGAATTCTTGCTGTCGGGGTCACGGGGAGTTCTTGCTGTCAGGGTCACGGGGAGTTCTTGCTGTCGGGGTCACAGGGAGTTCTTGCTGTCAGGGTCACGGGTAGCTCTGGCTGTCAGCTTCACGGGGAGTTCTCGCTGTCAGGGTCACGGGGAGTTCTTACTGTCGGGGTGATGTGGAGTTCTTGCTGTCAGGGTCACAGGGAGTTCTTGCTGTCAGGGTCACGGGTAGCTCTGGCTGTCAGCTTCACGGGGAGTTCTTGCTGTCAGGGTCACGGGGAGTTCTTACTGTCGGGGTCACGGGGAGTTCTTACTGTCGGGGTCATGTGGAGTTCTTGCTGTTAGGGTCACGGGGAGTTCTTGCTGTCAGGGTCACGGGGAGTTCTTGCTGTCAGGGTCACGGGGAGTTCTTACTGTCGGGGTCATGTGGAGTTCTTGCTGTTAGGGTCACGGGGAGTTCTTGCTGTCGGGGTCACGGGGAGTTCTTGCTGTCTGTGTCACGGGGAGTTCTTTCTGTCAGGGTCACGGAGAGTTCTGGCTGTCAGGGTCACGGAGAGTTCTTGCTGTCAGGGTCACGGGGAGTTCTTGCTGTCGGGGTCACGGGGAGTTCTTGCTGTCGGGGTCACGGGGAGTTCTTGCTGTCGGGGTCACGGGGTGTTCTTGCTGTCAGGGTCACGGGGAGTTCTTGCTGTCGGGGTCACGGGGAGTTCTTGCTGTCGGAGTCACGGGGCGTTCTTGCTGTCGGAGTCACGGGGCGTTCTTGCTGTCGGGGTCATGGGGAGTTCTTGCTGTCGGGGTCACTGGCCGTTCTTGCTGTCGGGGTCATGGGGAGTTCTTGCTGTCAGGGTCACGGGGAGTTCTGCTGTCGGGGTCACGGGGAGTTCTTGCTGTCGGGGTCACGGGGTGTTCTTGCTGTCAGGGTCACGGAGATTTCTTGCTGTCGGGTCACGGGGAGTTCTTGCTGTCAGGGTCACGGGGAGTTCTTGCTGCCGGGGTCACGGGGAGTTCTTGCCGTCGGGGTCACGGGGTGTTCTTGCTGTCAGGGTCACGGGGAGTTCTTGCTGTCAGGGTCACGGGGAGTTCTTGCTGTCAGGGTCACGGGGAGTTCTTGCTGTCAGGGTCACGGAGAGTTCTTGCTGTCAGGGTCACGGGGAGTTCTTGCTGTCGGGGTCATGGGGAGTTCTTGCTGTCAGGGTCACGGGGAGTTCTGCTGTCGGGGTCACGGGGAGTTCTTGCTGTCGGGGTCACGGGGTGTTCTTGCTGTCGGGGTCACGGGGAGTTCTTGCTGTCAGGGTCACGGGGTGTTCTTGCTGTCAGGGTCACGGGGAGTTCTTGCTGTCGGGGTCACGGGGAGTTCTTGCTGTCGGGGTCACTGGCCGTTCTTGCTGTCGGGGTCATGGGGAGTTCTTGCTGTCAGGGTCACGGGGAGTTCTGCTGTCGGGGTCACGGGGAGTTCTTGCTGTCAGGGTCAAGGGGAGTTCTTGCTGTCAGGGTCACGGGGAGTTCTTGCTGTCGGGGTCACGGGAAGTTCTCGCTGTCAGGGTCACGGGGAGTTCTGGCTGTCAGGGTCACGGGGAGTTCTTGCTGTCAGGGTCACGGGGAGTTCTGGCTGTCAGGGTCACGGGGAGTTCTTGCTGTCAGGGTCACGGGGAGTTCTGGCTGTCAGGGTCACGGGTAGTTCTTGCTGTCGGGGTCACGGGGAGTTCTTGCTGTCGGGGTCACGGGAATTCTTGCTGTCGGGGTCACGGGGAGTTCTTGCTGTCGGGGTCACAGGGAGTTCTTGCTGTCAGGGTCACGGGTAGCTCTGGCTGTCAGCTTCACGGGGAGTTCTTGCTGTCGGGGTCACGGGGAGTTCTTGCTGTTAGGGTCACGGGGAGTTCTTGCTGTTAGGGTCACGGGGAGTTCTTGCTGTCAGGGTCACGGGTAGCTCTGGCTGTCAGCTTCACGGGGAGTTCTTGCTGTCAGCTTCACGGGGAGTTCTTGCTGTCAGGGCCACGGGAATTCTTGCTGTTAGGGTCACGGGCAGTTCTTGCTGTCGGGGTCACCGGGAGTTCTTGCTGTCGGGGTCACGGGGAGTTCTTGCTGTCTGTGTCACGGGGAGTTCTTTCTGTCAGGGTCACGGAGAGTTCTGGCTGTCAGGGTCACGGAGAGTTCTTGCTGTCGGGGTCACGGGGAGTTCTTGCTGTCGGGGTCACGGGGAGTTCTTGCTGTCAGGGTCACGGGGAGTTCTGCTGTCGGGGTCACGGGAAGTTCTCGCTGTCAGGGTCACGGGGAGTTCTGGCTGTCAGGGTCACGGGGAGTTCTTGCTGTCGGGGTCACGGGGAGCTCTTGCTGTCAGGGTCAAGGGGAGTTCTTGCTGTCAGGGTCACGGGGAGTTCTTGCTGTCGAGGTCACGGGGAGTTCTTGCTGTCGGGGTCACGGGAAGTTCTCGCTGTCAGGGTCACGGGGAGTTCTGGCTGTCAGGGTCACGGGGAGTTCTTGCTGTCGGGGTCACGGGAGTTCTTGCTGTCAGGGTCACGGGGAGTTCTTGCTGTCAGGGTCACGGGGAGTTCTGGCTGTCAGGGTCACGGGGAGTTCTTGCTGTCAGGGTCACGGGGAGTTCTTGCTGTCAGGGTCACGGGGAGTTCTGGCTGTCAGGGTCACGGGGAGTTCTTGCTGTCAGGGTCACGGGGAGTTCTTGCTGTCAGGGTCACGGGTAGTTCTTGCTGTCGGGGTCACGGGGAGTTCTTGCTGTCGGGGTCACGGGAATTCTTGCTGTCGGGGTCACGGGAATTCTTGCTGTCGGGGTCACAGGGAGTTCTTGCTGTCAGGGTCACGGGTAGCTCTGGCTGTCAGCTTCACGGGGAGTTCTTGCTGTCGGGGTCACGGGGAGTTCTTGCTGTTAGGGTCACGGGGAGTTCTTGCTGTCAGGGTCACGGGGAGTTCTTACTGTCGGGGTCATGTGGAGTTCTTGCTGTTAGGGTCACGGGCAGTTCTTGCTGTCGGGGTCACCGGGAGTTCTTGCTGTCGGGGTCACGGGGAGTTCTTGCTGTCCGGGTCACGGGGAGTTCTGCTGTCGGGGTCACGGGAAGTTCTCGCTGTCAGGGTCACGGGGAGTTCTGGCTGTCAGGGTCACGGGGAGTTCTGCTGTCGGGGTCACGGGGAGTTCTGCTGTCGGGGTCACGGGAAGTTCTCGCTGTCAGGGTCACGGGGTGTTCTTGCTGTCAGGGTCACGGGGAGTTCTTGCTGTCGGGGTCACGGGGAGTTCTTGCTGTCAGGGTCACGGGGAGTTCTTGCTGTCGGGGTCACCGGGAGTTCTTGCTGTCGGGGTCACGGGGAGTTCTTGCTGTCGGGGTCACGGGGAGTTCTTGCTGTCAGGGTCACGGGGAGTTCTGGCTGTCAGGGTCACGGGGAGTTCTTGCTGTCAGGGTCACGGGGAGTTCTTGCTGTCAGGGTCATGGGGAGTTCTTGCTGTCAGGGTCACGGGGAGTTCTTGCTGTCGGGGTCACGGGGAGTTCTTGCTGTCGGGGTCACGGGGAGTTCTTGCTGTCAGGGTCATGGGGAGTTCTTGCTGTCAGGGTCACGGGAAGTTCTCGCTGTCAGGGTCACGGGGAGTTCTGGCTGTCAGGGTCACGGGGAGTTCTCGCTGTCAGGGTCACGGGGAGTTCTCGCTGTCAGGGTCACGGGGAGTTCTTGCTGTCGGGGTCACGGGGAGTTCTTGCTGTCGGGGTCACGGGAATTCTTGCTGTCGGGGTCACGGGGAGTTCTTGCTGTCGGGGTCACGGGGAGCTCTGGCTGTCAGCTTCACGGGGAGTTCTTGCTGTCGGGGTCACGGGGAGTTCTTGCTGTCAGGGTCACGGGGAGTTCTTGCTGTCGGGGTCACGGGGAGTTCTGGCTGTCGGGGTCTCGGGAAGTTCTTGCTGTCAGGGTCACGGGGAGTTCTTGCTGTCAGGGTCATGTGGAGTTCTTGCTGTTAGGGTCACGGGGAGTTCTTGCTGTCGGGGTCACGGGGAGTTCTTGCTGTCGGGGTCACGGGGAGTTCTTGCTGTCGGGGTCACGGGGAGTTCTTGCTGTTAGGGTCACGGGGAGTTCTTGCTGTCAGGGTCACGGGGAGTTCTTACTGTCGGGGTCATGTGGAGTTCTTGCTGTTAGGGTCACGGAGAGTTCTTGCTGTCAGGGTCACGGGGAGTTCTTGCTGTCGGGGTCACGGGGAGTTCTTGCTGTCAGGGTCACGGGGAGTTCTTACTGTCGGGGTCATGTGGAGTTCTTGCTGTTAGGGTCACGGAGAGTTCTTGCTGTCAGGGTCACGGGGAGTTCTTGCTGTCGGGGTCACGGGGAGTTCTTGCTGTCGGGGTCACGGGGAGTTCTTGCTGTCGGGGTCACGGGGTGTTCTTGCTGTCAGGGTCACGGGGAGTTCTTGCTGTCAGGGTCACGGGGAGTTCTGCTGTCGGGGTCACGGGGAGTTCTTGCTGTCGGGGTCACGGGGTGTTCTTGCTGTCAGGGTCACGGGGAGTTCTTGCTGTCGGGGTCACGGGGAGTTCTTGCTGTCGGGGTCACGGGGAGTTCTTGCTGTCGGGGTCACTGGCCGTTCTTGCTGTCGGGGTCATGGGGAGTTCTTGCTGTCAGGGTCACGGGGAGTTCTGCTGTCGGGGTCACGGGGAGTTCTTGCTGTCAGGGTCACGGGGAGTTCTTGCTGTCGGGGTCACGGGGTGTTCTTGCTGTCAGGGTCACGGGGAGTTCTTGCTGTCGGGGTCACGGGGAGTTCTTGCTGTCGGGGTCACTGGCCGTTCTTGCTGTCGGGGTCATGGGGAGTTCTTGCTGTCAGGGTCACGGGGAGTTCTGCTGTCGGGGTCACGGGGAGTTCTTGCTGTCAGGGTCACGGGGAGTTCTGGCTGTCAGGGTCACGGGGAGCTCTTGCTGTCAGGGTCAAGGGGAGTTCTTGCTGTCAGGGTCACGGGGAGTTCTGCTGTCGGGGTCACGGGGAGTTCTTGCTGTCGGGGTCACGGGGTGTTCTTGCTGTCAGGGTCACGGGGAGCTCTTGCTGTCGGGGTCACGGGGAGTTTGTTCTGTCAGGGTGTTGCTCTTTTTAACCTTAGTCTATTTGCTCTGTTTACGTCACCTTTGCTCATGAGTCGCCAGGTATCTTTATGATACCGCCACGTGGTTCAAGTTCAGGTTATGATTAATAATACAGCACACCACTTAGTAAGGATTAAAACAACGGTCATTTATTATATACAACAAGCAATATTAATACCCTAATACTGCTTTCTATATAATAAACCTATCACTACTGGCCAATACTTAACTTAGGAAGAGCCCACCAGGTCAGGGAAACGAATGGCTTGTCCAATCAGATCTAGCCCGCGGGATTCAAAAGGCTGCTACAGGTCGGTGGCTAGGTGTCTCTACCGGATAGCGATTGCTGGATTCAAACTTACAGTTGCCGGTGGGTGGTCTTGCGAAGGTCTCGAGCAGGCGAAGAGGAGAGAGAGAGAGATCTGAACTTGGCCCCTCACTTTTATAGGGCCCAGGGGCTTCCCGCCTCCCGGGGCGGCCCTTGACCCTGAGTCCCAAGTGATTGGATTCTGTCCCCAGTCTCTGGGGTCGATGTGTCCAATGGTGAGGCGATTCCTCGATCGGGGGGGTGGTCGCTCACCTGTCTTTGTTTCGGCCACTGCAGGCGCCGACAGGTCTGGCCCGGTATTCAATTACTAATATGTTGCAATTGTTCCCGGGGATAGCCGATTTAACTGTGGATGTCTGAATAGATGGGCTGCAAACAGTCCTGAATGTAACTGTGAATACCTGGGTTGATGGGCTGTTGATAGCCCTGAGTATCGATCTGGGCTACCTTCCCAGAGCCGAATATGCAATACTGTCTGCAGCTGCCTGCTTGTGTCTTCTTGGCTGCTTTTCCCAGCAGTCTTTCCACTGCAACTGCAAAAAATGCTAATTGCTGGAAATCTACACACCCTTTTTAAAGCACTTTGGTGCGATATTATTCAATTCTTTCAATTATTTATGGAAAGGGCTGGTTTTAAATTTATATACATCTGTTTTCCAATCTTGTAACTGCCTTGCCTGATGGTGGTGCCACATTTCTTCAAATCCTTCCCACAGGATCCATGCGTAAACATAATCACTGCCACAATGAAACTGCAACCCAGGAGCAGCTTACCCCATGCCACTTGTGATTATGGTTGGTCTTTCATGAGAAAGGAAGCATTTTGATTACTTAATTCGCTGAAAAGTACACTTTCACTCACCCTTAGTGAATCTTGCAGTTAAGGTGAACAAAATTAAACAAACAACTTATCATTAAAGTTGAAAACGCATGGAAGTTTGACTGTCAGTGCAATCTTCTGCTACTTCATGTTCTTCTATTTCTGCAAGATTCCAATAGTTCTGTCATTCATGAAATATGTATCCAACTTGTTTCTGTAGCACAATCATATTTGGTAAACCTGACTAATTCTTGTACTTGGAGAAAGGCCAACCAAAATTTAGATAGAGAATTTACATGTTTTGGCTTTATGTTAAGTCAATGTTACACAAAATAACAACTCACGGGTGCCTTAGGCACACCGACAATCAATAGTTTCCCCTTCCATTCTTTTGCTACGCCTTGTGCCAATGCTTTGTACTGCTCCATTTCCGGAAGCATAGTTCTATAGTGTGTCACCCACTGGACCCTAGCTAGCCACTCCTTCATGTTTGAGGCCATTTTTCAGGATCCACCGCTAACTGTTTCCCGCATGTGCTGAAAGCATGACATCCTCTTTATATCATTTTATAAATATAAGCTCTTAATTGAAGGAAACATCAGCTTCACTTCTGTTCCCCTTATTCATTAACATGTCATGCAGCCAAATCCACAGATATTTCTGTCCCCACAGCCGAAAACAGAATCATCAAATATTTGCCTGCACTTGTAAACCAATGTTTTAAAATCGGAAGCCTTTCAGAATGGCTTCAGACAAAAATATAATTAGAACATAGAATTGACATTTTTACTGACATAATATAAACATTGATTCCTTTGAATCTGTTTACCACACAGTGATTGAGTCACCCATCTCTTCACTGGATAAATGTTCAGCAAGGAGATCAGTTGTTCACTGCCTAGTGTCATGTGAGAGTACCTTTAAGAAATGGGTGTTTAAGAAATGTACCTTTAAGAGTGTGGGTGGAGCTGGGCTGTCTGTCAGCTCTTTACTTTCGTTTTTGAGCAGGCTGCATGGTGTGTTTCAGTTTCGTTTTCAGTGTTGGAGCTGAAGCCAGACCAAGCAGGTGTACTGCTGTTCTCTCTACCATCAAAAAACTATCTCTTGATCATTTGGTGAATTCAGAATTATAAATGTTTTCAGTAGTGACTTTAACCTGATGTGCTGCTGATAAAGGTTTTGTTTTTAAGTCGTATGGATGTGAAAAAGGAAAGCTTAAAGGTTTACTTAGTGTCGGAGTCTTTGAGGGTTGTATTTGAATTAATGGTTGCTAAGATGTTCACTGTATGTTTTAAAAAGGTTAACTTGAGTTCATAGAATAAACATTGTTTTGCTTTAAAAAATACTTTTCCATTTCTGCTGTACCGCACCTGTAGAGTGGATCATGTGCTCCCCATACCACAATCTATTAAAACTTGTGGGACAGGTGAACTCCATGATACACTTTGGGGTTCTCTAAACCCTGGCCCATAACAAATTGGGGGCTCGTCCTGGATAAAAGTCTATCTATTGGAGTGGCTTTGTGAACTTAAAGACAGTGAGAGGTGAGCATATTGTGATTGCTTTATGTGTGGTATTCTAGTTTAAGTGGGGAGTGTGTTCTGGACAATGGCTCTTTCAGAGGCTCTGAAGTTTTTGGGGGTGGAGACGGACAGAGACTAAAAGCAGGCTGTTAGATTTGGCAAAAACATTGCAGTTAACATTACCTGACAAAATGCGAAAAGATGAGGTCATTATGGCGGTGGCTAAGCATTTAAAGTTGCCTGAGGTACAGTTTGACTCATTGGAAATGGCAAAAATTCAATTGCAAATTAAACAAATGGAACATGAAAAAGAATTAAAGCAGCTTGAATACGAAAGAGAGCGAGGAAAAAGAAAGAGAAAGAGAGAGAGAGGAAAAAGAAAGAGAGAGAGGAAAAAGAAAAGAAGAGAGAAGAAAGGAGAAAAGAAAGAATAGCCCTTGCAGAACAAAAATAAAGAGAAAGGGGGTACAGATCAGGGAAAAAGATAAAGAGATAAAGTTTGAACTTCAGAAAATGGCCATGAAACATGTCAGTCAGTTAAAATTGGCAGACTTTAATTTAAGGAAAGAATTTGGTCAAACATACATGGGGCGCGATTCTCCGAGCTCCAAGCGGGCCGGCGAATCGCCCCAACTGTGCCACACCGCCCCGTCGCTGGCGCGTGATTCTCCGAGGTGTGGAGAATCGCCGCCATATGCGCCAGCACATTTGGCGCTGCGCCGGTCGTGGCCCGCTGTCTGCGACCGGGCCACCGATTCTCCGGCCCAGATGGGCCGAACGGCAGCGCGGGAACGGCAGAGTCCCGCCAGCGCCGCTCACCCCTGGTCACTGCTGGCAGAAACTCTGCGCGAAGGGTCGCGGGGCGGCCTGCGGGGTGGGGAAAAGTGCTCCTTCTCCGGGTGTGGCCTCCGATGGGGTCTGGCCCGCGATCGGGACTCACCGATCGGCAGGTGGGCCTCTCCCCCCCTGGGCCTACTTTGTTCCGCTTCCGCCCCCCAGAACCCACGCGCCATGTTGCGTCGGGGCCGGAGAGTTGAAGAAGTCCCTGCGCGGCGCCCATTTGGCGCCGGGAAGGGAGGCTGGAGCGGTGTGAACCACTCCAGCACCGTGCTGGCCCCCTGTGGGGGACAGAATCGGTCGTCCTCGTGCCCGTTTTGCACCATCGTGAAACGCGACGGTGTTCACGACGGCGTGAATACTTAGTCTCCATTTTGGAGAATAATTTTGATAGGTGGATAAGGGCTTTGAAAATAGACAAAACGTATGAAGCTCTCAGAGAAATTATACTTTTGGAGGAGTTTAAAAATTCAATTCACGATGTAGTGAGAACTCATGTCGAAGAACAGATGGTTAAAACTGCGAGGTTGTCAGCAGAAATCCAGGAGGGTGGAAGAGACACGAAAAGTTTCAAATGTTTTCACTGTAATAAACTAGGCCATGTAAAGTCACAGTGTTGGTGGTTGAAGAAAAGCACTGGGAAGGCTGATGTAGTAAAACAGGAAAAGACAGTGGGGTTTGTTAAAGTGGTAAAGGAAAGCCCAAGTGAAGTGAAGGAGGTGCAAAAGATTGTACAGCTTGGTCAAGAGGCGATTGATAAGAAGGTGCCAGATGTCTTTGAAGAATTTACTTGTGTGGGTAAAGTTTACTCATGTGTATCAGGAGGAGAAGGTAAAGAAGTCACAATTTTAAGAGATACGGGAGCTAGTCAATCTTTTATAGTAAGAGATGAGGAGTTATGTAGTTTGGGAAGAATGTTGCCAGAAAAGGTGGTAATATGTCGAATTTAGGGTGAGAGGAGTAGTGTTCAATTATATAAGGTAAAATTGGAAAGTCCAGTGAAGAGTGGTGAAGTGGTAGTAGGAGTAATAGAGAAACTATCTTGTCCAGGAATACAGTTTATCTTGGGTAATGATATAGCTGGATCGCAGGAGGGAGTGATGCCTACGGTGGTTGATAAGCCAGTGGAAAATCAGACAACTGAAGTGTTGAAGGATGAATATCCTGGGATTTTTCCGGATTGTGTGGTAACAAGGTCGCAAAATCACAGGTTAAGACAAGAGGCAAATCAAAGAGTGAAGATGAAGTTGAAGTGCAATTATCAGAAACAAATTTTGATCAGATGGTTGAAAAAGAACAAGAAGAGTTGGAGGATGAGGCGGGTATTTTTAGTTCATGACAATTGGCGGAGTTACAACAGAAAGATGTAGAAATAAAACGGATGTATCAGAAAGCATACACGGAAGAGGAATCTGAGTGGATACCAGAGTGTTATTACCGTAAAAGTGAAGTCTTGATGAGAAAATGGAGACCTTTACATATGCAGGCAGAAGAAAAGTGGGCAAAAGTTCATCAAGTAGTATTGCCGGTAGGGTATAGAAAGGAGGTGTTGCGAGTTGCACATGAGGTACCAGTCGGAGGTCATTTAGGAATAAGGAAAACTCAAGCTAAAATCCAGAAACATTTTTATTGGCCTGGACTACATAAAGATGTAGTTAAATTTTGTCAATCATGTCACACATGTCAAGTGATAGGGAAACGTCAAGCAGTGATAAAACCAGCGCCCTTCATACCCATTCCAGCATTTGAGGAACCTTTTACGCGGGTCCTAATTGATTGCGTAGGACCGCTTCCTAAAACAAAAAGTGGGAATCAATATCTGTTAACTATAATGGATGTGTATACTAGGTTTCCAGAGGCCATTCCAGTACGTAATATTACAGTTAAAACAATTGTGGAGGAGTTACTTAAATTCTTTCCTAGATATGGACGACCCACAGAAATACAATCGGATCAAGGATCAAATTTTACCTCCAAGTTATTCAAAGAAGTTATGGATAGTTTAGGAATAAAATAACTTAAATCAACTGTGTACCATCCAGAATCGCAGGGAGCGTTAGAAAGGTGGCATCAAACATTAAAGACAATGTTGAGGGCTTATTGTCAAGATTATCCAGAGGATTGGGATAAAGGAATTCCATTCGTACTGTTTTCAATTAGGGATGCACCTAATGAGTCAACTAAATTTAGTCCTTTTGAACTAATTTTTGGTCATGAGGTAAGAGGACCACTTAAATTGATTAAGAAAAATTGGTGAGTGAGAAATCAGAAATTACATTATTGGATTGCGTGTCAAATTTTAGGGAACGATTAAATAGAGCAGGTGAATTGGCTAGACAACATTTAAAAGTTGCACAAATGTGATGAAACGGTTAGCGGACAGGAAATCCAAAGTTCGTAGTTTTGCCTGTGGAGATAAAGTTTTAATATTGTTACCAGTGGTAGGTGAACCTTTAAAAGCTAGACTTTGTGGACCTTATCAGATTGAAAGGAAATTAAGTGAGGTAAATTATGTGGTAAAAACACCAGATAGAAGGAAGACTCGCCGAGTGTGTCATGTGAATATGCTTAAAAGGTACTTTGAAAGGGAAGGAGAGAAAAAGGAGGTTTTAATGATTCTAACTCAAAGTGACAAACCAAATCCAGATGACTGTGAATTTGACATACCTCAAATTAAATTGGAAAACGAGGATGTTCTTAAAATTGGGATAAATTGTTGAGTTACCTTCCAGAGGAAAAAACGAACTGACCTGAAAGAGTAATTGATATCGCATGGGCAAGTTTGTGAAGATAAATTGGGAAGTACTAAAATGGCTATACATGATGTAGATTTGGGAAATGCTGTTCCAATCAAACAACATCCATACAGACTTAACCCTTTAAAATTGGCTCAGGTTAACAAAGGGATTGAGAGTATGATTAAAAATGGCATAATTGAAGTGGGTTGCAGCCAATGGAGCTCACCCATAGTGATGGTACCTAAACCAGATGGTACCCAATGGTTGTGTGTGGTCTATAGAAAGGTTGATGCAGTTGGGACTTCCGGTGGCGGCCATGGAGGGGTAGGTCGCACATTTGAAAGCTCCTGCCTGTAACGGACTTTTGGACCTTTTCCCCTCCGGTTTTGTTCGGATTTTATGGGATAAATCAGTGAAGAGTGAGACAGTAAGGAGAAATCCCCCTCCGGTGTATGGAGAATTGGACCAGAAGTGGCCGGGTGAGATGGCAAAGTCCTATAAGGGAGACGCAAGCAGAGCTGGTAACACGGGACAGCATGGCGGAGGGCAAGGGCCGTGGGGAGACGCCGCAGTGGTCGACGGAGCAGCTGGTGAAGTTTTTCGAGGATTGCTTCGCCAAGCTGAAGAAGGACATGCTGGACCCAATTAAGACTTCGATTGATCAAGTGGTTCAGAATCAGGAAACCCATGGGAGAGCGAGCCAGGAGGTCGAACAAAAGTTGTCCGAGCACAAGGAGTATATAACCGTGTGAAAAGCAAGCTGGGAATGATGAACGACCGCCAGAAAAGAATGCAGGAGAAACTGGAGGACCTGGAGAACAGGTACAGGAGGCAGAATCTCAGAATTGTTGGCCTCCCTGAAGGCAGTGAGGGATCGGAAGCGAGGGCCTATGGTGACGGACATGTTGGAGAAGTTGATGGGGGCTGGGGCGTTCCCTCGGCCCCTGGAAGTGGACAGAGTGTACAGGGCTCTCGCAAGGAAGCCCAGAGTGAACAAACTGCCGAGGGCCTTGGTGGTACGTTTTCACCGGTTTATGGACAAGGAACACGTTTTGCAGTGGGCTAAGAAAGAACGGAGCAGCAAGTGGGAGAACTGTGAGTTGCGCATTTATCAGGATCTGGGAGCGGATTTGGCCAAGAGGCGAGCTAGGTTCAATCGGGCAAAAACGGCCCTCTTTAAGAAGGGGGTGAAGTTCGGGATGCTGTAACCAGCCTGTCTGTGGGTCACACATGAGGAAAGGGACTTCTACTTCAAAACACCAGACGAAGTATGGACCTTTATTAAAGAAAAGAAGCTGGAGGTGAATTAAAAGACATTTAAGCCTCGGAGAAGTTCTGTGGCGGCAATTTGTGGTGTTGGATTGTAAAAATCTAAGTAGTTCTGTGTGAAATAATGGGCTGTGTGGATGGTTAAAGGTTGTTTTGTCTTGCAGAGACCTTGTTTGAGGGGCGGAAGGGCTTTTTGGGTGACTATTTTTCTAAAGTGTTTGTTTCTTCACTGTTTTTTTTTCTCTGTTGTTTGTTTACTGGGAAATGTGATGCTGTTAAAATGTTTATTCATGTGGGGGGGAGAGAGGAGTGCACAATAGGGCGACAGACTGCTTGGTGCCAGGGGTGGGAGCTATCGAGTCAGCATGACTCTCGGAAGCGCAGTGGGGGATGGACAGGTATTAAGCTGGAGCTTGACTTGGGGAATTGGGTTTTTAGTGTTGTTGCTAGGGGGGGGGAGGAGGGAAGCTGCTTTGCTGACAGGGGAGGAACTGTTGTTAGGGGACAAATAGGAGGTCGGGAATGTCGACAGCCTGAGGGGGGACTCGAGGAAGTGCCCCGAGTGCTCGGGGCCCGAGCTCAAGGCTGGCCTAGAAAGGGTGATGGCTAGTCAGCAGGGGTGGGGGAGGCGGTGGAAGCCCCCCCACCAGGCTGATCACATGGAATGTGAGAGGACTGAATGGGTCGGTCAAGAGGTCTTGCGTGTTCGCACATTTGAGGGAACTGAAGGCGGATGTGGCAATGCTACAAGAGACGCACCTAAAGGTTACAGAGCAGACGAGAATGAGGAAGGGGTGGGTCTGCCAAGTGTTCCACTCAGGACTGGTCTCAAAGACCAGGGGGGTAGAGATCTTGATCAGCAAACGAGTGGCATTCAAGGCTGGGAGAATCGTGTCAGACAAGCGGGGTAGGTACATAATGGTGAGTGGGAAGCTGGATGGGGTGCGAGTGGTACTTGTGAACATATATGCTCCAAATTGGGACGATGTGGAATTTATGAGGCAGGTGTTAGGTAAGATCCCAGACTTAGAGTCACATAACCTGATCATGGGAGGGGACTTCAACACAGTCATTGATCCGGAATTGGACCAGTCAAAATCCAGGACAGGGAGGAGGCCGGCTGCGGCAAAGGAATTGAAGGGTTTTATGGAACAGATGGGGGGTGTAGACCCATGGAGGTTTGCACGGCCGAGGACGAAGGAGTTTTCCTTTTTTTCACATGTCCACAAGGAGAGTCGACTGTTTTGTTCTGAGCAGGGCGCTAATACCGAAGGTGGTGGATACTGAGTATTCGGCTATTGCAGTGTCGGATCATGCCCCGCACTGGGTGGATCTACGGGTTAGTGTGGAGAGAGGACAACGCCCACTGTGGAGACTGGATGTGGGGTTGCTAGCGGACGAGGCGGTTTGTGGGCGGGTTAACAAGTCCATCCAGAACTACCTGGAAACAAATGATACGGGAGAGGTCTCTGCAGCGACGGTCTGGGAAGCTTTAAAGGCAGTAGTTAGAGGAGAATTAATCGCGATACGGGCCCACAGAGAAAAGGTGAAACCGGCTGAGAGGGATAGACTGGTGGAGGAGATACTCCAGGTGGACAGGAGATACTCGGAAGCCCCGGATGTGGGGCTCCTGAGAGAGCGGCGGAGGTTACAGTTTGGGCTGTTGACCACAGGGAAAGCAGTGGAACAGTTGAGGAAGGCAAGGGGGGCGATTTATGAGTATGGGGAAAAGGCAAGCAGAATGTTGGCGCACCAGCTCAAGAAAAGAGAGGCGGCCAGGGAGATAGGTAGAGTAAAGAGTAGAGATGGTAATACGGTCCTGGACCCAGCGGGGGTGAACGAGGTGTTTAAGGATTTTTATAGTAAATTGTATGAGTCGGAACCCCCGGCTGAAGTGGAAGGGATGAGGCAATTTCTGGATCAGTTGAGGTTCCCGAGGGTGGAGGAGGACCTGGTGGAGGGGCTGGGGGCCCCAATTGAGATTGAGGAAATAATCAAGGGGCTGGAGGATATGCAGTCGGGCAAGGCCCCGGGGCCTGACGGCTAAACGGTGGAATTCCATAAGAAGTTTTCAGAGATATTGAGCCAACTGCTGTTGAGGAAATTTAATGACGAAAGAGAGAAGGGAGTCCTCCCCCCAACAATGTCGCAGGCCTCGATTTCATCGATCCTAATACGGGAGAAGGATCCGGAGCAATGCGGGTCATACAGCCCGATTTCTCTACTGAATGTGATTGCCAAACTGCTGGCTAAGATTCTGGCCACAAGGATAGAGGACTGAGTCCTGGGGGTGATAGGGGAAGACCAGACGGGATTTGTTAAGGGCAGGCAACTTAAGGCCAATGTTTGAAGGCTTCTAAATGTTATTATGATGCCCTCAGAAGGAGGGGAGGCGGAGGTGGTGGTAGCGATGGATGCGGAGAAGACTTTTGATCGGGTGGAGTGGAATTACTTGTGGGAAGCGCTGGGAAGGTTTGGGTTTGGTGAGGGCTTTATCGACTGGGTGCATTGCTTTATCAGGCACCAGTAGCGAGTGTGCGTACAAACCAGCTGGGGTCGGGGTATTTTAAACTACACCGAGGGACAAGGCAAGAGAGGCCCCCTCTCTCCCCGTTACTGTTTGCTCTGGCCATAGAGCCTTTGGCCATGGCATTAAGAGCCTCTAGGAACTGGAAAGGGCTGGTTCGGAGGGGGGTGGGTGTGGAGCACCGGGTCTCGCTCTACGCAGGTGACCTGCTCTTGTACATTTCGGACCCTTTGGAGGGGATGGGGGAAGTAATGCAAATCTTGGGGGAATTTGGCAGTTTTTCGGGGTATGAATTGAACATGGGGAAGAGCGAGATGTTTGTGATCCAGGCAAGAGGGCAGGAAAAGAGACTAGGAGAGCTGCCGCTTAGAATGGTAGGGAATAGCTTTCGATATCTGGGAATCCAGGTGGCCCGAAAATGGGAGGTACTACATAACTTAAACCTATGGTTGGTAGATCAAATGGAAGGGGTCTTTAAGAGATGGGACATGCTCCTGCTATCACTGGCGGGGAGGGTACAGACCGTGAATGACGGTCCCCCCAGATTTCTATTTGTCTTTCAGTGCCTCCCTATCTTCATCCCTAAGGCCTTTTTCAAGCGGGTGAATAAGATTATTTAGGGCTTTGTGTGGGCGTGTAAAACTCCACGATGGAAGAAAGTGTTGCTAGAGCGCAGTCGGGGGGAGGGTGGGTTGGCGCTGCCGAACTTCTGCAATTACTACTGGGCGACTAATATAGCCATGATTAGGAAGTGGGTAGTGGGGGAGGGGGAGGCATGGGAGCAGATGGAGGCGGCGTCATGTAAAGACGCCAGTCTGGGAGCATTGGTAACGGCACCTCTGCCGTTCTCGCCGGCCCGATACTCCACAAGTCCGGTGGTAGTGGCGGCTCTGAGGATCTGGGGGCAATGGAGGAGATATAAGAGAGTGGAGGGATCATCGATTTGGACCCCGATTTATAACAACCACAGGTATGTACCGGGTAGGCGGGTTCCGGAGATGGCAAAGGGCAGGAATCAGAAGGATGGGGGGTCTATTTATAGATGGGAGCTTTCCCAGCTTGAAAGCTTTGGAGGATAAATTTAAATTGCCACCAGGGAATGGTTTTAGGTAATTGCAGGTGCGTGACTTCCTGAGAAAGCAGGTGCCGGCCTTTCCGCTGCTGCCGCCACGGGGGATACAGGATAGAGTAGTTTCCAGTACCTGGGTGGGGTAGGGGAAGGTATTGGATATTTACCAGGAGCTTTCGGAGGCGGAGGAAACTCCGGTGGAGGAGCTTAAGGGCAAGTGGGAGGATGAGCTAGGTGGAGAGATAGAGGCGGGTCTATGGGCAGATGCCCAAGCAGGGTTAATACCTCCTCATCGTGCACCAGGCACACATGACAGTGGCTAGGTTGAGCAAATTTTTCGGGGTAGAGGATAGGTGTGCGAGGCGCGCGGGAAGCCCAGCAAATCATGTCCACATGTTTTGGGCATGCCCGAAGCTTAGAGGGTTTTGGCAGGGTTTTGCTGAGGCAATGTCCACGGTGCTAAAAACACAGGTGGTGCCGAGTCCAGAGGTAGCGATCTTTGGAGTGTCGGAAGATCCGGGAGTTCAGGGGGCGAAAGAGGCCGACGTTCTGGCCTTTGCCTCCCTGGTAGCCCGGAGACGGATCTTATTAATGTGGAGGGACTCGAAGCCCCCGAGTGTAGAGACCTGGGTTAGTGACATGGCTGGGTTTCTCAGTCTCGAGAAAATAAAGTTCGCCTTAAGAGGGTCAATGTTAGGGTTCTCCCGGAGGGGCAGCCGTTCGTCGATTTTCTCGGGGAAAATTAAAATGTCAGCAGATGCAGTATTCCAAGGAGGGGGGGGGGGGAGGGGGGATTGTTGTTGTTTGGTTGAGGTGTGTGAAGATTGGGCTGGGTGGGGGGGAAATGTTCATTTTGCCATGTGGATGTTATTGTTTTTGTTCATGTTATAAAAATTTTCAAATACCTCAATAAAAATATTATTTTAAAAAAAAGAAAGGTTAATGCAGTTACAAGAACGGACTCTTATCCTAAGCCACGGTTGGAGGATTGCATTGAGAAAGTGGGACAATCAGCTTTTATTTCCAAACTGGATTTACTTAAAGGTTACAGGCAGGTACCTTTATCCGAAAAGGCGAAGGAGATTTCAGCTTTCGTGACTCCAGGTGGTATATACCAATTCAAAGTTATGTCATTTGGCATGAAAAACGCCCCAGCCACATTTCAACGGTAAACTAACAAAGTTGTTTCAGGATTACCCAATTGTGCGGTAAACATCGACGATCTGGTCATTTTCAGCCAGCCATGGACAGAACATTTGAAACATCTGATGGAGTTATTCAATCGACTTCAGGAGGCGGGTCTGGTGATAAACCTAGCCAAAAGTGAATTTGGAAAAGCCCAAGTCACTTTCCTTGCCATACAATCGGACAGGGTCGAATGATCACACGGGATGTGAAATCAAGATATTGATGAGTTTCCGATACCCTCAAGACAAAGGGAGGTAATACGATTTCTTGGCATGAATGGATTTGATCGAACGTTTGTGCAAAGGTTTTGTTGTGTGATTGCTCCACTGATGGACGCTGAAGAAACGTCGAAAATTTCAATGAACAGCGGACTTTCAACAGGCATTTGACAGCCTGAAAGCTGTGATAACCAATGCTCCTGTGTTGGAGAATTACACGGGACTCTGTGATTAAATTGAACTAAAGTATCTGACTTTAAAGAGAAATGCCGAGGCGTAGAGCAATGGACGGATCGTGCAGAGACCTTCTTGTTCAAAGAGACTGTCAATCGAGACGGATTTCAGTTGGAGAAGGAAGGAAAAGGAAATGGACTATATTATTATACCTGTTTCCGTGTGTTGTTTTTTGAAACGAAAAAGTATATTTACTCTGTGCATTTCTTAAAGAACGGTGAAAAGGTGAAAAATGAAACCATCTTGAAGTTGATGGTTTATTTTTTTTTCTTGGGGGGCGGTGTCATGTGAGAGTACATTTAAGAAATGGGTGTTTAAGAAATGTACCTTGAAGAAATGGGTATTATCAGTGATGTCAGAGTGTGGGTGGAGATGGGCTGTCTGTCAGCTTTTTACTTTCGTTTTTGAGCAGGCTGCAGGGTGTATTTTAGTTTTGTTTTCTGTTTTGGAGCTGAAGCCAGACCAAGAGGTGTACGGCTGTTCTCGCTTGATCATTTGGTGAATTCAGAATTATAAATGTTTTCAGTAGTGACTATAACCTGATGTGCTGCTGATAAAGGTTTTGTTTTTAAGTCGTATGGATGTTAAAAAGGAAAGCTTAAAGGTTTACTTAGTGTTGTAGTCTTTGGGGGTTGTATTTGAATTAATGGTTGCTAGGATGTTCACTGTTTGTTTTAGAAAGGTTAACTTGAGTTCATCGAATAAACATTGTTTTGCTTTAAAAAATACTTTTCCATTTCTGCTGTACCACACTTGTAGAGTGGGCCGTGAGCTCCCCATACCACAATCTATTAAAAGTTGTGGGTCAGGCGAACTCCATGATACACTTTGAGGTTCTCTAAACCCTGGCCCATAACATCTCATAAATGTGATGCACGATCAATAACCTCAGAAACGAGATTGGAGACAATTGAAGGCTTTAATACGCTAGATGTTTCCCCCAGAAGCGCAGGTACAGAAGAAAGCTGCTGGGGCGGCATGCCTTGCAGAGCAGAGCTAACATACAGCGTATCCAATGGGAACAAGTACATTCTCCACCAATGGTATTCCGGCATTACTAGGTACCGTAATCCTCCTAACACAGACTACCACATTCACCCCCTGTTAAAAAAGAGTCCGGCGGGGGTGGTGGCTTCATATTACCACATGGTAAAAGGAGTAGAAGTTACAGTTATGAAGGTACCGTAATGCCTCCGTACGGCGTTTTGCCTCATTACAACTCTTAACTATTTATAACAGTAATGTACATTTCAAAAGGAAGCAATTAGTCGATCGGGGCCCTGGTCGTCCTCTGCGATCGTCGTAGCTTTGGTGGTGATGTTGGTGGAGGTTCGGGCATCTGTGACTCCAGAAGCGCGGTTCCGGCTTCTGTGGCAGCTTCATCACCCCTAGACGTGGCTGGTGGAAGGGCCGACTGACCTGGGAAGGGGGCGACTGTGGGGTGCGCCGGTGGGCAGGGCCTAGACGGGGCCGGTGGAAGAACCGATCCACCTGGGGAGGGGGCAGCTGTGGGGTGCGACAGTGGGAGGGAGGGTGGGACTGGTGGCGGGGGGTGTGCGGGGATCCAGCGGGCGGCAGATCCCGTAGGGAGACCGTATCCTGTCAGCCGTCAGGGTACGCCACGTAGGCGTACTGAGCGTTCGCGTGGAGGAGATGGACCCTCTCGACCAATGGGTCCGATTTGTGCGCCTGCACGTGTTTTCAGAGCAGGACGGGTCCGGAAGCTGCCAGCCAGTTGGGAGCGAGGTCCCAGAGGAGGACTTCCTGGGGAAGACAAGGAGACATTCGTGAGGTGTTTGGTTGGTCGTGGTACACAGCAGTGACTGGATGGAGTGGAGGGCATCCAGGAGGACTTCCTGCCAGCGGGAAATTGGGTGATTCATGGACCGCAGGGCCAGTAGAACGGTCTTCCAGACCGTTCCTTTCTCCCTCTCTACCTGTCCGTTTCACCGGGGGTTGTAACTGGTCATCCTGCTCGAGGCAACGCCCTTGCTGAGCAGGAATTGACGCAGTTCGTCGCTCATGAAGGAGGACCCCCTATCACTGTGTATGTAGCGGGGAAACCGAGCCGCGTAAAGATACTATGGAGGGCTTTTATGATGGTGGTTACGGTCATGTCGGGGCAGGAGATGGTGAATGGGAACTGGGAGTACTCGTCAGTCTAGTTCAGGAAGTACGTGTTGCGGTCGGTGGAGGGGAGGGGGCCTTTGAAATCCATGCTGAGGCGTTCAAAGGGACGGGAAGCCTTTATCAGGTGCGCTTTCTCTGGCCATGTAGAAGTGCGGCTTGCACTCCGCACACATTTGGCAGTTCCTGGTGGCTGTCCTGACCTCCTCGATGGAGTAGGGCATGTTGCGGGTCTTGATGAAGTGGAAAGATCGAGTGACCCCTGGCTGGCAGAGGTCCTCGTGGAGGGCTCGGAGGCGGTCCACTTGTGCGTTGGCACATGTGTCGCGGGATAGGTTATCAGGAGGCTGTGTTTAGCTTCCCGGGACGATACAAGATCTCATAGTTGTAGGTGGAGAGTTCGATCCTCCACCGTAAGATCTTGTCGTTTTTTATCTTGCCCTGCTGTGCATTATCGAACATGAAAGCAACCGACCATTGGTCAGTGAGGAGAGTGAATCTCCTGCCGGCCAGGTAATGCCCCCAATGTCGCACAACTTCTACTATGGCCTGGGCCTCCTTTTCGACTGATAAATGGCGGATTTTGGAGGCATGGAGGGTACGTGAGAAGAAGGCCACGGGTCTGCCCGCTTGGTTGAGGGTGGCCGCCAGAGCTACGTCGGACGCGTCGCTCTCGACCTGGAAGGGGAGGGACTCGTTAATGGCATGCATCATGGCCTTTGCAATGCGGCTGAAGGCCTGGCGGGCCTCTATCGACAGGGGGAAAACTGTGGATTGGATCAGTGGACGGGCCTTGTCCGCATAGTTGGGGACCCACTGGGCATAGTAAGAAAAAAAACCTAGGCAGTGCTTCAGGACCTTGGAGCAGTGCGGGAGGGGGTACTCCATAAGGAGACGCATGCGTTCAGGGTCGGGGCCTATCACTCCATTACACACTACGTAGCCGAGGATGGCTAGGCGGTCGGTGCTGAACACGCATTTATCCTTGTTATACATTAGGTTAAGGATTTTTGTGGTTTGGAGGAATTTTCGGAGGTTGGTGTCGTGGTCCTGCTGGTCGTGGCCGCAGATGGTGACATTATCGAGGTATGGGAATGTGGCCCGTAAACCGTATCGGTCAACCATTCAGTCCATCTCGCGTTGGAAGACCGAGACGCCGTTGGTGACACCGAAGGGAACCATTAAGAAGTGTGGTAGAGCTGCCCATGTGCTTCGAAGGCAGTGTATTTGCGGTCACTAGTGCGGATGGGGAGCTGGTGGTAGGCGGACCTAAGATCCACCGTGGAGAAGACCTTGTAATGCGCGATCCTGTTGACCAGGTCGGATATGCGGGGGAGAGGGTACATGTCGAGCTGCGTAAACCTGTTGATGGTCTGACTGTAGTCGATGACCATCCTATGCTTCTCCCCGGTCTTTACAACCACTACTTGAGCTCTCCAGGGGCAGTTGCTAGCCTCAATGACACCTTCCTTCAGTAACCGTCGGACCTCTGACCTAATAAAGATCCGGTCATGGGCACTATACCGTCTGCTCCTGGTGGCGACAGGTTTGCAATCCGGGGTGAGGTTTGCAAACAGGGAAGGCGGATCGACCTTGAGGGTCACGAAGCTGCAGACAGTGAGGGGGGTATAGGGCCGCCGAATTTGAAAGTTAGACTTTGGAGGTTGCACTGAAAATCCAACCCTAGGAGTGTGGCCGCGCAGAGGTGGGGAAGGACGTAGAGTCAGTAGTTTTTGAACTCCCTTCCTTGGACTGTGAGGTTAGCCACACAAAAACCCCTTGATCTCTACTGAGTGAGATCCGGAGGCCAGGGAGATTTTTTGATTAACGGGGTGGACGGGGAGAGAACAGTGTCTTACCGTGTCGGGGTGTATGAAGCTCTCCGTGCTCCCAGAGTCGATTAGGCAGGACGTTTCATGCCCATTAATAAGCACCGTTGACGTAGCAGTCAATAGTGTTCGGGGCTACTCGTGGCAGCAGTTGAATGTTTTCTTCGGGTGGTGTGTGGTCAGCCGAGCTGGGGTCCTGGGAGTCCATCCAAGATGGCGGCGCCCATTGGTCGCACATGGCTGGGGGTGTACAAAATGGCGGTGCCCATCCATCGCACGTGGCGGCCACGGGACAAGATGGCGGCACCCGAAGGCCACACGTGGCCCTGGAGGAGGAAGATGGCGGCACCCGCTGGCTGCATGGGGACCGTGGAGAGGATTGTGGTGGCGGTCCGTATTCGCCGCCGGACTGCAGCGACCGCCCGGGCCTGGCATACCGCCATGAATTGGCCCTTTTTAACACATCCCTTGCAGGTGGATGCACGGGCTGGACAGCGCTGTCAAGGGTGCGTGGCTTGCCCGCAAAAATAGCAGCAGGGCCCCCCGGGGTTGCCAGGCCATCTTGCAGCACAAGCTTGTGGGGGGATGGGAGATACCTCGGGGTCGGACGTGGGGGGGGTTCCACGCTGCCCAGGGGGCTGCCGATTGGTCGGGGACGTAAGCGCAGGCGTTTCGGGAGGCCACATCCAGGGAGCCGGCAAAGGCCCGTGCCTCTGTGAGGCCTAGTGTCTCTTTCTTCAGCAATCACTGGCGGATTTGGGGGGACAGCATACCTGCAACGAAAGATTCCCGGATCAAAGGTTCTGTGTGGTCGCTCGCTGAAACTTGCGGGCAGCTGCAGTTTCTCCCCAACACCAGGAGCGCACGGTAGAATTCTTCCAGCGATTCCCCAGGGATTTGTTGCCTCGTCGCTAGCAGATGCCGGGCGTAGACCTGGTTTACAGGGCAAATATAATGTCCTTTCAGCAGCTCCATTGCTGCATGGAAATCGTCCGTGTCCCCGATGAGGGTGTAGATTTCTGGGCTCACCCTCGAGTGCAGGACGTGAAGTTTCTGTTCTCCCGTGGGTGTGATTTTGGCCGTTCCGAGATATCCGTTGAAATATGCCAGCCAGTGCTTGAAGGTTGCCGCTGAGTTTGTCGCGTGGGGGCTGACACTCCGGCTTGATTAGGAGCTCCATTATTTTAAATATAGCGTATTAAATTGATGCACGATCAATAACCTCAGAAACAAGATTGGAGACAATTGAAGGCTTTAATACGCTAGATGTTTCCCCCAGCAGCGCAGGTACAGAAGAAAGCTGCTGGGGCGGCACGGGCTCTTATACCCCGCCTTGTAGGGCGGAGCTAACATACAGTTTATCCAATGGGAACAAGTACATTCTCCACCAATGGCATTCCAGCATTACTAGGTACCGTAATCCTCCTAACACAGACTACCACAACGTGATGTTAAACCGAATGTTGATTTGCAGATGTGATTCAGATATTACATAAGTCACTATTAGAGGGGTGGAGGCATTGGGTTTGCAGAGTGCGCACTTATTCTGAAGGGAAATACTATTGTTCCCTTCAAAACATTGATATTGCTTCCTGACAGAGACTTCTCCATTTGGGGAAATCGAGGGTTGTTTTTCCTCATTTAGTGGAGTCCAACATACAGGCACTAAGATTGGCTTTCAGAATGTCTTTTTACTTGTGTTGGGGCATCCTATGGTTTATTTTCTTGTGCTCAGTTGGCTATAGAATACCCCCTTTGGTATGTGGGAGTTCTCCATACAATCCACATGGCTGTCTCAGTGAAGTTGAGCTCAGAAGAACATGCTCTTGATTCTGGATATGCGATGCCTTGCGAGTACTTGGGTTAATTCCTATTTAGTCCAAGAGTAGAAAGGGAACTGTGGCCAAAACCATGGGTTACAAGGGAAATTAGAGATAGTATTAGAATCAAAGAAGAGGCATAAAAATTAGCAAGAAAAAGCAATAGACCAGAGGATTGGGAGCAGTTCAAAATTCAGCAAAGGCAAATCAAGGGATTGATTAAGAAGGAGGAAATACAATTTAAAAGTAAACTAGTGGGGAACATTAAAAACTGACTGTAAAAGCTTATGTAACATCAATGTTTAAGAAGGGAGGGAGGCAGAAGACGGGAAATTATAGGCCGGTTAGCCTGACTTCGGTCATTAGTAAGATTTTAGAGTCCATTATTAAAGATAAGATCACGGAGTACTTGGAAGTGCATGATAAAATAGGACTGAGTCAGCACGGCCTTGTCAAAGGGAGGTCATGTCTGATAAATCTGGTTGAGTTCTTTGAGGAGGTAACAAGCAAGTTACACAAAGGAGAACCAGTGGATGTGATGTATTTAGATTTCCAGAAGGCCTTTGGCAAGTTGCTGCATAGGAAACTGTTAAATAAGTTAAGTGCCCATAGTGTTAAGGGTAAGATTCTGGCATGGATAGAGGATTGGCTGACTGGCAGAAGGCAGAGAGTGGCGATAAAGGGGTCTTTTTCAGAATGGCAGCCTGTGACTATTGGTGTGCCGGAGGGGTCTGTGCTGGGGCCACAACTTTTCACAATATACATTGATGATCTGGAAGAAGGAACCAAAGGCACTGTTGCTAAGTTTGCAGGGCAGCATGGTGGCGCAGTGGGTTAGCTCTGCTGCCTCACGGTGCCGAGGTCCCAGGTTCAATCCCGGCTCTGGGTCACTGTCCGTGTGGAGTTTGCACATTCTCCCCGTGTTTGCTGATGTATGTACTCTGGAATAAAACAGGCTGCAACTGGATGCAGCTTTAACCAAAAGATACTCCAGACCTTGAAGTTAGTTCAATATGATTTATTCAACCAGTAGCACAGTTAGAACAGTTCTCTATGAGTTTGACTCTCTGCTAACCTAAGTGTGGTTACTCTGTCTGACTGAACCAGACTAGCTCTTAGCCACGTGCTGGAGGTGTGATACTGTAAAACACCCTGACTCACTCTGCAGATGTTCATCAGTGGAAAGAGGCGGAGTGTGAATGCCTCGCGCCTTTTATAGTGCGATACTACCCCTGAGTGTCCTGCCTGCTCATTGATCATGTCCTGTTCTTTGTGTCCATTAGCTGCCTGGCTGTGCCTGTCTGTATATCATTATCCGCATGCCTGCATACCATGACATCTCCCCTTTTTAAAAATGTTTTGTTGGCACATGGGAACGTACTTACATGTGGTGGCATATATTAACATATTTATAAGCGGTGGCATATGTGAACGTATTTACATGTGAAGACAGCTGTCTAATGTGAGAAAACAGAACATAGCAAACAAAACAAATGTTCATAAGTCCAGTCTCTGGGGCTTGCGTCTGATCCTTGTCGACCGCCGGAGAGGTGGTGGTGGGGATGACGGCGCCTTGACAGGATGGAAGCCTGACTGGTGGCCTCGTAGTTCGAGGTATCAGGAGGTGGCAAAACAACGGACGGAAACGGAGAAGAAAGCGGTTGCGGGCAGGCAACTTTGCGCAGTGCCCGTCTGTTTCGTTGCACAACAGAACCATCAGCCATACGTACAACACATGAGCGGGGCGCAGCTGTCGAACAACGACAGCTGGAGCAGACCAGCCACCATCCGGTATCTTGATCCTGACAGTGTCTGCCGGGGATAACATGGGCAAATTGGTGGCATGAGCATCATAGTCCTACTTTTGCTGGTTTCGGAGCTGCTGCACCTTCTGCAGCACCGGGAGGTGATCCAGGTTGGGCAAGTGTATGGCTGGAAGTGTCGTCCGCAGGTCCCTGTTCATCAGGAGTTGAGCCGGCGACATGCCAGTGGACAGTGGGGTCACCCTGTACGCAAGCAGTGGGAGGTAGATGTCAGAAGCAGAATCCGCGGCCTTGCGGGTGAGCTTTTTCACAATGTGCACCCCTTTTTCAACCTTCCCATTGGACTGCGGATAGTGTGGGCTGGAAGTGACGTGTTTGAAATGGTATGACTTGGCAAACACAGACCACTCGTGGATGTTGAAGCACGGGTCATTATCACTCATGACAGTGAGTGGGATACCATGCCTGGAAACGCCTTGATGACATTCCGAGATGCGAGATCTGAGAGCTTCACGACTTCAGGGTAATTGGAGAAATAGTCAATAATCAACACGTAGTCACGACCATTCGCACGAAAGAGGTCGATGCCAACCTTGGACCACGGGGAGGTCTCGATTTCATGCTGCTGGAGCGTCTCCTTGCTCTGCGCTGGCTGGAAGCATTGACAGGTCGCACAGTTGAGGACCATGTTCGAGATGTCCTGGCTAATAACGGGCCAGTAGAAAGCCTGCCTGGCTCTGTGTCTGCACTTCTCGACGCCCAGGTGTGCCTCATGGATTTGGCGGAGCACCAAGCTCTGGAGACTGAGTGGAATGACAGTCCGGTCCAGCTTGAGGAGGATACCATCAATCACCGTCAGGTGGTCCTTTACATTGTAAAATTGAGGACACTGCCCTTTCTGCCAGCCATTGGCAAGGTGGTGTATGACACGCTGCAAGAGGGGGTCTTTGGCTTTCTCCTCGCGGATACGAACCACCTTCTTATCAGACGCCGGGAGGGTGCTAGCGCACAGCTGCACCTGTGATTCATCTGCCGGATGATTTCCAGCGGTTCACTAGGCAATGTGATGGAGCGGACAATGCATCAGCGATGATGAGCTCCTTGCCAGGCATGTACACTAAGTCAAAGTGATTGTCCCGGAAAAAGGCCAGGAGCTGATACTAACAGACTTGCACAATGGGCATCCAGGTGTGACCAAAATGAAAATGTTGGCCCGGAGTTATGTCTGGTGGCCAGGCCTCGACACCGACATTGAGAAGGTGGCCCAAAACTGCTCCATTTGCCAGGAGCATCAGAAGCTTCCGCCGGCCGCGCCCCTACATCACTGGGAATGGCCAGGGCGGCCTTGGGCACGCTTGCATGCAGGTTTCGCAGGCACTTTTCAAGGATCCATGTTCCTTCTATTAATTGACGCCCAGTCTAAATGGCTAGAGGTGCATAAGATGCAGGCGACAACGTCCTGCGCAACAATTGAAAAGATGCGTTTGTCGTTTAGTAGTACGCATGGCCTCCCCGAGGTGCTGGTCACGGATAATGGCACTCCATTCACGAGTGAGGAGTTTGCGAGGTTCACGAAGATGAACGGCATACGCCATATCCGCACTGCCCCTTACCACCTGGCTTCAAATGGATTGGCAGAGATTCAAAAGAGGCCTAAAGAAGCAGTCTTCCACATCAATGGGCACGAGACTGGCTCGCTTTTTGTTTACGTATAGGACCACCCCCATGCGGTGACTGGGGTAGCTCCCGCAGAACTCCTAATGGGCCGGAGACTTCGCACCTGCCTTAGTATGGTTTTCCCGGACATTGGCGCAAAAGTATGCCGCACACAAGAACGGCAGGGACAGGGATTTTCTCGGCATCGCCCGATTCGGCAGTTTGCGCCCGGTGACCCAGTGTTCGTTCGGAATTTTGCTGGTGGTGCCCAGTGGGTTCCTGGTGTAATCCTTCGCCAAACGGGCCCTATATCTTACCAGGTGCAAGCCCAGGGTCGTCTCCAGCGCAAACATGTAGACCACGTTCGGTCCAGAAGACTATCCCCTCAAAAGATTCCCCGCCCCCGGAGCTCATTTCTACAGCCGCAGAGACCAGAGACAAGGGAAGGTAGTCCTCACAATCTTCCACTGGTGCCTCACTCGAAGCCTGCGCAGGTCGTTACAGAACCGAATGGAAACAAAGACGCTGACATGACGGAGGCAGCAGACTCTGACTCCGAGATGGAGACGCAGGATGCATCAGAGGGGGAATCCTCGGGTCCACGGGCCGTGGATGTGCAACCGTTGCGCCATTCATCACGGAAACGCCGGTCTCCGTCTCGTTACACGCCGTCTGATCCAGCGCCGCGTGCAAATGGTGTCCGGCCTACGGCAAAACGAGTCCGACGCCCTCCTTCGCCAGGGTCTTCGGTGGATTCCTTGGACTTTGGGGGGGACGGATGTTATAATCTGCGTACTTACCATTGGCTGGGGACTAATGACAATCCCACAATCCTGTGGAGTATAAGCTTCCCCAATGAGGGGGGGCGGAGAAACCATTAGTAAACTCCTCGTATAAATAAAGCTGGCCAGTTTAGGAACCAGCAGGAAGGAGTGTGCAGCAAGGGAAGTTGCTGCTGCTGTTATATAGATATGTTATTGTAAATAAATGTTCTTACTTTGTATCCTTAAAACTCGTGCTGGATTCTTCGTGGCCCTCACAAAAGAAACTTACACAATTCTAACAGGATTAGACACCATAGATTTAGAAAGAGTGTTCCCATTGGTGGGGGAATCCAGAACTAGGGGTCATAGTTTGAGGATATGGGGTAAACCTTTTAGGATAAAGATGAGGAGAAATTTCTTCACCCAGAGAGTAGTAAATCTGTGGAATTCACTACCACATAAAGTAGTTGAGGTCAAAATCTTGTGTAATTTCAAGAAGTAATTAGATATAGCTCTTGGAGCTAAAGGGAGCAAGGGGAATGGAGGGAAGGTGGGATCTTGGTGATCAGCCACGATCATAATGAATGGCGGAGCAGGCTTGAAGGGCCAAATGGCCTCCTCCTGCTTATATTCAGTATTTTGTCTTGCCACTTGATGTTGTAGATGGTTTTTAAGCAGCGAATGTAGAATGCATCTAGTTGCTTTATGTCACACCAATAGACTGTCCATGTCTCGCAGCCCTAAATTGATTAGTGAGCCACTGCCTGGTAGATGTTGCTTTTTGTTTTGAGAGAAACTCCATGACCTCTCCAAGGTGGACCTGCTAAATATTGGATTTTCTTTTGCCAGGTATCGGGCAATTTCACCACCTAACATGGCATTGTTGGAGAGTATAATCGCAAGGTAGCATAACTTCTGAACTGAGTTAGGGGTTTATTGTTGATTGTGACTATGGGGTCTTCGAATTTGTGGCCAAATCCCAATCCTTTTCAATCTTTTTGTAAGATTGAATGGTTCCAAGGCTTGGGCAAAGGCTGAATAGCTGCAGCATGTGGGAGCTCCTGGATGCCAGTGTATCTGCAAATAGTTAGTGTTCGTGGATCGAGGAGCTTCAGCTCAGAATCATTGAGATGGAGGCCAAGATGCAGACACTGCAACACATCAGGGGGAGGGAACCATACCTGGATGCTTTGTACCAGGAGCCAGCCATACCAGAGGATAGGGTCTTCTGATTTGGTCAGTGGTCAGGGACTGGAACATGTGACTGCGAGTGAGGCAGGTAAGGGGATCCAAGGGCAGGAGTGCTGGAGCTTCAGCCTTTCAATTTGTCCAGTAGATTTGAAGTTCCCTCAGCTTGTTTGCATGGCAGTTGGGGCTCCAGGGTGTATGAGATGACTAATCATGACACCATGGAATAGGAAGCCATTTAAGTTGGGGAGCAAAAAGGAATGTGTGGTAGTAGGTGTGATGATTGCTGTTATTCTTTTTAAATAGTTTTGGGAATGGGGTGGTATTCTGCAAAGAAGGCTGTTTGTGTGTCCATGATTAACTGGGTAAGGTGAAAACAGACAACTTGTCTGTGGGAACTGAGATAAAAGGGTAAAAATATTACGTTCATGCATTTGTAATGAGAGATTATTGATTGGATTTTGTTTATTGTCACGTGCACCGAGGTACAGTGAAAAGTATTTTTCTGCCAGCAGCTCAACAGACCATTAAGTACATGAAAAGAAAAGGAAATAAAAGAAAATACATAATAGGGCAACACAAGGTACACGATGTAACTACATAAACACCGGCATCGGGTGAAGCATCCAGGGGTGTAGTGTTAATGAGGTCAGTCCATAAGAGGGTAGTTTAGGAGTATATGAGTATGATGAGAAGGCCAGTAGGATGTTAGCACACCAGCTAAGAAAGAGGGAGGCGGCCAGGGAGATAGGAAGAGTGAAGGACAGAGGGGGGAACACGGTCTTGGACCCAGCCGGGGTGAATGGGGTGTTTAAGGAGTTTTACAGTCGGCTGTATGAGTCGGAACCCCCAGCTGGGGTGGAGGGGATGAGGCAGTTTTTGGAAGGGTTGGAGTTTCCGAAGGTGGAAGAAGGGTTAGTGGCGGGGTTGGGAGCCCCAATCGGGATTGTGGAAGTAGTAGAGGGATTGGAGGCCATGAAGTCGGGCAAGACCCCGGGACCGGACGGCTACCCAGTGGAATTCTACAAGAAGTTCTCTGGGATATTGGGCCTGCTGCTGGTGAGCGCATTTAATGAGGCTAGTGAGCGAGGTTTCCTTCGCCCAACAATGTCACAGACTTCGATATCATTGATCTGGAAGTGGGAGAAGGACCCAGAGCAATGTGGGTCATACAGACCAATCTCCCTCCTGAATGTCGATGCCAAATTGCTGGCCAACATTTTGGCCTCAAGGATAGAGGACTGTGTTCCGGAGGTGATAGGGGAAGACCAGACGGGGTTTGTTAAAGGCAGGCAGCTTACAGCCAACGTTAGAAGGCTCCTAAATGTGATCTGATCGTGTTGTCCTCAGAGGGGAGGGAGGCGGAGGTAGTGGTTGCTATGAACGTGGAAAAGGCCTTTGACTGGGTGGAATGGAATTATCTGTGGGAGGTCCTGGGACGGTTTGGGTTTGGGCAGGGCTTTATTGACTGGGTTCAGTTGCTATACCATGCACCGGTGGCGAGTGTGCGGACGAATCAGCTGAGTTCGGAATACTTTAAATTGCACCGAGGGACAAGGCAAGGATGTCCTCTCTCCCCACTGTTGTTTGCCCTGAGCATAGAGCCATTGGCGATGGCACTGAGAGCATCAATGGACTGGAAGGGGCTAGACTGGGGATGGAACATAGGGTCTCATTACATGCAGACGACCTACTCCTATACATTTCTGATCCATTAGGGGGGATAGGAGAGATTATGTGGGATTTCAGGGGAATTTGGCCGGTTCTCGGGTACAAATTGAATATGGGTAAATGTGAGGTTTTTGTGATCCAGGCGAGGGAGCAGGAGAGGAGATTGGGGGAGCTGTCGTTTAAAGTAGTGGGAGGGAGCTTCCGTTATTTGGGAATTCAGGTGGCACGGGGATGGGAGCAGTTACATAAATTAAATTTGATCCAGCTAGTTGAGCAAATGAAGGAGGACTTTCGGAGGTTGGACATGCTCCCGCTGTCACTGGTGGGGAGTGTACAAACAGTACAAATGACGGTTCTCCCGAGGTTTCTGTTTGTTTTTCAGTGCCTCCCTATTTTCAAACCAAAGGCCTTTTTTTAAGCGGGTGAATAGGGTGATCTCTGGTTTTGTGTGGGCCGCTAAAACCCCGCGAACAAAGAAAGTGCCACTGGAGCGAAGCCGAGGGAGGGGCGCGGGGGCTGGCGCTGCCAAACTTTAATAATTAATGTTAGGCGGCAAATATAGCCATGGTCAGGAAGTGGGGGGGGGGGGGGGTCAGTGTGGGAGCAAGTAGAGGCGGCATCATGTAAGGACACAATTTGGGGGCATTGGTAACGACTCCTCTGCCATTCTCACCGGCATGGTGCTCCACAAGCCCGGTGGTGGTGGCGGTCCTGAGAGTCCGGGGTCAGTGGCTGAAGCATATAGGAGTGGAGGGAGCATCGGTGTGGGCTCCAATTTGTGGTAATCACCGCTTTGTCCCGGGGAGGCTGGATGGGGGGCTTCGGAGGTGGCAGAGAGCTGGTATTGAGAGGCTGGTGAATTTATTTATTGATGGGAGCTTTCCATGTTTAAAGGATTTGGAGGAGGAGTTTTAATTTCCGGGAAAGAATGGGTTTTGATATCTGCAGATAAGGGATTTTGTGCGAAGGCAGGTTGCGACCTGCCCACTTCTACTGCCTCAGGGGATACAGGACAAGGTAGCTTCTAAAATGGGGGTGGGGGAGGGGAAGGTTTTGGATATCTATAAAGAACTCATGGAGTGGGAGGAAATCAGAAAGGTGAGCAAAAGTGTAAATGGGAAGATGAGCTGGGAGTGGAGGTAGAGGTGGGTCTGTGGGAGGACGCTCTGAGCAAAGTCAACATGTCCTCATCATGTGCCAGGCTCATCCTGATACAATTCAAGGTGGTTCACCGGGCACACATGAAGGTGGCCCGGATGAGCAAGGTTTTTGGGATAGAGGACAAGTGTGTGAGCTGTGCAGGAGGGCCAGCAAACCATGTCCATATGTTTTGGGCATGCCCGAAGCTTCGGGGATACTGGCAGAGATTTGCGGATGTCATGTCCACAGTACTAAAAACAAGGGTGGCGCCGAGTCCAGAGGTGGTGATTTTCGGAGTGTCGGAAGATCTGGGAGTCCAGGGGGCGAGAGAGACTGACGTTTTGGCCTTTGTCTCCTTGGCAGCCCGGAGACGGATCTTATTAGCATGGAGGGACATGGCTGGGCCACTCAGACTTGAGAAAATTATGTTCACCCTGAGAGGATCAATGTTAGGGTTCGTCTGGAGGTGGCAGCCGTTTATCGACTTCTTCGGAGAAAACTGTCAGCAGATTCGATAAGGGGTGGGGCGGGGGGGGGGGGGGTGGGGGGGGGGGTTAGAGAGTAGGGGAGAGTTAGGCTATTTTGTGTTTAGAGTAGGCGGGAACAAGGGGAAATGGAGGGATGTGTTACGCACTGAACTATGTGTACATTTGTATTTGTACTGCTAATTGTTTTAAAATCATAAGTGCCTTAATAAAATGTTGTTTTAAAAAAAGGGAGTTTTCCCCAAAGTCCATTGGAGGGCCACCCTCCCCCCACAATGCAAATCCTGCCCCCCCCCCCTCTGCCAGCAGGGACCTCGCATTACAGAGACCCCCACCAGAGATCCCCATAAGCGAGGCCTCCCAACAGAGAACCCCGTATAAGAGAGACCCCTATCTCGAAGCTGGAAAGCAGTCCAGACAGAGACAGTGAAAATAATCATTGCTCCCATTTCCTACCACTTCCTCTTTTTCTCTGCAGAAATGCCCTTTGATGTGTCAAAGAGCTGTCCACATGGTTAGGTGTTTATAAACATTGCAGTTAGTTTCACAGCTGACTGTGTGAAGTTTACTAAAGCATGAAGGGAAAGCATGAAGGGAAAGCACGTGGGGCAGCACGGTAGCCTTGTGGATAGCACAATTGCTTCACGGCTCCAGGGTCCCAGGTTCGATTCCGGCTTGAGTCACTGTCTGTGCGGAGTCTGCACATCCTCCCCGTGTGTGCGTGGGTTTCCTCCGGGTGCTCCGGTTTCCTCCCACAGTCCAAAGATGTGCAGGTTAGGTGGATTGGCCATGATAAATTGCCCTTAGTGTCCAAAATTGCCCTTAGTGTTGGGTGAGGTTACTGGGTTATGGGGCTAGGGTGGTGGTGTTGACCTTGAGTAGGGTGCTCTTTCCAAGAGCCGGTGCAGACTCGATGGGCTGAATGGCCTCCTTCTGCACTGTAAATTCTATAAAATTAGATTGAACAGCTTGATAAATGTAGGAATTTAGATATATTGTATTTTCTGCATTTGGTGCGATAAGGGTTACTATGTGTATGACTGCTGCAGTTGTGTTTTTAAAAATCCTGGTTCGCAAGACAGCTTGGCTTTTTGTGAGCCAGAGGTGTAATTAAAGCATTGCAACAGTTTGAGCAAATGGATTTTTGTTTGGATTAAGAGGGTGCCCTGTGGAGTAATTTATTGAGACAGTGTGTTTCAGCTGGGTAAGGTCATGTAACTAATGGGCGGAGCTGGGGTACCAGGAATTTTGCAGAAAAGCAGTTTAAGATTTTAGATTGAGATGTGAACGGAAGTCAAGCACCTGCTCTCAATACAATTCAGTTGAGGACCTGTCTGTAGACACACTAGCAGTTTCTTTCCAAACAGTTCAGAGGTGAGGTGAGAGTGACTGCCCTTGACATCAAGGCAGCATTTGACAGAGTGTGGCATCAAGGAGCTCTAGCTAAACTGGAGCCAATGGAAATAAGGGGGGAAACTCTCCACTGGTTGGAATCATACCTGGCACAAAGGAAGATGGTTGTGGTGGTTGGAAGTCAATCATCTCAGCTCCAGGACTTCACTGAAGGAGTTCCTCAGGGTAGCGTCCTAGATCCAACCATCTTCAGCTGCTTCATCAATGATCTCTTTCCTACCATAAGGCTACCATATGGTCATAAGTGGGGATGTTTGCAGATGACTGCACAATGTTCAGCACCATTTGTGACTCCTCAGATTATGAAGCAGTCCATGTTCAAACACAGCTAAGACCTGGATGATATCCAGGCTTGGGCTGACAAGAGGCAAGTTACAATTGCGCCACACAAGTGCCAGGTAATGACCATCTCCTACAAGAGAGGATCTAACCATCACACCTTGACATTGAATGGCATTATTATCGCTAAATCCCCCACAATAAACATCCTGTGGGGGGGGTAACCATTGATCAGAAACTGAACTAGAACTTCAAGTCAGGAGTGTAATGGAATACTCTCCACTTGCCTGGATGAGTGCAGCTCCAACAACACTCAAGACGCTCGACACCATCCAGGACAAAGCAGCCCGCTTGATTGCTACACCTTCCACAAGCATTCAAACGCTCAACCACTGACAAACAGTGGCAGCCATCTGTACCATCTCGAAGATGCACTGCAGGAACTCGCCAAGATTCCTTAGGCAGCACCTTCCAAACCACTGCCATCGAAAAGGACAAGAACAGCAGATAACTGGGACCCCACCACCTGGAGGTTCCCCTCCAAGTCACTTACCACCCTGACTTGGGGCTGGTTTAGCACAGTGGGCTAAACAGCTGGCTTGTAATGCAGAACAAGGCCAGCAGCGCGGGTTCAATTCCCGTACCGGCCTCCCCGAACAGGCGCCGGAATGTGGCGACTAGGAGCTTTTCACAGTAACTTCATTGAAGCCTACTTGTGACAATAAGCGATTATTATTATATTATTTTTATATATTGTCGCTCCATCACTGTTGCTGGGGCAACACCCTGGAACTCCCTCCCTAACAGCATTGTGGGTGTATCTACACCTCAAGGACTGCAGCGGTTCAAGAAGGTAACTCACCACAATCTTCTGAAAGGCAATCAGGGATGGGGAATAAATGCTGGTCTAACCAGCGAAGCCCCATCCCATAAATACATTTTTTTAAAAGTTAGTTGGGCGATGGAAGTGGGACTATGAAGACAGTTTCTGAAGATTTCAGCTGGAGATCCTGTGTTGTTCTAACAGGGTCAGGTCTCTTCCTTTAAAGCAGTGTCAAAAGATATTTCTTGTTCAAAGTGGAGTATTCAAGACATCTCTGTTCAAGAAGTATTCCTGAGTGCTATCTGTATTTAAAAATGGATTGTGATCTGAGATGGTTTTGTTGTTTGATTGGGAGTAAAGATAGCAGTTAAAGGTTATTGTGCCCCTGTATTTATTAGCATTGTTCAAGGGTAATTGTAAGCTATTTTCTTGTGTGATGTTAAAGATACATAGAACATACAGTGCAGAAGGAGGCCATCCGACCCATCGAGTCTGCACCAACCCACTTAAGCCCTCACTTCCACCCTATTCCCGTAACCCAATAACACCTCCTAACCTTTTTGGACACTAAGGGCAATTTAGCATGACCAATCCACCTAACCTGCACGTCTTTGGACTGTGGGGAGGAAACCGGAGCACCCAGAGGAAACCAACACAGACACGGGGAGAACGTGCAGACTCCGCACAGACAGTGACCCAGCGGGGAATCGAACGTGGGACCCTGGCGCTGTGAAGCCACAGTGCTAGCCACTTGTGCTACCATGCTGCCCACAGATATTTTAATACTGTATGAGTAATAAAGTTTGTTTCAATATACCATAACCATACTTTACATGACATAACTCCTGCAGCAGGGTATCCTTTCCTGATAGTCTTACGAAATTAAAAATAAAATGTTAGGGTTTCTATCCAGCCATTGTTGGGGCCTGGTCCCGGATCGTAATAACAATCCAGACAGCTGGCTGTGTATGCAATCACAGCCTAATAAAATCAATTTCACATTTATATGAATGAAAGCCTTGCAGATCAAAGATCTGAGTGGGCTTAAACCCAGCTAATGTGGTTTTCTCTTTCTAGGAATCTAGAGATGCGGCTTCCTCTGCCTGAGCCAGCCGGTGTATTGCAACGGTGGGTTTTAAAGCAGTGATTCGGCTCATTTAAATAAGCAGATCAACGAGGGCAGGATCCAGATTGTATAAGGTGGAGTGAGTCAGGTGACTCGCAATCCACCCTACACCTAGCACAGAGCCCGATTTGGGGTTCTCGCAGGGATCTGCATCAGGCAAAACGGGGTTGCTGAATCACACCCTATATTTCTAGTCATGCTCAAATCTTCCCTCCTATTTAATCTTTTTGTCATTCTTTGCTATTCTTTATGTTCTGTCCAATCTTCCGACCTGCCACCCGACCTTGTACAATTGTATGCTATTTTTTATATTTGATTTTGTCTTTAACATTTTTATTTAACCACAGATGATGGGTCCTTCCATTGAACTTTTTATTTCTCATTGGAATGCATCTATTCTTTGTATTCTGAAATATCTCCTGAAATGTCTGCTACTGCATCTCTATTGACCCATTCCTTAACCTCATTTGCCAATTCACTTTAGCTAGTTCTGCATGCTTGCCTCCTAATTACCTTTATAAGATTAACATACCAGTCTTGGACCAACTCTTCTCTCCCTCAAACTGAATGTAATATTCAGTTATATTATGATTGCTGCAAAAAGGTGTGCTTTCACTATGAGATTATCAATTCATCCTGTCTTATCTCATTGTACAATAATTAATTAACCACAATATGAATTAACCTGCAAATTGCAGTAACTTAGGAACTATAAATTACATATTAAATGGCAGATACGACTAAGACAGATCTTATGATTTGGCTTAACGGTCCACTGAGCATGTACCTTATCGGTCTCAGTGACAAAATCCTTCAAAATTCTGTCTTCCTTACATAGATTTTCAGTTCCTCTTCTCTAGAATTTAACTTGATATTCAAATTGACTGCAGAGCATAGCCAACCCAAGTTCCGTGGGCACAGTGTTCACCAAAAATGGCACAGATTTGCAGAGCCTCCTAAACTCTGCATATGACAGTCTGGATGACATAGATCCACCAATGTTATCTTTATGTAATTCTTAGCTTCTGGATCTAGCCTTTGTTTTCTTCAGCCTGCCTGTACTGCACCACTGCACTCATCACACATTGAGCCCCAATGGCTCGGTCTCTTTTTATATAGTTTCACCCAGAGGTTTTGGTTTCCAATTCTCAGTTTCTGTCTTAGTTTCCTCAGTAACTGGGAGGGTCAGTTTTCTTTCTCAGTTTCCCTTTCCTGTTTCCTTTTTCAGTTAGGGTCTATCCCACAAAATACAAGCTTTGACCACACATTCCATTACATTACATTTAGGATTACTTGACAGCCATATAATACATTTTCACTTTAAATGATTTGCTGCAAAGGTCAATTTTTGAAAATAGTTCAGAGATGCTCGCCCTAGCAGCATAAACAAACACAAAAAATTACCACTGACAATTGTCAAAAACATCTGTTTGTCCGTAGCTAGCAATAATCCAGCAAGATTCAAGACACCAAGTGTACACTGCGTTATAGGGAGGTCTTGTGGCGCTGTGGCCATTGTCCCTATCTCTGAGCAGAAGCTCTGGATTTGAGTCTCACCCCAGGACTTGATAGCCCAAGGAAGGTTTGTTTGTAACCTAGCCAAATAGGCTGGGTATGAGCCTGCTAATCCTCCCAAAACATGCCAATGGTCGGCGGTAAGAGTGGGAGAGATTCCTGGTCAGCCATGTGGTGGAAAGAATACTGGAACCTTTACCATCACATGTAAAAATGCATGTTGCTACAGCAACTCGGACTCCCTAAGTGAACTGTTAACATGCCATTACTGCAGTGTGTTATGAAACTAGTGCAGCTGATCAGTGCCATCTTCTGGTCATTTACATTACATTCAGTCTCGAGAAGCATATTTCCTTTGTTTTCTCCAGTTTTCCCCTTTATGTTCTGGAGCCACTGATGCTCACTGGAGTTCACAGAACCAGACACAAACTTGACCAAAAAAATTAATTCTTTATTCCTGGTCTGGACAATTGAGTTACAGGAGCTTCTTTGCCGATGGTGGGAAATCACAAGCAAGCCTGATCTTTCCTAATTTTATTTCTTGATCCAAGCGTTTACATGACATTCCTTCCCACTCAGTCCTGGATCACAATTTTCCTTACCATAGAAACATGCACATAATCAACCCAAGTTCCACGGGTACGGTGTTCACCAAAAATGGTACAATAAAATGGACATGATAATGACTGGTTCCTCTATCACAAACCATATTCGCACCGTCTCCTGAAATCCCTTGACACCTTTGAAGGCAGTTTAGAAACCTATTTCCTTCTTAAATACATTCAGTGACTTGGCCTCCACAGCCTGCTGTGGTAGAGAATTCCACAGGTTCACCACCCTCTGAGTAAAGTAATTTTTCCTCATCTCAGTCCTAATCGTCTACCCTGTATCCTGAGTCATAAGAACATAAGAACTAGGAGCAGGAGTAGGCCATCTGGCCCCTCGAGCCTGCTCCGCCATTCAATATGATCATGGCTGATCTTTTTGTGGACTCAGCTCCACTTACCCGCCTGCTCACCATAACCCTTAATTCCTTTCCTTTACTGTTCAAAAATCTATCGATTTTTGCCTTGAAAACATTCAACGAGGTAGTCTCAACTGCTTCACTGGGCAGGGAATTCCACAGATACACAACTTTTTGGAAGAAGAAGTTCCTCCTCAACTCAGTCCTAAATCTGCCCCCCCCCTTATTTTGAAGCTATACCCCTCAGTTCTAGCTTCACCCGCCAATGAAACAACCTCCCTGCTTCTATCTTAATTATTCCCTTCATAATTTCATATGCTTCGATAAGATCACCCCTCATTCTTCTAAATTCCAATGTGTATAGCCCCAGTCTACTCAGTCTCTCTTCATAAACCAATCCTCAATTCCGGAATCAATCTAGTGAATCTCCTCTGCACTCTCTCCAGTGCCAGTCTGTGTGCAAGACTCCTTGTTCTGGACCCCTCAGCCAGGAAAAACAAAATCCCTGCATCCACTCTGTCCAACTCTGTCAGCATTTATGTTTCAATCAGATCCCCTCTCATTCTTCTAAACTCCAGTGAATACAGGCCCACTCCCTCAGAATTTTTTTTTTTTTAAATATGTTTTTATTAAGAATTTTTCAATAACAATATTTTCGACCTTACAAACAAACCCCCCCCCCCCCCCCCGTAACAAAAAAAAAAGAAAAAAGAACTCGCGTGGCAAGTCGTGAACATGGCAAATCAATAAGATGCAAAACTTTGTACAGTGGATTCTTCCCGTATATGTCAGTTTCCGGATCCTACCATGTATTTTCTTGTTCAAATGTCCCCCAGAAAAAAAAACCTCCCCCCCCCTCCCTCCCCCCCCCCCCCAACACAACCACTGTCCCCCCTCACCCCCGGGCTGCTGTCCGACCTTCCTCTAACGCTCCGCGAGATGGTCTAGGAACGGTTGCCACCGCCTATAGAACCCCTGCGCAGACCCTCTCAAGGCAATGTTTATCCTTTCCAACTTGATAAACCCTGCCATATCATTTATCCAGGCCTCCACGCTGAGGGGCTTCACCTCCTTCCACATTAGCAAGATCTTTCGCCGGGCTACTAGGGACGCAAAGGCCAGAATGCCGGCCTCTTTCGCCTCCTGCACTCCCGGCTCGTCCATTACTCCAAATAGCTCCAGCTTGGCTTGACCCGGACTTTCACCACCTTAGATACTGTTCCCGCAACTCCCCTCCAGAACCCCTCCAGTGCCGGGCATGACCAAAACATATGGACATGGTTCGCCGGACTTCCTGAGCACCTCCCACATCTGTCCTCCACCCCAACGAACCTACTCACCTCGCCCCCGTCATATGTGCTCTATGAACCACCTTAAATTGTATCAGGCTAAGCCTGGCACACGAGGAAGAGGAATTAACCCTACTTAGGGCATCAGCCCATAGCCCCTCCTCAATCTCCTCCCCCAACTCCTCCTCCCATTTACCCTTCAGCTCCTCTACCAAAGCCTCCCCCTCTTCTTTCATCTCCTGGTATATCGCCGACACCTTGCCCTCTCCGACCCATACGCCCGAAATCACCCTATCTTGAATCCCCTGTGCCGGGAGTAGCGGAAATTCCCTCACCTGCCGCCTCACAAACGCCCTCACTTGCATTTACCTGAAAGCGTTTCCCGGGGGTAGCCCAAACTTCTCCTCCAGCGCCCCTAAGCTCGCAAACGTCCCGTCAATGAACAGGTCCCCCATTCTTCTAATCCCTGCCCGATGCCAGCTCTGAAACCCCCCGTCCATCCTTCCTGGGACAAACCGATGGTTGTCTCTGATCGGGGACCACACCAAGGCTCCCGTCGCACCCCTGTGTCGTCTCCACTGCCCCCAGATCTTTAGCGTTGCCGCCACCACCGGGCTCGTGGTGTACTTTGTTGGCGAGATCGGCAGCGGTGCCGTCACCAGCGCCCCCAGGCTCGTTCCTTTGCAGGACGCCATCTCCAACCTCTTCCACGCCGCACCCTCTCCCTCCATCACCCACTTACGGATCATTGCCACGTTGGCTGCCCAGTAGTAACCCTCCAAATTCGGCAACGCCAACCCTCCTCTGTCTCTGCTACGCTCCAAGAACCCCCTCCTTACCCTCGGGGTCTTGCTTGCCCACACAAATCCCGTAATTCTCCTGCTTACCCTCTTAAAAAAGGCCTTAGTGATCACAATTGGGAGGCATTGGAATACAAAAAGAAATCTTGGGAGGACCACCATTTTAACCGACTGTACCCTACCCGCCAACGAGAGTGGCAACATGTCCCACCTTTTAAAATCCTCCTCCATCTGTTCCACCAACCGCGACAAATCAAGTTTGTGCAGTGCCCCCCCAGCTCCTAGCTACCTGAATCCCCAAATATCGAAAGCTCCTTTCCGCCCTCCTCAACGGCAGGTCATCTATCCCTCTTCCCTGGTCCCCCGGATGGATCACAAAGAGCTCACTCTTTCCCACATTGAGCTTATAGCCCGAAAAGTCTCCAGATCCCGTAGGATCTGCATAACCTCAACCATCCCCTCCACTGGATCCGTCACATACAGCAACAGGTCGTCTGCGTACAGCGATACTCGATGTTCCTCTCCCCCCCGAACCACCCCCTTCCATTTCCCCGACTCCCTTAACGCCATGGCCAAAGGTTCAATTGCTAATGCAAACAGCAGAGGGTTCAGGGGGTACCCCTGCCTCGTCCCTCGATACAGCCGGAAATAATCCGACCTCCGCCGGTTCATGACCACACTCGCCACCGGGGCTTTATACAGGAGCTGAACCCAACTGATAAACCCTCCCCCGAACCCAAACCTCCTCAACACTTCCCAGAGATACTCCCACTCTACCCGATCGAAGGCCTTCTCCGCGTCCACGGCTGTCACTATCTCCGCTTCTCCCTCCACTGATGGCATCATTATCACATTTAGGAGCCTTCACACATTAGTACTCAACTGCCTACCCTTCACGAATCCAGTCTGGTCCTCATGGATCACCCCCGGTACACAGTCCTCAATCCTCATGGCCAACATTTTTGCCAGCAACTTAGCGTCTACATTAAGGAGCGAGATCGGTCTATACGACCCACATTGCAGTGGGTCCTTATCCCGCTTCAAGATCAAAGAGATCATCGCCTCTGACATTGTCGGGGGCAGGGTCCCCCCCTCCCTTGATTCATTGAAGGTCCTTACCAGCAACGGGGCTAACAGGTCTACATATTTCCTGTAGAACTCCACCGGGAACCCATCCGGCCCCGGGGCCTACCCTGCCTGCATGCTCCCCAGTCCTTTAACCAGCTCCTCCACCCCGATTGGTGCCCCCAAACCAGCCACCTCCTGTACCTCCACCCTTGGGAACCTCAACTGATCCAAGAATCGCTGCATCCCCTCTTTTCCCCCTGGGGGCTGGGACCTATACAGTTCCTCATAAAAGGCCTTAAAAGCCACATTCACTTTCCCTGCCCTCCGCACCGTAGTTCCCCTGCCATCTTGGACTCCACCTATTTCCCTCGCTGCCATCCTCTTACGGAGCTGGTGTGCCAGCATCCGGCTCGCCTTCTCCCCATATTCGTATATCGCCCCCTGTCCTTCCTCCAGTGTGCCTCTGCCTTCCCTGTAGTCAACAGGTCGAACTCCGTCTGGAGACTTTGTCTCTCCCTGAGCAGTCCCTCATCCGGAGCCTCTGCATAACTCCTGTCCACCCTTAAAATCTCCCCCACTAACCTCTCCCTTTCCCTGCCCTCTCTCTACACCCTGTGAGCCCTGATGGAGATAAACTCTCCCCTGACCACCGCCTTCAGCGCCTCCCATACTACTCCCACCGGCACCTCCCGGTTGTCGTTAGCCTCCAGATAACTTTCAATACACCCCCGCACCCTCCCGCACACTTCCTCGTCTGCCAGCAGTCCCACATCCAACCTCCACAACGGGCATTGGTCCCTCTCCTCCCCCAGCTCCAGCTGCACCCAGTGCGGGGCATGGTCCGAAATGGCTATGGCCGAATACACCGTTCCCTCCACTTTCGGGATCAATGACCTGCCCAGAACAAAAAAATCTATCCGGGAGTAGGCCTTATGAACGTGGGAGAAAAAAGAAAATTCTCTGGCCAAAGGCCTGGCAAATCTCCACGGATCTACTCCCCCCATCTGATCCATAAACCCCCTAAGCACCTTGGCTGCAGCCGGCCTCTTCCCCGTCCTCGATCTGGAACGATCTAATGCTGGGTCCAGCACCGTGTTAAAATCCCCACCCATTATCAAACTCCCCACCTCCAGGTCCGGAATACGCCCCAACATCTGTTTCATGAATCCAGCATCATCCCAGTTTGGGGCATATACATTCACCAGTACCACCTCCGTCCCCTGCAACCTACCACTCACCATCACGTATCGACCTCCCTTGTCCGCTACTATGTTCTTGGCCACAAACGACACACCCTTTCCCACCAGTATTGCCACCCCTCTATTCTTCGCATCCAGCCCCGAATGGAACACCTTTCCCACCCATCCCTTCCTTAACCTGACCTGATCTGCCACCTTCAGATGTGTCTCCTGAAGCATGACCAGGTCTGCTTTCAGTCCCTTTAGGTGCGCGAACACCCGGGCCCTCTTAACCGGCCCATTTAGGCCTCTCACATTCCACGTGATCAGCCGGATTGGGGGGTTACCTACCCCCCCCGCCGACTAGCCATCTCCTATCTTAGGCCAGTCCCGTGCTCGCGCCTCCCGCACACTCCAGTCCCCCAGGCGGGGGACCCCCGCCCCGACCACCTCTTCCATTCTCAGTTCCCCCTCGGACAGTGCAGCAGCAACCCTAAACTCCACCTCCCACCCCCCCCCCCCCCCACCCCCCACCCTCCGCGCTAGATCCTCATCTAGCTCTTTTGCTCCCCCGATATTACTTCCGTGAGTCAGCTGACTTCTACTGACCCCGGCTTTCCCCGCCTTCCCGTTGATCTCCCCCGTGTGGGAGTCTCTCCTCCTCCTTACCTTCCTCCATCACCCCCCCTTTTTTGGCACGGGAAAAAGCCCGCGCTTTCCTGAGCCAGCTCCGCCCCCTATGGCGCAGCTCCTATTGCGGCCATTATCCCAGTTCCCTCATCCCCGAGTCTCATCTCCCTCCAGCACCGACGCCCACATTCCCCATCATCATCATCTTGTCTGCAGAAAAGAAAAAAGGAAATTTTTGGAATTTTAACCAGGACTCTACCCACATCCCCATCCATCATCCCACCCATGCAATATTCTTTACCCATATTTACAACCCCCTGTACAACCACATGTCCTCAGTTCGAGTCCAGTTTTTCCATCTGAATAAAGGTCCAAGCCTCTTCTGGCGTTTCAAAATAATGGTGTCGGACCTGATAAGTGACCCACAGTCGCGCAGGCTGCAGCATGCCGAACCTGACTCTTTTTTTATGCAGCACCGCCTTGGTCCGGTTGAAGCCAGCTCTCCTCTTTGCCACCTCCGCGCTCCAATCCTGGTATACTCGGATCACCGCGTTCTCCCATCTGCTGCTCCGCACCTTCTTGGCCCATCTCAGCACACTTTCTTTGTCCGCGAAGCGGTGGAACCTTGCCACTATCGCCCTTGGCAGCTCATCTGCCTTGGGTCTCCTCGCCAGGGCCCGATGAGCTCCTTCCAGCTCCAGGGGGGTCGGAGAGGCCTCCACACCCATCAGCGAATGGAGCATCGTGCTCACATACGCCCCGGCATCAGCTCCCTCCACTCCTTCGGGAAGACCCAGAATCCGGAGGTTCTGTCTTCTCGACCTGTTCTCCAGGAGCTCAATTCTCTCAGCCCACCTCCTGTGCACCGCCTCGTGCGCCTCCATTTTTACCGCCAGGCCCAGGATCTCGTCCTCGTTGGTATTCACTTTCTCATTCACCACACGAAGCTCCACCGCCTGGGTCTTCTGGGTCTCCTTCAGCCCCTCGATCGCCAACAGCATCGGCGCCAGCACCGCCTTTTTCAGCTCCTCCACACATCGCTTGAGGAACTCCTGCTGGTCTGACCCCCACGCTGCTCGCTGTCCGCCCTCCGCCATCTTGTTTTTTTCCCCTCGTTTTGGTCTCTGCTCCAGGGCTTCTTTCCTCGTCGCTCCACCGCTGATCTCGGCCATATATTGTGAGGGGGGACCTCACTGAACCTTCCCACACGGGATTGAATCAAAACAGCTCCGTTGGGGCTCCTCTGGAGAGCCCGAAAGTCCATAGTTGCGGGAGCTGCCGAAACGCGCGGCTTAGCTCTGCATCGCCGCAACCAGAAGTCCCACTCCCTCAGAATTGAGGATGACTTGCTTCCATCCTCGTTTGATGAAACTTAGGAGCAGGAGTAGACAATTCAGCCCTTCCAGCCTGCTCCACCATCCGATAAGATCATGGCTGATTCGATTGTTCTCAACTCCACTTTCCCATCTGCCTCCATAACCTTGACTCCATTGTCTATCAAAAAATCTGTTTAACTCAGCTTTGGATAAATTCAATGATCCAGCTCAGGCATTGTCAAACTAGGGGGTCGCGGGCGGGTGTTGGGATAGTCGCGGAGCTGTCCATCGCGGCGCTCACGATCGCGCAAATCTGCGCGCAACAGCCGCAGCAGCCGGCTGTTAATAACGCCGGCTGCAAGCGGCCTTCAAAATGGCCGCGAACATGTAAAAAAAATGCGGTCCCACTGCGCATGCATGCCAGATCATCAGCGCGCATGCGCAAAACTATGTGCATGCGTTCCGACGATCGGGCACACATGCGCAGTGCGGCCGCTTTTTTTTTAAACGGTCGCAGCTTTTGTTTTACAAGCTCGAGGGGGGGGGCGTTATTTGTTTTATTCATTTATTTTATTCATTTAATTTTTATTTTTTTCATTTATTTTATTCATTTTACTGTTATTTTGTTTTACAAGTTCGGGGGGGGCTTTATTTGATAAAATTTTACAGGAAGAAAATGCAGAACTTTGGACAGTTGCAGACTCCATAATTTCCGACACCAAAAGGCTTCACCTTCATCCAACAGGTTCCATTGGAGGAGCGTGTACGAGGGCCAAAGGGACCCAAAACCATTTCCTCCATTTTTGTCAGCAGCAAACAAGGTAAGAGGAAATGGTGGGTTGCGCAGGTCGTCTGGCATGGGTCACAAAGGTCGGCCGGGTTGGGACCCGAAGGTTGCCCGGTTGGTAAAAGTGGGTCCCCGGGAAAAAATTTTGATGAACACTGACCCAGCCTACACTGTTTTCTGGGCAAGCAAATTTACCATACTAACCACCCTCAGAGGAAAAAATTCCTCCACATCTCTGTCATAAAAGGGAGATATTATATTTTTAAACCCATACTCCGAGTTTTAGTCTAACCCATAATAGGAAATATGCTCCCAGTATCCACCCTATCAAGTCCACTCTGGTGGGTTCTCAGATGGCTAATAAATCCAATGTGTGATCTGAATACTCTGCCACATGCGGGGCAGGTGGCGCTTGAAGACTTGGTTAGATATTTAGAGGTTTGTGTGCTTGCTCCAACACAACGACTTTACCTCTGCATGTTCCCAATGTGGTCTCACAATGTGTTCGGTGCCTTCTTGAATGAGCCTTCACCATTTTGGAGGTTCACCTGGATGCCATGGTGCCAGTGCAAGGGTGCCTGGGTGCTGGGGTGGCACTGCCAAGGGTCAGGGCCTGAGAGGGACAATGCCCATGAAAGGAAGGTGGACAGGGGGTTTGAAGGGTGGGGGATTGCAGGACAGGTAAGCAGGGGCCTCCGGGAGGAGGTGACGGGTGGGGATCCTAGAAGGGAGAGAGATGGTTAAGTTCTCTTTTGAGACTCGGGGGCTGGTTTAGCACAGTGGGCTAAAGAGCTGGCTTTTAAAGCAGAACAAGGCCAGCAGCGCGGGTTCAATTCCCGTACTAGCCGCCCCGAACAGGCGCCGGAATGTGGCGGCTAGGGGCTTTTCACAGTAACTTCATTTGAAGCCTACTTGTGACAATAAGCGATTTTTATTTTTTCATAGGCCCATATTACTTTTAAACGTGGATGCAAAAGTATTGGCAAAGGTACTGGCGGGTAGGCTGGAGGCGTGCCTCACGAAGGTGATAGGTGAAGATCAGACGGGGTTCATGAGAGGGAGGCAGCTCTTTTCAAAAGTTAGAAGGGTATTGAACGTGGTTATGGCACCGGCGGAGGGGAAGGAAACAGAGGTGGTTGTGGCATTGGACACTGAGAAGGCATTTGACCGGGTAGAATGGGGGTACTTGATGGCAGTTCTGGAGCGGTTTTGGATTGGACCAAGATCTGATTGTGAGCTGGGGCCCAAGGACCGAACCCTGTTGGGGTTTGGCATGCGCTGCCTGTGAGAGTGGTGGAGGTAGGTTCCATCGGAGGTTTTAAAAGAGAGCTGATACAGATTTGAAAGTGATTAATTTAGATAGGGCTGGAGAATGGGACTAGCTCTTTTGGGAGCCAGTGTGGTCATGATGGGCCAAATGGCCTCCTTCTGTGCTGTAAATAACAAACAAATAGCAAACAGACTGCTGGATGGATCACTGTCTAATGCACTCTGCAATCAACATCAATGTATCCTCGACTTCTGATGGAGGCCATGGAGTAAGTGGTCGCACATAAGGTGGCTCCTGCCTGAGGTCTGTATTTTTGTCCCTTTTAACCCGTTTTGCGGGAGTCGTGCAGGAGGAAAAGTGGTGGAGTAGAAGAGCCAAGATTTCTCCTCCGGTGAGAGATGGCGAAGAGTGATCAAACAAGGAGTGTGTTGAATAAAGGGCGTTCTTCGGACTCAGAGGACATGTGTGCGCAGGAGGGGAAAAGTTGGCAAATGCCAACCCGTGACATCGTTGCCTGCCCAGTGGTCAACGGAAAGGTTGGTGGAGTTCCTATCAGTCGAATTTAAAAAACAAAGCCAGATGATCACTGAAGACCTAGCGAGAGTGACAGGACCAATTCAGCCAGTCCTGGAGAGGGTGGAACAGTGGCTGGAGGTGCAGAATGCGTTGATTCAGAAGGTGAAAGGAGAAGACAGTTTCTGACCATGAGGATCGGATAGCCTTCTTGGAGGCAAAGATGTTGATGATGTTGGAGGGGTAAAATAAGTTGAAGGCCAAGATCGATGACCTGGAAAACAATCGTACCCAAGACACAAACTTGGGCCCTTACCCAAACTTTTCCAATACAGCAAACAATACCCCAGTCTACTGTGTTGAGTGCCTTCTCGCCATCCAATGCAACAATTACCTTTGATTTCGGCCTCTCCGACGGGGACAGCACCACATTTAACAACCACTGCACATGAGATGACAGTTGCTGGCCTTTGACAGAACCCATCTGATCCTCCTCAATAACTTGAGGGAGACACAGCTCCAGGCTCGGAGCTAAGACCTTGGCCAATAGCTTAGCATCTACGTTCAATAAAGAAATAGGGTGGTACGACCCGCATTCCACCGGGTTCTTATCCTTTTTTAAAAGATGTGAAATGGACGCTTGCAGCACGGCTCGGTTAGGGAACTCCGTGTTGCCGAATCCTTGAACATCTCTACTAATAATGGTACCAACTGTCCTGCAAACTTCTTATAAAGTTCCACTGGGAACCATTCGGCCCCGAGGCTTTACCCATCTGCATTCGCGCTATAGCTGTCAAGACCTCCTCTGCCCCTAATGGCTCTTCCAATCCCTCCCGCGCTTTCTCCTCCACCTTGGGACACTCTAAGCACTCCAACATACCTAACCCCTCCCCGGGCGGCTCACACCTATAAAGGTTCTTGTAGAATGCTTCAAATACCCCATTGACTTTGTCTGGCACGGACACCAGCCTGCCACTGAGTTTCGAACCTGAAAAATCTCTCAGAAGGCTGCCTGCCGCCTGAACTGGCAAGACAAGAGATGACTGGCTTTCTCCCCATATTCATACATAACCCCACTCGAGCGCCACAGCTGGCAAATCGCCTTATCTGTGGATAATAGGTCAAACTGCATCTGCAGCTTCTTCCTATTAGCTCGGAGCTCAGAGGTTGGGTCACTCGAGTATCTACCATCTACCTCCAGGATTTCATCTACCAACCTTTGGCATTCCTCCCTTGCCTCCCTATCTGTATGTGTTTTATGCAAGATTACCTCCCCTCTCACCAATACTTTCAGGGCCTCCCACAGAACCGAGGATTGGACCAATCCATTCTTATTAAACCCCACATACTCATATATGCTCTCGCCCTTAATATCCTTCCGCAGGACCCCAGGTCTGCCAACAACCTCACATCCAGCCTTCACGCCGGACACTGAACCGGACCTATCTCTAATGCCAAATGTACCAGATGTGGAGAGTGTTTCGAGATGAGTATCACAGAGTGTTCCCAGTTCCTCACCCCAGAAGAAGAGACCCTCCCATCAAGAAAAAGTTAATCTGCCAATATACTTTATGTACTGGGGAGAAAAAGGAGAATTCCCTACCCTCAGGATGCATAAAGTACCATGGATCTGCCCCTCCCATCTCCTTCATAAATGCCGTCAGTATCTTTGCTACCCCGAAGGGGTCAATTACTTTGGCTTAGACCGACCTAATTATCACTATCTTAGTGAGGCACTCAGCACATGGTCTATGTCTGAGTGGCGCGCTGTGAGCTCTGTGCTCTGAGCTATCTCCTGGTAGAAAATGAGCGGGAACTGTAGTGTTCCCTGTTTTATAGTCCGTGTGCTCTCACTGGTGATTGGCTGTGATGTTATGAGTGTGCTGGTTGGTCCAACTGCCTGTCCATCAGTGTGTGTGTGTTTGCACCATGATATGCTGATGTGGATATCATGACATCCCCCCCTTTCACAAAGGATATATGATGTGTGTGCAATATTTACAACATGTACATGAGGCTAAACTATATACAGAGGAAGGTGTCAGGTGCAACAGAACAACGAGGTTGTACCAATAACAGAACAAATGCAATCAACAAACGACGAGAGAAAACTTCTGGAACAATGAACAACAAGAAAAGAAACTTGTTAACAGTACTGTAAAACAATTCAGTGAGTCTAATGTGCTAACAAACTCATAAGTCAAGTCTCTCAGGTGGGCGACGAATTCGGGTTGACTGTTAGGGTGGCACACCACTCATCGCCTGGATCAATGCTGTGCACTGGCAGCGGCTGGTGGTTCCAACTTGGGGACATCCGGTTCTTGTGGATTACCGCAACGCGGAAGGGCTCCCTGTCTTCGGTATCGCTGGTCTGCACACTATCTGGATATGACTCAGTGTAGGGGGGCTGAGTCGCCCGCATGTCCCTGCGAGGCTGACGGAATTGTTGGGAGTTGGCAGGTTGAGCTGCTTGACAGCAGGCAGCATGGTGGCCCATCCTGCCACAGCGGAGGCATTGTCGTGCTTTGCCCAGACATTGACGCTTTAAGTGGGCGGAGCCACAGTTGCCGCACGTCGTGACGTCATGGCGTTTGTTGCCTTCGTTGCCCCACCGCGCATGCGCGGTGCGGTCCTGCGTAGAGCGCGCCTGCGCATCACGTCCCTCTGCGTCAACATCCCCTCTTTAGGCACGTACAAGCGCTGGAGGCCTCGGAAAGCGCGCAAAATGGCCACCCTCGTCCGGGCCGCGGACCGGGAGGAACTCGATCGACTGGACCCGCTCCGCCTCGTAGGACCGTGCCGTTCCGTTTCGGCGGCCTGGATTTGGGAGTACCGGCTGGTCGCGTTCTCATGGAGGACGCAGGTCTTGATGGCAGTCGCTCGGGTGAGGCGCTTTATTTTAAGGAGCTGCTGGCGTAGGGTGTCCGAGATGACCCCAAAAACTATCTGATCCCATATCATGGAGTCGGAGGTGGCCTCATAGCCGCAGGACTGCGCGAGGATACGGAGGTGTGTCAAGTAAGATTGGAAAGGCTCATCCTTACTCTGCAGGCGCTGCTGGAAGAGGTACCTCTCGAAGCTCTCATTGACTTCCACGCTGAAGTGTTCCTCGAACTTCTGAAGCACCATCTTATATTTTGTTTTGTTCTCACCTTCCGCGAATGCCAGGGAGTTATAGATGTGGATGGCGTGTTGCCCCGTCGTGGAGAGAAGGAGGGCGATCTTCCTGGTGTCCGATGCATTCTCACTATCTGTGGTTCCTAGGAAGAGCTGGAAGTGCTGTTTAAACAGCTTCCAGGTTACGCCAAGATTACCAGCGATTCGGAACGGCTGCAGCGGGCTGATGTTTTCCATGGAGCAGGATGGCGGATTTCTGAAAAGGTGCAGGTAGGTCTCACAGTCGCTGGTTAGCGTCCACTACTGGTATCATGTCGTGTTGGGTGTTCTGATGCACAAATGATCCAACACGGCTGTAGATGGTACAACTCTGTTTTATTGTCTAAACAACGGTGACAACTAACTGCTGGCTTGGGTACGTGCTTCACCAGCTAACTTGTGGACCCAGCCCTATCACTATCTTAGTGAGGCACTCAGCACATGGTCTATGTCTGAGTGGCGCGCTGTGAGCTCTGTGCTCTGAGCTATCTCCTGGTAGAAAATGAGCGGGAACTGTAGTGTTCCCTGTTTTATAGTCCGTATGCTCTCACTGGTGATTGGCTGCGATCTTATGTGTGTGCTGGTTGGTCCAACTGCCTGTCCATCAGTGTGAAGCATTCAAATGGTCATTGGATAGACATATGGACGATAAGGGAACAGTGTAGATGGGCTTTAGAGTGGTTTCACAGGTCGGCGCAACATCGAGGGCCGAAGGGCCTGTACTGCGCTGTAATGTTCTATGTTCTATGTTATATGTGTGTGATTGCACCATGATATGCTGATGTGGATATCATGACAGCGACTAGGGGCATTTCACAGTAACTTCATTGTAGCCTACTTGTGACAATAAGCGATTATTATAATATTATTATTAAGTTCTCTTTTGTTTGAGATGACCATTGCCTGGCACTTGTGTGGCTTTTATGTTACGTCCCTCTTATCAACCCAAGCCTGGATATTGTCCAGGTCTTACTAAAAATGTGCATGGATTGTTTCAGTACCTGAGGAGTTGCGAATTGCACTGTGAAACCATCAGCAAACATCCCCACTTCTGACCATATGGTGCAGGGAAAGCTATTGGTGAAACAGCTGAAAATGGTTGGGTCTAGGACACTACCCTGAAGGACTCCTGGGACTCAGATGATAGGCCTCGAACAGCTACAAATAGCTTCCTTTGTGCTAGGTATGACTCTCAACAGGGGGAGATTTCCTCTTGATTCCCATTGACTTCAATTTTGCTAGGGTTTCTGATGCCGCATTCGGTCAAATACTGCCTTGATGTCAAGGGCAGTCACTCTCACCTTATCTCATCTAGCTGGACTATTTGAATGCTTTCGGATCTTATCCAGGTTATTTCATTTATTTTAACAGTATAAATTTGAAAAACTGGTTTAGGAATTGGTTACAATCCTGCAGTCAAAATGTTGTGGTTAATGAATGTGGTCCCGTCTTCAGGCATGTTACAGTGATGTTCCGCAGTGATTGGTCCTGAACTTGCTCCAGTTTATTGAATTATTAATGATCTGGACATTGATTTGGGAAATATGGTCAGTAATTTTACAGTTGACACCAAAATCTGTGCAAGGGTTAACATAGTTGAGAAGAGTAATCAAATACAAAAGCATTTAATTGTGCTGTGGATGTGGTTCACACAATGGTGGGTCTCATTTCATTTTGGTTAATTTAGTGCAGTAATGTATATTTGTAGGTCAACACTGGATTTTCAAATTGTTTGCTGGGAACATTGCTTTCTTAAAATGTATTCGTTCAAGGGATGTTGATGTTGCGGGCGAGGCCAGCCTTTGTATTGCCATCCCTAATTACCCTTGAGAAGGTCATCGTGAGCCAATTTCTTGAACTGTTGTACTCTATGTGGTGTAGATACATCCACAGTGCTGTTAAGAAAGGAGTTCCAAGATTTTGACCCAGCGTCAGTGAAGGAATAGCAATGTTGTTTCAAGTCAGGAGGACGTGTGGCTTCCAGGGGAGCTTGGGACTTGCAGGTGGTGGTGTTTCCATGCACCTGCCGCTCTTGCCCTTCGAGGTGGTAGAGGTTGCGGTTTGGAAGGTGCTGCTGAAACAGCCTTGGTGAGTTGCTGCAGTGCATCTTGTAGATGGTACACACTGTTGCCACTGTGCGTCAGTGGTGAAGTGAACGGTGAAGGTGACGGATGGGGTGCTAATCAAGCGGGCTGCTTTATCCTGCATGATGTCAAGCTTCTTAAATTGGTTTAAGCTGCATTCATCCATACAAGTGGAGAGTATTCCATCACACTCCTGATTTCTGACCATTAACCATTATACTTCTTGTAGTTTTACCATTAGCTGCAGTTCCTAAACTTACGTTTCTGACTCTTTACTCTCTGCCCTGCTACTTGTCTTTGGAACTGCATTGAGTTCCCCGAGGCCTCTCTCTCTCTCTCTTCCCCCCCGCACCCCCCATTTGCTAGTCTAAAGTCCTTGTGAGCACCCTATTTATTCTTTCCGCTAGACCACTGGTCCCAGATCAGTTCAGGTGGAGACCATCCCAACGATACAGATCCCTTCTGTTTAAATACTGATGTCAAAATTCCTCTTTCCCAGACCATTCCTTTAGCCACATGTTTACTTCCCTAATTTTCTCATCCCTATGCTAATTTGCATGTGGCTCGGGTAGTAATCCAGAGGTTATCACGCTTGAGGACCTGTTCTTTAATTTTGTTCCTAGTTTCTGTTTTTGTTTCTGGGGCAGCACGGTAGCACAGTGGTTAGCACTATTGCTTCACAGCACCAGAGTCCCAGGTTCAATTCCCGGCTTGGGTCACTGTCTGTGCGGAGTCTGCACGTTCGCCCGTGTCTGCGTGGGTTTCCTCCGGATGCTCCGGTTTCCTCCTACAAGTCCCGAAAAACATGCTTGTTAGGTGAATTGGACATTCTGAATTCTCTCTCTGTGTACCCGAACAGGCAGCGGAATGTGGCGACTAGGGGATTTTCACAGTAACTTAATTGCAGTGTTAATGTAAGCCTAGTTGTGACAATAAAGATTATTATTATAGTTCTTGATATTCCTCAAACAGATCCATTTTTCTAGTCTTGCCCATGTTAATTGTCCCAACGTGGACCACAACAACTGGACCCTCCCCCTCCCACTCCAAAATCCTTTCAAGCCAGTCAGAGATGTCCCTCACCAGGCAATGTACAATGCTGGGCTATTGGTCATACTTGCAAAGGATGCTATCAGTGCCCTTAACTATAGAATCCCCTACAACTATCCCTCTACCTGCCTCACTCGCAGCAACACCCTGCTGTCCGAATTGGAGGTACTTAATCTATGGGGTGTTCCTGCCTCCTGAAATGTCCAGGTAACTCTCCCACTCCCAGATGTCCTGCAGTGTCCGAAGGTCAGACTCCTGTTTATCAACTCTGAAATTCCTCAAGCAACACTTGCTGCAAATGTGGTCACTGCAGCTCACAATGCGATCTGCCCGCTCCCACATTGTGCAGCTACAATGTTGCCCGCCCAACATCTCGACTTTGTTCATTAATTTAGTTTTTTAATGTTTCTTTTCAAATTTAGTGCAGGTTCCCTATCATCCAATTAGGTCATAGCTTTACTGTGACATCACTGTTTCAGTTTTTTTCAGCTTTAGTGAAATCCCGGAGGTAACACTCACTGAGTTCAATATCCCTCCCTCCGCCTACTGAGTTCAATACCCCTCCCTCCGCCTACTGAGTTCAATACCCCTCCCTCCGCTCACCCAGACCCCTCCCTCTGCCTACCAAGTTCAAAATCCCTTCCTCTGCCCAGACCCCTCCCTCCGCTCACCAAGTTCAATATCCCTCCCTCCGCCTACCGAGCCCCCTCCGCTCACCCATACCCTTCCCTCCACCTACTGAGTTCAATACCCCTCCCTCCGCTCACCGAGTTCAATACCCCTTCCTCTGCTCACCCAGCACCCTCCCTCCGCCTACCGAGTTCAATACCCCTCCCTCCACTCACCAAGTTCAATACCCTCCCCCCGCCCAGACCACTCCCTCCGCCCACCGAGTTCAATACCCTTCCCTCCGCTCACCCAGACCCCTCCCTCCGTTCACCGAGTTCAATACCCCTCCCTCCGCCCACCGAGTTCAATACCCTTCCCTCCGCTCACCCAGACCCCTCCCTCCGTTCACCGAGTTCAATACCCCTCCCTCCGCTCACGGAGTTCAATACCCCTCCATCCGCTCACCCAGACCCCTCCCTCCGCCTACCGAGTTCAATACCCTTCCCTCCGCTGACCCAGACCCCTCCCTCCGTTCAAGGAGTTCAATACCCCTCCATCCGCCCACCCAGTCACCTCCGCTCGCCCACCCAGTCCCCTCCGCCCGCCGACCCAGTCCCCTCCGCTCGCCCACCCTGCCCCTTCCGCTCGCCCGCCCAGTCCCATCCGCTCGCCCACCCAGTCCCCTCCGCTCACCCACCCAGCCCCTTCAGCTCGCCCGCCCAGTCCCCTCCGCCCGCCCATCCTGTCCCCTCCGCTCGCCCACCCGGTCCCCTCCGCTCGCCCACCCGGTCCCCTCCGCTCACCCACCCAGCCCCTTCAGCTCGCCCGCCCAGTCCCCTCCGCCCGCCCATCCGGTCCCCTCCGCTCGCCCACCCGGTCCCCTCCGCTCGCCCACCCGGTCCCCTCCGCTCGCCCACCCGGTCCCCTCGGCTCGCCAACCCGGTCCCCTCCGCTCGCCCACTCGGTCCCCTCCGCTCGCCCACCCCGTCCCCTCCGCTCGCCCACCCGGTCCCCTCCGCCCGCCCACCCAGTCCCCTCCGCTCGCCCGCCCAGCCCCTTCCGCTCGCCCGCCCAGTCCCCTCCGCTCGCCCACCCAGTCCACTCCGCTCGCCCGCCCAGCCCCTTCCGCTCGCCCGCCCAGTCCCCTGCGCCCGCCCTCCCGGTCCCCTCCGCCCGCCCACCCGGTCCCCTCCGCTCGCCCACCCGGTCCCCTCCGCTCGCCCACCCGGTCCCCTCCGCTCGCCCACCCGGTCCCCTCCGCTCGCCCACCCGGTCCCTTCCGCTCGCCCACCCCGTCCCCTCCGCTCGCCCACCCCGTCCCCTCCGCTCGCCCACCCCGTCCCCTCCGCTCGCCCACCCAGTCCCCTCCGCTCGCCCGCCCAGCCCCTTCCGCTCGCCCGCCCAGTCCCCTCCGCTCGCCCACCCAGTCCACTCCGCTCGCCCGCCCAGCCCCTTCCGCTCGCCCGCCCAGTCCCCTGCGCCCGCCCTCCCGGTCCCCTCCGCCCGCCCACCCGGTCCCCTCCGCTCGCCCACCCGGTCCCCTCCGCTCGCCCACCCGGTCCCCTCCGCTCGCCCACCCGGTCCCCTCCGCTCGCCCACCCGGTCCCTTCCGCTCGCCCACCCCGTCCCCTCCGCTCGCCCACCCCGTCCCCTCCGCTCGCCCACCCCGTCCCCTCCGCTCGCCCACCCCGTCCCCTCCGCTCGTCCACCCGGTCCCCTCCGCTCGCCCACCCTGCCCCTTCCGCTCGCCCACCCCGTCCCCTCCGCTCGCCCACCCGGTCCCCTCCGCTCGCCCACCCCGTCCCCTCCGCTCGCCCACCCCGTCCCCTCCGCTCGCCCACCCTGTCCCCTCCGCTCGTCCACCCGGTCCCCTCCGCTCGCCCACCCTGCCCCTTCCGCTCGCCCACCCCATCCCCTCCGCTCGCCCACCCTGTCCCCTCTGCTCGCCCACCCGGTCCCCTCCGCTCGCCCACCCAGTCCCCTCCGCTCGCCCACCCAGCCCCTTCCGCTCGCCCACCCGGTCCCCTCCGCTCGCCCACCTGGTCCCCTCCGCTCGCCCACGCAGTCCCCTCCGCTCACCCACCCAGCCCCCTCCGCTCGCCCACCCAGTCCCCTCCGCTCGCCCACCCAGCCCCCTCCGCTCACCCACCCAGTCCCCTCCGCTCGCCCACCCACCCAGACCTCTCTGCCCACCCACCCAGATCCCTCCGCCAACCACCCAGACCTCTCCGCCCACCCACCCAGATCTCTCCGCCCACCCAGACTTCTCTGCCCACCGAGACCGCTCTGCCCACCTAGACCGCTCCCTGGAGACTGGGCTGTGAATCCTCAAGGTAACACTTACCGAGTTTGATACCTCTCTGCCCACCGAGACCGCTCCGCCCACCCAGACCATTCCCTGGAGACTGGGCCGTGAATCCCCGAGGTAATACTCACCGAGTTTGATATCCTTCCGCCCGCCCAGACCGTTCCCTGGAGACTGGGCCGTGAATCCCCGAGGTAATACCGAGTTTGATACCCCTCCGCCCACCCAGACCGTTCCCTGGAGACTGGGCCGTGAATCCCCGAGGTAATACTCACCGAGTTTGATACCCCTCCGCCCACCTAGACCGTTCCCTGGAGACTGGGCCGTGAATCCCCGAGGTAATACTCACCAGTTCGATACTCTGCCCACCGAGACCGCTCCCTGGAGACTTGTACATCAAGTGACATATTAATTCATGTCTTTGTCTGGTGTCCAGTTGGTATCTAAATTCAATCTTGACTTTTATAATTTTACTCTGTTGGAGGTGGATATTCACCGGTATGATCGACCGGCAAAGGTTGTAGAGTGTTTCAAGTATCTGGGAATATATATATAGACCAGAAGCTAAGCTTCACAGAGAATACTGAGAATACTGACTGTATCTTTAAGAAGGCTAGTCAGCGTCTGTTTTTAATGAGAAAACGGAAAGGGTTTGGAGTGAGTCAAAATGTTTTCGAGAAGGTGTACAAAAGTCGGGTAGAGAATATTTTAATATTCAACATGATATTTTGGGTTTTTTTAGACGGAATAGAAGGGGAAGCAAAAGAGGTGGGGGAGTTGCAATGCTTATTTAGAAGCAGATCACAACAGTGTTGAGGGAAGACACATTGGAGGGATCTTGTAGTGAGGCTTTATAATAATAATAATCTTATTGTCACAAGTATGAAGTTACTGTGAAAAGGGTGGTGCTCAGGAATAAGAAGGGTGAAATCACAATGTTGGGAGTGTACTATAGACCTCCCAGCAGCCCACAGGAGACAGAGGGGCAGTTGTGCGGTCTGATACTGAAAAGGTGTGAAAAAAGCAGGGTAGTTGTGATGGGCGATTTAAACTCCCCCCATATTTACTGGGAACCCCTTACAGCCAGGGGCTCGGATGGAGAGCAATTCATTAGATATGTCCAGGAGGGCTTTTTGATACAGTATGTTGATAATCCAACCAGGGATCAGGTCATATTAGATTTGGTATTGGGGAATGAGCCAGGCCAGGTGATTGATGTTTCAGTGGGGGAGAATTTTGGGCTTAGCAACCATAATTCCATAAGATTTCAAGTAGTCATGGATAAAGACAAGAGTGGCCCATGGATAGGGGTGCTTAATTGGGCAAGGGTCCATTACATTCAAATTAGTCAGGAACTGGGGAATGTGGATTGGGAGTGGCTATTTGAGGGCAAATCCACGTCTGACATGTGGGAGGCTTTTAAAGGCCAGTTGATTGAAGTGCAGGACAGGTATGACCCCGCAAAAATGAAGGATAGAAATGGCAGGATTCGGGAACCATGGATGACAAGAGAAATTGTAAGCTTAGTCAAAAGGAAAAAAAGAAGCATACGCTAGGTCTAGGCATTTAATAACTGACGAAGCCCTTGAGGAGGACAGTGAAAGTAGGAAGGAACTTAAACGTGGAATTAGGAGGGCTAAAAGGGGCCATGAAATGCCTTTAGCAAACATGGTCAAGGAGAATCCCAAGGCTTTTTATGCACATGTTAGGAGCAAGAGGGTAGCAAGAGAAAGAGTAGGCCCACTTAAGGACAATGGAGGAAAGTTATGCGTAGAACCACAGGAAGTGGGTGAAATCCTTAATGAGTACTTTGTATCGGTATTCACCAGGGAAAAGACATGATGTATGTTGAGGTCAGGAATAGGTATGTGAACTCTCTTGAGAATGTAGCACAGTAATCAGCACAGTTGCTTCACAGCACCAGGGTACCAGGTTTGATTCTCGGCTTGGGTCACTGTCTGTGCGGAATCTGCACATTCTCTCCGTGTGTGCATGGGTTTTCGCCGGATGCTCAGGTTTCCTCCCACAGTCCATAGATGTGCAGGTTAGGTGGATTGGCCATGATAAATTGCCCTTAAGTGTCCAAAAAAGGTTAGGTGTGGTTACTGTGTAACGGGGACAGGGTGGAGGCGTGGTCTTAAGTAGGGTGCTCTTTCCAAGAGCCGGTGCAGACTCGATGGGCCAAATAGCCTCCTTCTGCACTGTAGATTCTATGATCAAAGGAAGAAGTGTTGAGTATCCTAAATTACATTAAGGTAGACAAGTCCCCGGCGCCGGATGGGATCTATCGCAGATTATTGTGGGAAGCAGGGGGAGAAATAGCTGGGGCCTTAACAGATATCTTCACATCCTCTTTGACCACAGGCAAGGTTCCAGAAGACTGGAGAATAGCCAATGTTATTCCCTTGTTTAAGAAAGGAAGCAGGGACAATCCAACAAACTATAGGCCGATGAGCCTGACATCAGTGGTGGGGAAGCTTTTGAAACGATACTGAGGGACAGGATATATGCACATTTGGAGGAAAATTGACTAGTTAGTAACAGGCAGCATGGTTTTGTATGGGGAAGGTCATATCTCATCAACTTGATTGAGTTCTTTGAAGAGGTGACAAAGAAAATTGATGACAGAAGGGCTGTGGATGTAGTTTATATGGCCTTTAGTAAGGCATTTGACAGGGTCCCACATGGCAGACTGGTACAAAAACTAAAATCAAATGGGATTCGGTGTGGGCTGGCTAGATGGATACAGAACTGGCTTGGTTATAAAAGACAGAGTAGCGGTGGAAGGGTGTTTTTTCTGAATGGAGATATGGAGCTAGTGGTGTTCCACAGGGATCAGTGCTGGGACCTCAGTTGTGTGTAATATATATAAATGATCTGGAGGAAAATGTGGGTGGTCTGATTAGTAAGTTTGTGGATGACACAAAGATTGGCGGAATTGTTGATAGTGCCGAGGATTGTCAGAGCATACAACAGGATATACATAGATTGGAGACCTGTGCACAGAAATGGCAGATGGAGTTTAATCCTGACAAATACGATGTAATGCATTTTGGAGGATCAAATCTAGGTATGAATTATACTGTAAATGGCAGAACCCTTAGGAACATTAACATACAGAGGGATCTGGGCGTGCAAGCCCACAGTTCCCTAAAAGTGGCAACACAGGTGGCCAAGGTGATTAAGAAGGCCTATGGCATGCTTGCATTCACCAGCCGGAGCATTGAGTACAAGAGTTGGAAAATCATGTTGCAGCAATACAAAACCTTTGTTAGGTTGCTTTTTGGAGTATTGCATGCATTTCTGGTCAACACATTATCAGAAGGACCTGGAAGCTTTGGAGAGAGTGCAAAGGAGGTTCACCAGGATGTTGCCTGGTCTCAAGGGTGTTGGCTGTGAGGAGAGGTTGAATAAACTAGGATTGTTTTCACTGGAAAGACAGAGACTGAGGCGAGACCTGATAGAGGTCTACAAAATTTTGAGAGGCACAGACAGGGTGGACAGTCAGTGGCTTTTTTCAAGGGTGGAAGTATCAATTACAAGGGGGCACAGTTCAAGGTGAGAGGGGGAAAGTTTAAGGGAGATGCACGGGGTAAGTTTTTCACAGTGGTAGGTGCCTGGAACGTGCTGCCAGAGGATGTGATGGAAGCAGGCACATTAGCAACATTTAAGTGGCATCTGGATGGATACGTGAAAGGGAGGAAATAGAGGGATACGGACCAAGTAAGGGCGCAAGGTTTTATTTTTTAGTTAGGAATCATGATCCGCACAGGCTTGGAAGGCCGAAGGGTCTTTTCCTGTGCTGTACTTTTCTTTGTTCTTTGTTCTTGGTATGATTACCTGACTGAAATGCAAATGTAAGCTGGCCAAAATTGTCAACATTGCAGGTAAAATCACTGGTAGATAGCAGACACAGCTCAATAATTTATTTAACAACACAGTTGGGGCTGATAGCACAGTGGACTAAACAGCTGGCTTGTAATACAAAACAAGGCCAGCAGCGTGGGTTCAATTCCTGTATCGGCCTCCCTGAACAGGTGCCGGAATGTGGTGACTAGGGGCTTTTCACAGTAATTTCATTGAAGCCTACTTGTTACAATAAGCTGATATTATTATTATAGTTCAGAAGAAAGCTCAGGTCATCATTGATGATCCCTCTCACTCTTTCTTTTTTTTAAATTTTTTTTTAATAAAATATTTTATTGAAAATGTTTGGTCAACCAATACAGTACATTGTGCATCCTTTACACAATATTATAACAACACAAATAACAATGACCTATTTTATAAACAAAAAAAAAGAATAAATAATAAATAACAAAAATGAAAACTAGCCCTAATTGACAACTGCCTTGTCACAAGTAACACTCTCCAAAAATATAATTTAACAGTCCAATATATAATTATCTGTAGCAACGACCTATACATACTATACAGTATATATTAACAACCCTGAGAGTCCTTCTGGTTCCTCCGCTCCCCCCCCCCCCCCGCCTCCCACCCCCCCACCCCCCCCCCCCCCCCCCCCCCCGCCCCCCCCCGATCCTGGGCCGCTGCTGCTGCCTTCTTTTTCCCATTCCGTCTATCTTTCTGCGAGGTATTCGACGAACGGTTGCCACCGCCTGGTGAACCCTTGAGCCGACCCCCTTAGGACGAACTTAATCCGCTCTAGCTTTATAAACCCCGCCATGTCATTTATCCTGGTCTCCACCCCCGGGGGCTTGGCTTCTTTCCACATTAGCAATATCCTGCGCCGGGCTACTAGGGACGCAAAGGCCAAAACATCGGCCTCTCTCGCCTCCTGCACTCCCGGCTCTTGTGCAACCCCAAATATAGCCAACCCCCAGCTTGGTTCGACCCGGACTCCTACTACTTTTGAAAGCACCTTTGTCACCCCCATCCAAAACCCCTGTAGTGCCGGGCATGACCAAAACATATGGGTATGATTCGCTGGGCTTCTCGAGCACCTCGCACACCTATCCTCCACCCCAAAAAATTTACTGAGCCGTGCTCCAGTCATATGTGCCCTGTGTAATACCTTAAACTGAATCAGGCTTAGCCTGGCACACGAGGACGACGAGTTTACCCTGCTTAGGGCAGCTGCCCACAGCCCCTCCTCGATCTCCTCCCCCAGCTCTTCTTCCCATTTCCCTTTTAGTTCATCTACCATAGTCTCCCCTTCGTCCCTCATTTCCCTATATATATCTGACACCTTACCATCCCCCACCCATGTCTTTGAGATCACTCTGTCCTGCACCTCTTGTGTCGGGAGCTGCGGGAATTCCCTCACCTGTTGCCTCGCAAAAGCCCTCAGTTGCATATACCTGAATGCATTCCCTTGGGGCAACCCATATTTCTCGGTCAGCGCTCCCAGACTCGCGAACTTCCCATCCACAAACAGATCTTTCAGTTGCGTTATTCCTGCTCTTTGCCACATTCCATATCCCCCATCCATTCCCCCCGGGGCAAACCTATGGTTGTTTCTTATCGGGGACCCCCCCAAGGCTCCAGTCTTTCCCCTATGCCGTCTCCACTGTCCCCAAATCTTCAGTGTAGCCACCACCACCGGGCTTGTGGTGTAGTTCCTCGGTGAGAACGGCAATGGGGCTGTCACCATAGCCTGTAGGCTAGTCCCCCTACAGGACGCCCTCTCTAATCTCTTCCACGCCGCTCCCTCCTCCTCTCCCATCCACTTACTCACCATTGAAATATTAGCGGCCCAATAATACTCACTTAGGCTCGGTAGTGCCAGCCCCCCCCTATCCCTGCTACGCTGTAAGAATCCCTTCCTCACTCTCGGGGTCTTCCCGGCCCACACAAAACCCATGATGCTCTTTTCAATCCTTTTAAAAAAAGCCTTCGTGATCACCACCGGGAGGCACTGAAACACAAAGAGGAATCTCGGGAGGACCACCATCTTAACTGCCTGCACCCTCCATGCCATTGACAGGGATACCATATCCCATCTCTTGAAATCCTCCTCCATCTGTTCCACCAACCGCGTTAAATTTAACCTATGCAATGTGCCCCAATCCCCAGGTAACGAAAGTCCCTTGTTACCCTCCTCAACGGTAGGTCCTCTATTTCTCTACTCTGCTCCCCTGGATGCACCACAAACAACTCACTTTTCCCCATGTTCAATTTATACCCTGAAAAATCCCCAAACTCCCCAAGTATCCGCATTATTTCTGGCATCCCCTCCGCCGAGTCCGCCACGTATAGTAGCAAATCGTCCGCATACAAAGATACCCGGTGCTCTTCTCCTCCCCTAAGTACTCCCCTCCACTTCTTGGAACCCCTCAACGCTATCGCCAGGGGCTCAATCGCCAGTGCAAACAATAATGGGGACAGAGGGCATCCCTGCCTTGTCCCTCTATGGAGCCGAAAATATGCAGATCCCCGTCCATTCGTGACCACGCTCGCCACTGGGGCCCTATACAACAGCTGCACCCATCTAACATACCCCTCTCCAAAACCAAATCTCCTCAACGCCTCCCACAAATAATCCCACTCCACTCTATCAAATGCTTTCTCGGCATCCATCGCCACTACTATCTCCGTTTCTCCCTCTGGTGGGGCCATCATCATTACCCCTAACAACCTCCGTATATTCGTGTTCAGCTGTCTCCCCTTCACAAACCCAGTTTGGTCCTCGTGGACCACCCCCGGGACACATTCCTCTATTCTCATTGCCATTACCTTGGCCAGGACCTTGGCATCTACATTTAGGAGGGAAATAGGTCTATAGGACCCGCATTGTAGCGGGTCCTTTTCCTTCTTTAAGAGAAGCGATATCGTTGCTTCAGACATAGTCGGGGGCAGTTGTCCCCTTTCCTTTGCCTCATTAAAGGTCCTCGTCAGTACCGGGGCGAGCAAGTCCACATATTTTCTATAGAATTCGACTGGGAATCCATCCGGTCCCGGGGCCTTTCCCGCCTGCATGCTCCTAATTCCTTTCACCACTTCTTCTACCTCGATCTGTGCTCCCAGTCCCACCCTTTCCTGCTCTTCCACCTTGGGAAATTCCAGCCGATCCAAGAAGCCCATCATTTTCTCCCTCCCATCCGGGGGTTGAGCTTCATATAATTTTTTATAAAATGTCTTGAACACTCCATTCACTCTCTCCGCTCCCCGCTCCATCTCTCCTTCCTCATCCCTCACTCCCCCTATTTCCCTCGCTGCTCCCCTTTTCCTCAATTGGTGTGCCAGCAACCTGCTCGCCTTCTCCCCATATTCGTACTGTACACCCTGTGCCTTCCTCCATTGTGCCTCTGCAGTGCCTGTAGTCAGCAAGTCAAATTCTACATGTAGCCTTTGCCTTTCCCTGTACAGTCCCTCCTCCGGTGCTTCCGCATATTGTCTGTCCACCCTCAAAAGTTCTTGCAGCAACCGCTCCCGTTCCTTACTCTCCTGCTTCCCTTTATGTGCCCTTATTGATATCAGCTCCCCTCTAACCACCACCTTCAACGCCTCCCAGACCACTCCCACCTGGACCTCCCCATTATCATTGAGTTCCAAGTACTTTTCAATGCACCCCCTCACCCTTAGACACACCCCCTCATCTGCCATTAGTCCCATGTCCATTCTCCAGGGTGGGCGCCCTCCTGTTTCCTCCCCTATCTCCAAGTCCACCCAGTGTGGAGCGTGATCCGAAATGGCTATAGCCGTATATTCCGTTCCCCTCACCTTCGGGATCAATGCCCTACCCAGCACAAAAAAGTCTATTCGCGAGTAGACTTTATGGACATAGGAGAAAAACGAGAACTCCTTACTCCTAGGTCTGCTAAATCTCCACGGGTCTACACCTCCCATCTGCTCCATAAAATCTTTAAGTACCTTGGCTGCTGCCGGCCTCCTTCCAGTCCTGGACTTCGACCTATCCAACCCTGGTTCCAACACCGTATTAAAATCTCCCCCCATTATCAGCTTTCCCATCTCTAGGTCCGGAATGCGTCCTAGCATCCGCCTCATAAAATTGGCATCATCCCAGTTCGGGGCATATACGTTTACCAAAACCACCGTCTCCCCCTGTAGTTTGCCACTCACCATCACGTATCTGCCCCCGTTATCCGCCACTATAGTCTTTGCCTCGAACATTACCCGCTTCCCCACTAATATAGCCACCCCCCTGTTTTTCGCATCTAGCCCCGAATGGAACACCTGCCCCACCCATCCTTTGCGTAGCCTAACCTGGTCTATCAGTTTCAGGTGCGTTTCCTGTAACATAACCACATCTGCCTTAAGTTTCTTAAGGTGTGCGAGTACCCGTGCCCTCTTTATCGGCCCGTTCAGCCCTCTCACGTTCCACGTGATCAGCCGAGTTGGGGGGCTTCCTACCCCCCCTTGTCGATTAGCCATCCCCTTTTTCCAGCTCCTCACCCGGTTCCCACGCAGCTGTATCTCCCCCAGGCGGTGCCCCCCCGCCCATCCTCTCCCATACCAGCTCCCCCCTTTACCCAGCAGCAGCAACCCAGTAATTCCCCCCTCCCACCCCCCCCGCTAGATCCCCCGCTAGCGTAATTACTCCCCCCATGTTGCTCCCAGAAGTCAGCAAACTCTGGCTGACCTCGGCTTCCCCCCGTGACCTCGGCTCGCACCGTGCGACGCCCCCTCCTTCCTGCTTCTCTATTCCCGCCATGATTATCATAGCGCGGGAACCAAGCCCGCGCTTCTCCCTTGGCCCCGCCCCCAATGGCCAACGCCCCATCTCCTCCACCTCCCCTCCTCCCCCCATCACCACCTGTGGGAGAGAGAAAAGTTACCACATCACAGGATTAGTACATAAAACCCCTCTTTGCCCCCCACATTCGCCCCACCACTTTGTTCGAACGTTCTTTTTAATAACCCGCCCATTCCAGTTTTTCTTCCACAATAAAAGTCCACGCTTCATCCGCCGTCTCAAAGTAGTGGTGCCTCCCTCGATATGTGACCCACAGTCTTGCCGGTTGCAGCATTCCAAATTTTATCTTCTTTTTATGAAGCACCGCCTTGGCCCGATTAAAGCTCGCCCTCCTTCTCGCCACCTCCGCACTCCAGTCTTGATAAACGCGGATCACCGCGTTCTCCCATTTACTGCTCCGAGTTTTCTTCGCCCATCTGAGGACCATTTCTCTATTCTTAAAACGGAGGAATCTCACCACTATGGCTCTGGGAATTTCTCCTGCTCTCGGTCCTCGCGCCATCACTCGGTATGCTCCCTCCACCTCCAACGGACCCGCCGGGGCCTCCGCTCCCATTAACGAGTGCAGCATCGTGCTCACATATGCCCCGACGTCCGCTCCCTCCACACCTTCAGGAAGACCAAGAATCCTCAGGTTGTTCCTCCTTGCGTTGTTTTCCAGTGCCTCCAACCTTTCCACACATCGTTTCTGATGTGCCTCCTGCGTCTCCGTCTTCAGCACCAGGCCCTGTATATCGTCCTCATTCTCGGCTGCCTTTGCCTTCACGACCCGAAGCTCCCGCTCCTGGGTCTTTTGTTCCTCCTTTAGCCCTTCGATCGCCTGTAGTATCGGGGCCAACAGCTCTTTCTTCATTTCCTTTTTGATCTCTTCCACACAGCATTTCAAGAACTCTTGTTGTTCAGGGCCCCATGTTAAACTGCCACCTTCCGACGCCATCTTGGTTTTTGCTTGCCTTCCTTGCCGCTGTTCTAAAGGATCCACTGCAATCTGGCCACTCTCTCCTCCTTTTTCCATCCGTATCCAGGGGGGATTCCCTTCTGGTTTACCGCACAGTGTTTTTAGCCGTCAAAATTGCCGTTGGGGCTCCTATCAAGAGCCCAAAAGTCCGTTTCACAGGGAGCTGCCGAAACGTGCGACTCAGCTGGTCATCGCCGCACCCGGAAGTCACTCTCACTCTTTCTATCATCAATTTGAAAGGCTCCCTTTGGACCGGCGCTTTAGCATGCCTATTGCTAGGAAAATTTGTTCAAGAGGTCTTTTGTTCCCAGTGCCATAAGCTTACTTAATAACACAATCCAAATTTAACTTTGTATTTATTTTAACTGCAGTTCAGTGCTATAATGGCAGAGTGCAACATGTTATGTTTGTATGGTATGGATGTATGTTATATATGCACAAATGTATGAATGTAGGTATACATGAAATATTTACTGTTTTAAATTAATTACTGTATGATTATATGTTAAACTGAAGGTGAAGCCAAAAACCAATTTTCACTTTTGTGCCTATAATAATAATAATAATCGCTTATTGTCACAAGTAGGCTTCAATGAAGTTACTGTGAAAAGCCCCTAGTCACCACATTCTGGCGCCTGTTCAAGGAGGCCGGTATGGGAATGGGCAGCACGGTAGCACAGTGGTTAGCACAGTTGCTCCATCTCTGGCATGCATTGCTTTTCTTAAAGAAAATGCATTGATACATAAGTTTCTATTCAACCTTGATGGTTTAATTAGCATTAGCTGTTATCTTGTATAGTGTTCTGACTGTCCACTGACTTCATTTCAGGACAAATTTAAGGCATTTCTCCCAAAGAGTTATTTCTATGGGTAAATGGTACTAGAAATAAATAAATAAAAGATTGAAGCAAAAAGAAAAACAAAGAATGAATTGTATATAGAGTGCCTTTCACAACTTCAAAACAATTCAAATTACTTTACAGCCAATTGGCTACTTTTGAATTGTGGTCAATACTGTAATGGAAGAAATGGATGACAGCCAATTTGCACATATGATGGTCTCACACCTGCCCGGATATCTGTTTTAGTGAGGGATATGTATTGGCCAGGGAGAACTTCCCTGCTCTTCTTCGGTGGGATTTGTTTCAAATCCCTTTGTGACCATACCCTTCCCTATCTCTCTGGAGCCTCAACACCCTCCTTTGGCGCATTCCTGATTGTAATCACTCTGCCATTGGAAGCAGTGCCTTCATCTGCCTTGACTTTAGGCCTTGGCATTCCCTCCATGAACCTCTTTGTCTTGCTTTCTTCTCATAAGGTGCTGAACCTATTTTTGATCATCTGCCCTACTGTGTATATGGAGCCAAAATGTGATTGATAGCATTCCTGTGAAGCACCTTGGGACATGTTAGTACATTCAAGGTGCTTTCTAATTGGAAGTAGCTGGTATTGTCCTGAAGGTCATGGGTCTGAAACCTTAACTCTTTAGACATGGAGCATACCATGCAGAAGGAGGCTATTTGACCCATCAATTCTGCACCGACCCACTTAAGCCCTCACTTCCACTCTATCCCCATAACCCAATAACCCCTCCTAACCTTTTTGGACACTAAGGACAATTTAGCATGTCCAATCCACCTAACCTGCACGTCTTTGGACTGTGGGAGAAATCTGGAGCACCCGGAGAAAACCCACGAAGACACAGGGAGAATGTGCAGACTCCGCACAGACAGTGACCCAGCGGGGAATCGAACCTGGGACCCTGGCGCTATGTAGCCACAATGCTAACCACTGTGCTACCGTGCTGCCACAAATGCAGTTCAGTATTTCCAGCATTTATTTTATCATAGAATAGAACCATAGAATTCCTACAGTAAAGAAGAAGACCATTCGGCCCATCAAATCTGCACCGGTCCTCTGAAAGAACCCCCACTTATGCCCTCTCCCCTGCCTTATCCCCACAAACCGACCTAACCTGCAGAGTTTGGACACTGTTTGCACTGAGGAGTCTGCACATTCTCTCCACGTCTGCGTGGGTTTCCTCAGGGTGTTCTGTTTTCCTCCCACAAGTCCCGAACGACATGCTGTTAGGTGAATTGAACATTCTGAATTCTCCCTCAATGTACCCGAACTGGCGCCAGAATGTGTCGACTAGGGGCTTTTCACAGTAACTTCATTACAGTGTTAATGTAAGCCTACTTGTGACAATAAAGACTATTATTATAAGCGGCAATTTAGCATGCCCAATCCACCTGCACATCTTTGGACCGTGGGAGGAAAACAGAGTGTCTGGAAGAAACCCATGCAGACATGGGGAGAAAGTGCAAACCCAAGGTCAGAATTGAACCCGGGTCCCTGGCGCTGTGAGGGCTGTGATGCAGCAGTGCTAACCACTGTGCCACAATGCCGCCTCCTATTTTTAATAGAAGATCCACAGAATCCCTAAAGTACAGGGGGCCATTCGACCCATCGAGTCTGCACCGACCCTCTGAAAGAACAGCCTATCTAGGCCTTCTTTGCCACCCTAGCCCCAGAATCCCACTGTGGTGAATGTATTGCTACTGCAATTCACCACTGTATTGTACTGTACTATGTTGATGCCCCTATGGGCTCTGCCTGCGGCTCCGCCCCCCGGGGGTGGTATATAAACCTGCAGCCTGTAGGCGACAGTCAGTACAGAGCAGTCGCAGGCAGGCACAGATCTAGCTTATTAAAACCACTGTTCACTTCTACTAATCGTCTTGTGTGAATTGATGGTCGCATCACTCACCTAAGCGGCAATTTAGCATGGCCAATCCACCTAACCTGCACATCTTTGTACTGTTAGAGCACCCGGAGGAAATCCATGCAGACATGGGGAGAATGTGTAAACTCCACATAGTGCCAACCACTGTGCCACCTATTGTGCCACTGGGCTGCCTATTTTAGTTATTGGTGTTGTTGGAGAGAGATAGAGGTTTAGGAAGGAAGTTTGGAGCTAAGAACTTAATTCATTCAGTGAAAAGGTGACACAAAGGTTGTTAACTCTCAGGTATGGTGAAAGGTTTGATAAATTAGATCAAGTGAGATTACATTTAAGACATTGCCATAATCAGTCTGAGATTAAATCTGCATTATGAGGAGTTGGCTCGGCAACTAATGCCCTGGTGCCTCCAGAAAGTTTCAATTGGACATTTTAACACTCTGGAACAAGAGGAGAATGAATGTTATTGTTCGTGTTTGCAATGAACTACAACTCCCAGAATGCCGAGTGCAGCAATGTCCCTGTCCAGAGGAGGGTGCCGGGTCCGCGTCACATTCCCGCATCTTTGCGTGTATTTTGTGGCACTAGGATCTTGGTCAGAACCCCCTGAGCCTGGGTTTCGGGAAAAGTGATCCACTCCCAGGAAGGGGTGGTGGGGGTGGGACGGGGTGGGGGGAAGTGTTTAGTCTGAGGAGGCATCCAGAACCCCCCTCCGAAGCGACCCCAGGAGTATTTCAAAGGTCAGACAATGATTACTGGAACCATAAACTGGAGTTTACTGTGTTTGTGTGGAATACCGTGTAGCATTGTATGGTGACTCTGAGACTGGTAAATGTTGTAGTTTCGATTTGTTACCATGAGGAAATTTAAAATGCTACAAAAGTAACATTAGATTGCGGATATTTTATTGCGAAGGAGTTGCACTCATTTGACACCGGCTTGTGTCATTGCAGGGAGAGTTTAGTAGCTTGAACCGTGTCAACCCCGGCTACATTGTAAATATGATCAATGGATGGGACTGTTGGCTGCTGAAACGCAGCAACTGGGATTGTCTATATCTTGCGTATTGCAGTGATTTTTTTTGATGTTGTAATGCTCACCTTGTAGTATACTGTAAATAAGAACAAATTGACTTGCTCAATGTCGTTTTATGAAATTTGCAAAGTGGGTGTGTGATTAATGTGATGAGCTGTCTATGGGGATCTATGACAAAGGGGATCGATCTCGTTATTTAATTATATATATATATATGCAGTGGGCAGTGACACATTTAACTACGTTTGACATTTCCAGTTGATTTCTAAACAAATGTTGGCAGAAGGGGCAGTATTAGAAACTGTACAATTTCCACCTTTCACCGTTGGCTGTAACCTAATTGTCAACGTATTGTATTCCTAGCATTTCTTCAAAGATTGATTCGCTGCGATCATTTTGTAAGGAAGGCTTGTATTAAGGGGTGTATTTATATCCTTCTGTCAGTGGTAATTCATGTTTAACATGAGCGATCCGCAATGACAAACGGTCCTTAAAAGGATTGGGCGCGGCAGCTTGTCTCAGACCTTTTCCTTTCCTCCCCCACCTCCTCTGTATTCACCGTCAGAATCCGAGAACGGCCCCTTTCTCCCTGTCTCTCGGCCGGATGAGCTGGCCTATACCGCTGAGTTGAAGTAGCCGAGTCGAGACAGTATGAAGGCGGGCAGGGGGTGGGGGTGAGGCTGCCTTGTGGACCTTGACCAGCTGCTGCCACGTGACAGGCAGACCATTCCTTTAAAGTCAGGCATTTCCTGCAACAGTCGGGATGAGATGCGCCTCAGCAAAACCAGCACTTCTGGGCTACTTGCTATTGAGCAGGGAGTGCGCTTGCTTGGCTCTGACCCCTGTTGGAAACATAAACCATCTTCAATGAAGTCAAACCAAACCTAATTTGATTTATTCTATTCCACTGTTCTTCTGAAATCTGGAGAGTACTCCTCCCAAAAGGACATGGGTCCCGCTTGATGTGTAAGGCTAGACAGACCTCAAGCCTCAACTATAGTTATTTGGGCACAGGGATATTACAGTTGAGTTTGATCCTGTCCATGCCGAGCGCCCCCCACATGCACTGTGTCGCGAGGCACCAATGGATAGCAGGACTACTGTCTGATTTTTCCAGTCTACATGTGCAGGCCAATAGCAGCATTCTATCGCTGCTCATCATTAGGTTAGCTAACTCAGCACAAAGCAGGATTGAACCTAAGACTTCCTCTTTTTATTGCATAGTTACCTCATCGTATGTTTAACCCTGACCTTTTAATGGCAATTTAATTGGATAGGGTCACATCAGAATGAAGAAAGAACACGTCTCATTTGCTCAATTTTAAGTGCTTAACCCAGAGCTACCAACATCTGTGTTGATGTTTCATGTTTTATCAGTGGGTTTTTTTCAGCATTTATATGTTATACTTCTGTAATTAATTTTAAATTGTGTAACTCTATCTAATTAAACAATGTTTCATGCAATTTGGGCATATCATTTTGAGACTATTTGGATGGAAGGTACAGGCAGAGGAAATTAGTTTTCTCTTGTAACTTTTCTCCTTCAGAATGCTTTGATTTATTCATTGTGGTATGTTTTCAAGGGTAACAGTTGCCCTCTGGTAACTTGCACAAATGTTGATTACCGATCAGCAAATGAATGTTGCCATTTACTGCCATGGAAATGGAATGTAAAATAGAGATGCTTTGCTACAATTGTGGGACCACATCTGGAGTACTTTGTATCATTTTGGTCTCCTTATTTGGAGAAAAGATAGAAATGTATTGGAAGCAGTTCAGAGAAGGTTGATGCGACTGATATCTGGGAAGAGGGCTTGCCATATGAGGAAAGGTTAGGCAGGCTGTGCCTGTACCCATTGGAGTTCAGAAGATTGAGAGGTGACCTTATTGAAACATACAAGATCCCTAAGGGACTTGACAGGATGGATGCTGAAAGCATATGTCCCCATGTGGGAGAGTCTTGAACTAGGGGCAACAGTTCAAAAATAAGGGCCAGAATTCTCCGATCCCGCGGTCAAGTTCTGACGCTTACGTTCGCAGCGGCGGGAGCGACTCTGGCGTCAAAAGGGCCTGCAGGCCCAGGCAGTCACCCCATCCTAGGAGGCTAGTACGGCGCCGGAGTGGTGTCCCCTGGTCCGGTGGTGGGTTGCCGTCTCCGTGCCGGCCCCCAGGCAATATGGCGGAGCCCTACAGGGGCGTGGCGTGGAGGAACATAGGCCCCCCACGGAATTAGCCCGCCTGCCGATCAGTAGGCCCCAGTCGCGGGCCTGGCCACCGTGGAGGCGGTCCCAGGAGTCGGATCCCCCCGCCCCCCACCAGGACGGCCCCCGCAGTCAGAACTCCGAGGTCCCGCTGGGTAGGACCATACGTAACCCATGCCGGCAGGACTCAGCGGGCACTCGGCCCGCCGAGGCGCGGAGAATCGCCGGTGGGGGGCGCTTTCAAAGGCCCCCGACTGGCACGGTGGCGACCCCGCGGGCGTGATTGGCACCGATTTTCTGGTCGCCGGAGAATCGGCAGCCCGGCGTCAGAGCGGTGTGGCATGATTTTCGCGCCCCCCCACCCCGCCGCCGATTCTCCGACCAGGCGTGGGATCGTAGAATCCCGACCCTGGTGTCTCCCATTTAAAATGGAGGTGAAAATAAATGTTTTCTCTTGAGGGTTAAGTGTCTTTGGAACTCTATTCTCCAGAGAGCAGTGGAGGCAGGGTCAATTAATATTTTTAAGGTAGAGGAAGATAGATTCTTGACTAAGAAGGGTTCAAAGGTTATTGGGGGTGCTTGGAACGTGGAGTTGAGGCCACAATTAGATCAGCCATGATCTTATTGAATGGTGAAGCAGGCTTGAGAGGCTAAATGGGCCTGCTCTTGCTTCTATGTTTGGATGTTCATATTATCTGAATATTAGCTTAATGTGGGCCATATGATATCCTTACCTGATCTCTCTAAATGCACTGTGTGGTGTTCAGAGGTGAGAAACCTACCAGATTTTAAATTCCTTGGCATAAAGGCTGAGTCCAGTCCGATACGTTTGTGACCTTTGTTGCAGTTTGTTATTGGAGAGACTAAAATGTGACAACACTTCTGAGACCACAATAGAAGATGTAGACATTGATATTAACTTGGTTTTGGACCATTATGCTATGAAAGTAATGACCCCAAGACAATTGACTGATTATAGTGTCATCCAAGTTAATATCAACTAACCTGACATGGTGAATAAGCTGTGGTGCTTGGATATTGAGTTATTACTTATGAAATACAGAAATAACCCTGGCTTTCTGCGTCTTAATTTGTCAATGTGCAAGTTTATCCACCTAGGAGTTTTGTAATCTTGTGATGTATGGGTGAAACATTTATACTCTGTCCACTTAACATTGAGAAAACACAAAACAAACAGCTCACTTATGAACACAGGAAATAGAAGCAGGAGTAGGTCATTTGACTCCTTGAGCCTCCTCTGCTATTCAGTTATATCAGGTCTGCCCCTTTAAACTTGTCAGGTGATAGGACATGTAACTATATGACATTAGAGGATGGGAAGAATTTGAGATTGTGTAGCAACAATAACAATAAAGTCCCTTCCCATCCTGTGTTGTGTGTTAATATTAATCTAGCCAAAGTGTTCTGTACATATTAGAGGGTGGCAAGTATTGTGCCTTTGTTTAAGAAGGGCCGCAGGGAAAAGCATGGGAACTACAGACCAGTGAGCTTAATGTCTGTAGTGGGTAAGTTGTGCGAAGGTATTCTGAGAGATAGGCATTTAGAGAGGCTAGGACTGATTAGGGACAGTCAGTATGGCTTTGTGAGTGGAAAATCATGTCTCATGAATTTTTTTGAAGGGGTAACCAAGAAGGTAGATGAGGGCAGTGCAGTCAACGTTGTCTGCGTGGACTTTAGCAAGGCCTTTGACAAGGTACCGTGTGTTAGGTTGTTGCATAAGGTTAAATCTCATGGGATCCAAGGTAAGGTAGCCAATTGGATACAAAATTGGCTTGACAACAGAAGATGGTTTAGAGAGTTGTTTTACAAACTGGAGGCCTGTGACCAGTGGTGTGCCTCTGGTTGTGCTGGGCTCACTATTATTTGTTATTTATATTAATGATTTGGATGAGAATTTAGGAGGCATGATTAGCAAGTTTGCAGATGACACCAAGTTTGGTGGCATAGTAATAAGTCTTACAATACCAGGTTAACGTCCAATAGGTTTGTTTCAAACACTAGGGGCGCGATTCTCCACTTCCACGCCGAAGTGGCTGCGCCGTCGTGAACGCCGTCGAGGTTCACGACGGCGCGGAACAGCCCCGGTCCCGACCGATTCAGGCCCTGACAATGGGCCAGGATCGGGGCCGCGTCATCTACACGCGCCAGGCCTTGCCGCCCGCGTAAAAGCGGCGCCGCATAGATGACGCGGCCAGCGCCGCATAACGGGCATCATCCGCGCATGCGTGGTTGCTGTCCTCTCTAAGTCCGCCCCGCAAGAAGATGGGGGACGGATCTTGCGGAGCCGCGGAAGGAAGGAGGTCCTCCTTCAGAGAGGACGGCCCGACGATCGGTGGGCACTGATCGCGGGCCACCCCACATTTCAGGTAAAGCCCGGTGCAGGATTCCCCCCCCCCCCTGCAGGCCAACCCCCAGGTTATCTAGGATTGCAATGGGATCTTGATCAATTGGACCAGTGGGCCAATGAATGGCAGATGGAGTTAAATTTATATAAGTGTGAGGTGATGCATTTTGGTAGATCAGATCTACTCAGTTAATGGTAGGGAGTTGGGGGGAGTTATAGAACAAAGAGGTCTAGGAGAACAGGTTCATAGCTGCTTGAAAGTGGAGTCACAGGTGAACAGGGTGGTGAAGAAGACATTTGGCATGCTTGGATTCATTGGTCAGAACATTGAATACAGGATGTCTTGTTGAAGTTGTACAGGACATTAGTAAGGCCACACTTGGAATACTGTGTACAGTTCTGGTCACCCTATTACAGAAAGGATATTATTAAACTAGAAAGAGTGCAGAAAAGATTTACTAGGATGCTACTGGAACTTGATTGTTTGAGTTATAAGGAGAGGCTGGATAGACTGGGACTTTTTTCCCAGGAGCGTAGGAGGCTTAGTAGGGTGCCCTTACTGATGTTCAAAAATAATGAGGGGCATAGATAAAGTAGATAGTCAACATCTTTTCCCAAATGTAGGGGAGTCTAGAACTAGAGGGCATAGGTTTAAGGTGAGAGGGGAGAGATACAAAAGGGTCCAGATGGGCAATTGTTTCACAGAGGGTGGTGAATGTCTGGAACAAGCTGCCAGAGGCAGTAGTAGAAGTGGGTATAATTTTGTCTTTTAAAAAGCATTTGGACAGTTATATGGGTATAAAGGGATATGGGCCAAATGCAGGCAATTGGGGCTAGCTTGTGGTTAAAAACTTGGCGGCATGGACAAGTTGGGCCGATACTGTTATATTTAATATAATAATCTTTATTGTCATAAGTAGGCTTGCATTAACACTGCATTGAAGTTACTGTGAAAAGCCCCTAGTCACCACATTCCAGCGCCTGTTCGAGTACACAGAGGGAGAATTCAGAATGTCCAATTCACCTAACAAGCACGTCTTTTGGGACTTGTGGGAGGAAACCGGAGCACCCGGAGAAAACCCACGCAGACACAGGGAGAATGTGCAGACTCCTAAACGACCCTCTTATGGACTGACCTCATTAACACTACTCCCCTGTATGCTTCACCCGATGCCGGTGCTATGTAATTACATCGTGTACCTTGTATTGCCCTATTACGTATTTTCTTTTATTATATATTCATGTACTTAAATGATCTGTTGAGTGCTCGCAGAAAAATACTTTTCACTGTATCTTGGTACACGTGGCAATAAACAAAATGCAATTCCAAATCCAAATCCAGACTCCGCACAGACAGTGAACCAAGCTGGGAATCGTAACCTGGGACCTTGGAGCTGTGAAGCAGCAGTGCTAACCACTGTGCTACCATGCCATGGGTAGTTTGTTTGTATAAAACAACAGAGACAATTTGTGCATAACTCAACTCAACAAATTCCTTCATTGTTGTTGTGCCAAAATCCAAGAAATTCTCCACCTAAGGACAAAGGAGCCGCGCCTTCACCCCGAGTCCTCAGCTGCTCCTCATACGACAAGCTCTTCATTTCAGGGATCATTCTTGTCAGTCTCCTCTGGACACTTTCCAAGGCCAGCACATCCTTCCTTTAGGGGCCCAAAACTGCTCACAATATTCCAAATGGGATCTGCCAAAGCATTATTCAATCTCAGAAGCACATCCCTGCTCTTGTATTCTAGCCCTCTCGACATGAATGCTAACACTGCATTTGCTCCCACTAACTGCCGACTGAACCTGCACGCTAACCTTAAGAGAATCTTGCACAAGGACTCCCAAGTCCATTTTTGCTTCTGAATTCCTAAGCATTTCTCCATTTAGAAAATAGCCTATGCCTCCAATCTTCCTTCCAAAGTGCATTACCTCACACCTTTCTACATTGTATTTAATCTGCCACTTCATTGCCCACTCTCCCAGCCTGTCCAAGACCTTCTGCAGCCCTCTTGCTTCCTCAATACTACCTGTCCCTCTACAGATCTTTGTATCATCTGCAAACTTAGCAACAGTGCCTTCAGTTCCATCTTCCAGATCATTAATGTATATCGTGAAAAGCTGTGATCCCAGCACCGACCCCTGAGGCACACCACTAGTCACCGGCTGCCATCCTGAAAAAGACCCCTTTATCCCCAGTCTCTGCCCTCTGCTAGTCAGCCAATCCTTTATCCATGCCAGGATCTTACCCTTAACACCATGGGCTCTTAACTTATTTAACAGCCTCCAAGCGGCACCTTGTCAAAGGTTCTCTGGAAATCTAAATAAATCACATCCACTGGTTCTCCTTTGTCTAACTTCCTTATTACCCCCTCAAAGAACTCGAACAGATTTGTCTGACATTTGATGAAGCCGTGCTGACTCAGTCCTATTTTATCATGCACTTCCAAGGACACTGCAGATCTCATCTTTAATAATGATCGAAGTCAGGCAAAAGTTTCTCATCTTCTGCCTCCCTCCCTTCTTAACAGGGGTGTTACATTAGCCACTTTCCAGTCTCTGGGACCCTTCCTGCCTCCAGTGATTCCTGAAAGATCACTACCAATGCTTCCACAATTTCCTCAGCTATCTCTTTTAGAAATATGGGGTGTAGTCCATTCGGTCCAGGAGATTTAACCACCTTCAGTACCTTCTCCTTAGTGATGGCCACGACACTCACACGTGCCCCCTGATTCTCCTGGAGTTCTGGTATCCCATTGGTGTCTTCCACCGTGAAGACTGATGCAAAGTAACTATTCAGTTTCTCTGCCATTTCTTTGTTCCCCATTACTACTTCTCCAGCCTCATTTTCCAGTGGTCCAATGTCTATTCTTGCCTCTCTTACCTTTTATACATTGAAAAAGCTCTTCCTATCTTCTTTTTTATTACTAGCTAGCTTACACTCATATTTCATCTTTTCTCCCCTTATTGCTTTTTTAGTTGTCCTCTGCTCGCTTTTAAAGGCTTCCCAATCCTCTGGCTTCCCACTAATTCTCGCCACTTTGTATGCTTTTTCTTTTTCTTTTATGCTGTCCTTGATTTCCCTCATCAGCCATGGATGCCTTGTCCTCCCCTGGGCATGTTTCCTCCTCCTTGGGATAAATTTCTGTTGTGCCTCCCGAATAACACCCCAAAACACCTGCCATTGCATTTCCACTGTCTTCCCTGCTAGGTTCCTTTTCCAATCAACTCTGGCCAGCTCCTCCCTCATGTCTTTGTACCTTTTATTTAATTTTATACCTTTACATCTGATTCCAGTTTCTTCCTCTTAAACTGCAGGATAAATTCTATCATATTGTGGTCACTGCTTCCGAAGGGCTTCCTTCACCTTAAGATGCCTAATTGAGTCTGCCTCATTACACATCACCAAATCCAGAATTGCCTGTTCCCTCGTAGGCTCTGTCCCAAATTTCTTTTCTTGGGATCCACTACCGACCTGATTTTTCCAGTCCACCTGCATATTGACGTTCCCCATGATTATTGTGATATTGGCTTTCCTATCTCCTGATTTATTTTCTGCCCCACATCCTGACTACTGCTATGGGGCTTGTACATAACTCCCATCAGGGTAATTTTACCTTTGTGATTCCTCAGCTCTTCCCACACAGATTCTATGCCTTCTGATCCTGTATCGCTTCTTGTTATCGATTTAACTTAATTCCTTATTAACAATGCAGCCCTGCTCCCTCTGCCCATCTGCCTGTCCTTTCGATAGGACACATATCCATGGATATTTAAATCCCAGCCCTGATCCCCTTGCAACCACGTCTCTGTGATGCCCACAACATCTTACTGGCCAATTTCAATGTGTGCAACAAGCTAATTTACCTTGTTCTGTATACTATGCACATACCCTCAGTCCTGCATTGACCACCTCCCTTCTCACTCTTGTCACCTCTTTTGCTCTGCCTGAGGGTGATGTTGTTCTCTTATTTTTGTTCTCTATTTCCCCTTCAGTTATTACACCTTCTAAGCTAACGCTCTGGTTCCCACGCTCTGCAGCACTTTGGCAATCCCCACTGCGACTGGAACAAGCTCCGCAGTGCCTCGGCCATTCTCATGTGAGAGCGAGACATGTCCAGCAGCACCTTATCAAGGTCAGCCCGGGACTGGATCAGGGCGGCACGGTAGCACAGTGGTTAGTACTGTTGCTTCACACTGCCAGGGTCCCAGGTTCGATTCCCGGCTTGGCTCACTGTCTGCACGTTTTCCCTGTGTCTGCGTGGGTTTCCTCCGGGTGCTCTGGTTTCCTCCCACAAGTCCCGAAAGACGTGCTGTTAGGTAATTAGGACATTCTGAATTCCCCCTCCATTTCCCCGAACAAGCACCGGAATGTGTAACTTCATTGAAATGTTAATGTAAGGCCACTTGTGACAATATAGATTATTATTATAGTGAGTTGAACATTATGCTGAGACCCTCAGCCATGGCCATCACTGACTGCGCCACACCTTGGACACCTCCACTAATACTGCATCGTGCACCAGGGTCTCCATTACAGCCACTGCACTAACAGAGTTGGCATCAGTGCCATGCATTGTCGGCGACATCCCCTGTGCCCATAGCCTCTGGGACTCCTCCAATCAGCTATGGACCTGCTGGAGTGTCGCTGACATCTCCCTCTGAATGTCCCGGCCGCTCCTTAACGTCTCCATCAGCTCCGGGATAGCCTGGTCCATAGGCTCGGCATCTGGCTGGGACCCAGCTGGGACCTGGGATCCAGCAGCCTTCTGGCGGTGTGGTGCTTGCCAGAATGTGACCCAGAAGCCTGACCACTAACTTTGCCTACCGAGGTGTGTGTCTCAGAGCTGGTGGAGGGTGGGGATAACAGCTGTGATGCATCGATTGTGGCATCCTCGGAGCTCTCCTCTGAGGTGGTCTCATGGGAGGCAGGGGATGGGGCCACCCCAGATGGGCCGTGATATCATCTGAAGGATCTGCAGCAGAATGAGGGATGGGACAGTCTGTATGGCAATAATAACTCACGTGTGCCAGGTCCTCCAGGTGGGGCCCGATGGATCCTCACTTCTGTATCGTGAGCCGACCTCCGCATTGGTGACCGCTCTGTCTTTGGCCATCCCCGTAACATCCAGGGCCCATTCCTCGAAGGAGGTGAGGATTCTTATGTCCAGCACCCCTCCGTAAGTCTGCGCCCTCTCCTGGCGTTTGTGGGACAGCTTGTCCTGCGGAGGCACAGAGATGGCATCATTAGCCACATGTGTGGTTCAAAGTGGTGGTGAAGGCAGGGTTGGGGTTGAACAGAGGGGGAGTGAAGGGAGGGTTGGGGGCACATCGTGGGCTGGGGACTGCTTGCATGGGGGCAGGAAGGTTTTGGGGAGTGCCAGGTTGGGAGGGCGGCAGTGGGGGGGTGCGGGGTGGTGTCAACTCACCCGTGCGGTTCAGTGTAGGTCATTGACCTACTTGCGGCACTGGAGTCCAAGTCCTCCTGGTCACGCTTCCCAAGCTGACAGCCGCTGCAACTTCATCCCAGTTGGCACTGGCCGCTCTGTGCCTCACCGTCCGGACCCTTGGGAGAACAGGACATTCCTCTTGCCCTCAACTGCATCTTGGAGCCTCCCCAGGTCTATGTCTCAAACCTTGGGGCCGAGCATCTTGTTGCCATGGCTGCGAGCTGAGTGGGGTTAGCTGTGCAAGTGCTGTTTAAGTGCTGTTCAACCTTGTTAGCGGGGGGCGCTGGTGAGCGCAGTCTTAGCAAAACGGCTGGCAAGCCTTCATTTGCGGCATGAAAATCGTGTTCGTTAAGTGGACAAATCAACGTTGTATTGCTTTGCCAACCTCGCCGGGCCGAGCGCCGGGAAGCTCGCAGCATTTCCCGCTCACTACCACACTTAGAAATCTTTTTGGAGAATCGTGCCCATTGTCTTTAGTTCATGCTCCTTTATTTGCATATCGTTCACTATTACGCACTGACAAATAACTTTAAATACTGATTCCTATTTTTGTCATCTTGGCACCTTTGTCTATTTCATTATTTACTGGACCTGATGACCAGGATTCCCGCATTCGGCCAAACTAGGTAAAAAGTTGAACGCAAAATTAGTTTCTACAATTCTTTTCACTAGTTTTAAAATAGTTATTGCACTGGTTGCCAGCCCAACCCATAAAACTGACCATACTCTCGAATAAATCACTTGCTACTGCATGTTTCAGCTCATTGCGCTTGTTTGCAGGCCTTCGAGGAAGTTGTTTATAAAGAAAAAACATTTTTTTAGGTGCAAGGCTGCTAACATGCAGACTTTAAAAGGCTTTGACCATATATTTTTCTAAATCTCTGAAGAAACTGACCATTGTACACCGAATATACTTGAGTGCAACCTCAACGGAATGTGCGGGTGTTGAGCTGAGGGAGTTTGATGAGAAAAGGAGAGGTGCTCCTTTGCTTTTTCTAACTTTTTTATCCTGTACGAACTGATTGTTGTTCTACTACAGGGAAGAAGCTAACTGTTTGGTAAGTATCCGGTAGGTAGTCAAAGCCTTTTCTACTCCTAAGGTTTAAAATATCACTGGAATTTATGATCAGTTGAATATATATTTAAAATATATAATTGAATCAAGTAAGTAATTAATTAAAGCACATAAGTATGGCTGGAAAAGTGATGTGTCATGGCTACTGCATACCAGCTCTTGCATACCAATATTATAAGCATGTCTGCAGAAGGCTTGATGAGCTTCGGTTCACAGTCATTGAGCTGAGGGCTGAGCTGCAGACACTGAAACACATCGGGGAAACCGGGGAGTTTCTTGGACACTTGGTACCAACAGGCAGTCATACCCCTTAGGAAAGGGTCTTCGGAGTCAATGGGAATCAGCCGCAGGGTTGGGTGGGGTGGAAGAGAAGGACATTCTCTGGTGGTTGGAGTCATAGCTGGCACAAAGGAAGATGGTCGTGGTTGTTGGCGGTCAGTCATCTCAGGTCCAGGACATCACTGCAGGAATTCCCTAGGGTCATGTCCTAAGCCCAACCATCTTAGCTGTTTCATCAATGTTGCCCTTCCATCATAAGGTCAGAAGTGGGGATGTTTGCTGATGACTGAAATATGTTTAATATCATTCATGACTCCTCAGATGCTGAAGCAGTCCATGCCCAAATGCTGCAAGACCTGAACAATATCCAGGCTTGGGCTGACAAGTGGTAAAAAGCATTGGCACCACAAAAGTGCCAGGCAATGACGATCTCCAACAACAGAGAATCTAACCATCTCCCCTGGACGTTCAAAGGCATTACCATCACTGAATCCCCCACGTTCAACATCCTGGGGGGTTACCATTGACCAGAAACTGAAATGGACTTGTCAAATGGATACAGTGGCTATAAGGGGAGCTCAGAGGCCAGGAATACTGCAGCGAGCTACTCCCCTCCTGGCTCCCCCAAAGCCTGTCCACCAACAATAAGGCACGAGCCAGGAGTGTGATGGAATACTCTCCAATTGCTGGATGAGTGCAGCTGAGATGACTGATCTCCAACACTCCAGAAGCTTGACACCATCCAGGGCAAAGCAGCCCACTCAATAGGCATCCCATCCACAAACATTCACTCCCTCCACCACCAACGCGATGCACAGTGGCAGCAGTGTGTAGCAACTACAAGATGCAGTGCAGGAACTCACCAATGCACCTTCGACAACACCTTCCAACCCACGACTACTATTATTAGAAGGACAAGGGCAGCAGATACCTGGAGCTTCCCCTCCAAGTCACTCACTGTCCTGACTTGGAAATATATTGCCGTTCCTTCAATGTTGCTGGGTCAAAATCCTGGAACTCCCTCACTAACAGCATTGTGTATGTACCTACACTTGATGGACATCAGCGGTTAAAAAATATAATGTTATTATTTATTGTGAGGGGAATTGATTACAAAGGTAAGGAGGTTATGCTTTGGTTATGCAGAGCCTTGGTGAGGTCACATCTGGAGTACTGTGTACAGTATTGGTCACCTTATTTAAGGAAGGATGTAAATGTGTTTGAAGCAGTTCAGAGAAGGTTTATTGACTAATACCAGGAATGGGTGGGTTATTGTATGAGGAAAGGTTGGAGAGGTTGGGCTTGTATCCACTAGAATTTAAAAGAGTAAGAGGTGACTTGCTTGAAACATCTAAGATCCTGAGTGGCCTTGACAGGTGGATGTGGAGAAGATGTTTTTTCTTGTGGGAGAACCGAGAACTAAGGGAACTGTTTTAAAAATAAGGGGTTCGTCATTCAGACAGACGTGAGATTTTTTTCTCTTAGAGTCATGAGTGTTTGGAACTCTCTTTCTCAAAGGGCTGATGAAGAAGTGTCTTTGAATATTTTTAAGGCAGAGCTAGATAGATTTAGCATTTGTATGTCGGACAGAATAAAGGATTATGTAGTTACTCCAAGGAATGAAGGAAAGACTTGCATTTGGATGGAATTTTACCCCAACTCTCAAAAATTGGCCCCTTCAAGCCTTGCTCTGTCATTCATGAGATCAACCTTCCCGCCCAATCCACAAATCCTTTAATTCCTTTAATACACAAAAATGTATCAGCCTCTGTCTTGAACATAGTCAACAATTGAGAATCTACAGCTCCGTGGGGTAGAGAATGCAAAGATTCTTGAGCTTTTGAGTGAAGTAATTTCTCATAAAGGGATGAATCACCCTTTAGTCTGAGATCTTGGGCCCATGTTCAAGATTCCTCAGTCAGGAAAACAGTTTCTCAGCATTTACCCTGTTAAGTTCTTTAAGAATTCTATTGTATGTTTCAATTGCATCCCCTCTCATTCTTCTAAACTCCAGGGAACATAGGCCTGGTGTACTCAATCTCTTGTCATAGGAGAATAGCACACTGGGCTAAATTGCTGGCTTTTAAAGCAGACCAAGCAGGCCAGCAGCACGGTTCAATTCCCGTACCAGCCTCCCCGAACAGGCGCCGGAATGTGGCGACTAGGGGCTTTTCACAGTAACTTCACTGAAGCCTACTTGTGACAATAAGCGATTTTTATTAATTTCATTCATTCTTTCCAGAAACCAGCCTGGTAAACAGTCATTGTATTTCTTATAAGGCGAATATTGACTTTCCTTAGTAAAGGAGACCAAAACTGCATCACAAAAAAAGTCATGGAACATTTCCTTTCCGAATTGCTTGCTGTTTATTTTCTGTGATTTATTACATTCAACGAATCATTTCATAAAGACTACATTTTTTTGAATCACATAGGCATTCATTTTGTACACAAGGCCCCCCCACCCCCCACACACACACATACACAGATGTGAACCCCTGGTTATTCTATTTTTATGGCAATTTGGTTAGAGGAAAATTATTAATAATAATAATCGTTTATTGTCACAAGTAGGCTTCAATGAATGATGTGAAAAGCCCCTAGTCGCCACATTCCAGCGCCTGTTTAGGGAGGCCGGTATCGGAATTGAACCCGCGCTGCTGGCCTTGTTCTGCATTACAAGCCAGCTGTTTAGCCCACTGTGCAAGGATCCTGGGAGAGCTCCTTGTTCTTCAAATTGTGAGAAGGCATTATGAATGTCAACCTGAATTACAGGAACAGCCAGGTTTAATGGCAGTTCTTTGCCTCAGCACAGGACTGTAGTTTACATGTAAATTATTTGCTCATGTCCTGATCTGTTGCTGAAACCCACAAGTTTCTGAACCCGAGGCAACAGTGCTATTAGCTGAGCCAAACTGGGATTTCACAGTGAATTGAAGTTTAGTGCTAATCAGAGCATGCAGGTGATGTCATCAAGAGTTACCCAAGAGAATGTTCATGTTGTTTTACTATTAGAAAGGAGGTGTATTTTTGCGATGTTTGAAAGTCCAGGTAGTTCCCTACAGTGGGAAGCAACAAGTTGTAGTAGGTGTCCAAATGAGATATAAATATTTTGGTTGTGAAATTTACTAGCCTCATCAAGGCTTGCGAGATCTTTCCGTCTTGCCACTGTATGAAGCAATAATCTTCTTTATTGTCAAAATTGTAGCCTAAATATGACTCGGTAATAACGTGGATGGTTAAGGTATCCAGCATTGGAGAGTTATTAGGGAATGGTTAATTTATAATTTCCATATATTAGATCTTGCAAAGCAACCCTCACTGGACTGGTTTAAATATGCACTGTGTTTTCCCTCCGATGTTGACAAAACTGTGTTATTCTTTTTTTCAACTTTTCTGGACTCTGATGGTAGACTAAGGAATATGTTTGGGCTGGATTTAATGCTCCTCTGCTGGCGGGTTTGAAGGCGGGAATGGCATGTTAAATTCTGTGTGTGGCCTACCCACTGCCTGTCTGTCTATCCCTGCCCCCACTACCAGCTGTGGGGGTGGCCTGCCCACCAGTGGTGCAATTGAGGCCCTTAAGTGGACCTCATGCCACTTCCATTGAATTAGCAAAGGGAGAGGCCCACACCAAATGGCTGCTAAGCTAGTGGTGGGCAGTTTGGGAGGGCTCCCCTCCTTAATTGCCCCCCTGGACCCATCAGATGCATTCTAACAATAATGTGTCACACCCTTGCAGGTTACTTGTGTGGGTATATGTGTGATTACTTCCATTACCTCTTGAAGCTCATGGTTCAGTCCCAGGCCTGATGAATGGGAACGTGGAGGGAGTAGCCCAGCAAGATTCATGGTTTGGGACGAGATCGGGGTGAAATCTGAAAAGTAGAAAGACTGGGGCTAAAAGATTTAATACTGTGTGATCTCATCTATCACACAACCAATCTTATTCTGAATACCTTTCATTGTGAACCTGCAACGGAGATATTCTCTGAAGTAGATAATACATTTTAACATTAACTTCTCCCTCGTCTCATAGCAGCAAACAATAATTGATAGGAATCTGTTTGGACCATATTTCACATTAGAATGGATTGCTCATGCATCTGGGAATGCCCAGCAGTTAATATTAATTTGCTGGGAATACAACCAACCCATTGCTGTTTAACTGTTTGTTTATAATCTCACTGTTTAGATGATTTGTACTGTCAGGATCATTTCTAGCTCATGATTTTTGCCTTTTGTGTGTATGCTCCCAATTGACAAATGATGGGAGTCTCTTCTGCATTTGATCTGATCATTCTAATTTGTTGTCAAATGTCAGATCAGTTGAATTCAACTGCATTGAATTACTGAAATAGATATTTTACTGAGGAAGTTAGTTATATCTTGATCGGAGTGCATTATATTCAGAAGAGATATAGAACATAGAACGATACAGCGCAGTACAGGCACCGAAACAAAAGCCATCTAACCTACACTATGCCATTATCATCCATATGCTTATCCAATAAACTTTTAAATGCCCTCAATGTTGGTGAGTTCACTACTGTTGCAGGTGTCCATTAGTATTGTGTGATCATTGCTGAGTCATTGAATATGTTCAAGGCTGGGTTTGACAGATTTTTGAAGTAGAAGGGGGGCCAGAATTATGGGTGACAGACAGGAAATTGAACTGAGATCACAACCAGATCAGCCATGATCTTATTGAATGGCTGAGCAGGCTCAAAGGACTGAATGGACTACTCCTGCTTCTAATTCCTATGTCCCAGTGACATTGTCCAGTATTTTCTGTTTTGTATTATACAATCTCAGCAGGTCTGACAGTATCTGTGGAGAGAGAAGGGAACTAACATTTCGAGCCTGGATGACTCTTTGTCAAACTCTTTGTATAATATGATGTGTTGATTATCAGGGATGTTGTATAATAACTACAAGGGTGTTTCACCTGAACAGTGTGTGTAATGTGTCCCTGGTTGTTGCATCTCAATAACACTTATCTATGAGTATTATACCACTGACATAATGTATTTTGTAGTAATGTATGGGAGTCATGGTATTTTCCAGAAACAGTTGGTAAAACAAATTCTGACTATTTCTAACCTATTACAATGATCAGTATCAAACCGGCACAATTTCTGTCTGTTTTCACCCAAAATCCAAACATTGAGTGGGATTCTCCGTCCATACGTGGCAGCGGGATTCTCCAGTCCCGCTGCAGTGAATGGACGATTTGGCTGAGTGACAAATTCTCCATCCTCACTAGTAGCAGTAGTGAGGAGCACTTGCAATGGACCCAACCATTATGTTCTTACCAGCAGGAGTGGCTCAGCAGCAATCCGCATTGGGAGGATATTTAATTTCTTAGAACATGAGAAGTAAGAGCAGGGATAGGCCTTTTTAACCCTTCACATCTATTCCACCATTCAATAATGTCATGACTGATCTTTTCCCTGCACCGTTCCCATGCCCCTTGATTCCCTCAGTATCCAAAAATCTTTAAATTCACTGACTGAACATCTACAACCTTCAAGGAAAAGAATTTCAATGATTCACAACCATTCGAGTTAAGAAATTTCTCCTTATCTCAGTCCCAAATGGCTAACTCCTTTTTTTGAGACTGTGACCACTGGTTCTAAGTTCTAAGGGATACATCTACCCGGTCAAGCCCCTTAAGAATTTTATGTTTCAATGAGAATATCTCTCATTCTTCTCGACTCTTGGGAATATGGCTCTAATCTACTCAATCCCTCCTCTTGGGTTAAAACCCTTGTCCCTGGAAACAGACTAATGAACCTTTGTTACACTTCCCCTTTAGGTAAGGAAACCAAAACTGTACACACCACTCCAGGTGTGGTCTCACCAACACCCTATGTAATTGCAGTTAAACTTCTTTACTCTTATATTCCAGTCAGTTTGCAATAAAGGCTAACATACCATTTGCCTTGCTAATTGTGTGCTGGACCTGCACGTTAAGTATCTGTCCAGATCCATTGTTCTAAATAGCTGAGGTGTTGGCACCAATCCTTGCTGTACACCATTGGTTACATCTTGCCAACACAAAAATGACCCCTCTATTCCTACTCTCTGTTTTCTGCCCATTAACTAATTCGTAATCCATTCTAATATTTAACCTTGTGAGCTCTAATTTCATATTTTTTATTCTTTCATGGGTTGTGTGCATCACTGGCAAGGCTTGTTGCATATCCACTAAATGCCCTTGAACGGAATGCATTTCGGAGTCATTGCTGTGGATTTGGAGCCACATGTAGGCCAGAACAGGTAAGGACAGCAGATTTCCTTCCCACAACAGGCATCAGTGAACCCCCAGCTGGGGTTTTAAGACAATGCAGGATCGTTTCATGGTCACCATTACTGAGATTATCTTTTAATTCCAGATTTTGTGTATTAATTGAATTTTAAATCTCACCGGCTGCTGTGGTGGGATTTGAACCAATGCCCCCAGAGTATTTGGCTGGGTCTCTGGGTAACAAGCAGGTTGATATTACCACCATGCCACTCATGTAACCTCATGCGTGGCATCTTACCTGTTTGTCTATTGGTCCCCCTTTATCTACCTTGCCAATTACAACATCAAAAAACTCTTCATGGATGTATTGAACCTGATTTTTCCTTCATAAATCTGTGTTTAATTTGCCAAACATACTGTGCTTTTCTAAGCTCCTGTTACAAATTCCCTAAATGGTAGATTCCAGTACCTTTCCTCCTACTGATGTCAGGCTGAATGGCCTGTTGTCTCTTGTTTTCTCTCTTGCTCTTTTCTTGAATAAACAGGGTTATATTTACATAGGAACATCGGAATTAGGAGCAATAGGCAATTCAGCCCTTCAAGCCTGCTCCGCCATTCTATCAGATCATAACTGGTCTCTTCCTTGTCTCAAATCCACCTTCCTACCTGTTCCCCATGTTCCTTTAACCTGTTTTTAAAATCAGAAACATACCTATCTCCTTATTGCAACCATTTAATGATTCAGACTCCACCTCACTATAGGGCAACGAGTTCCACAATTCACCACCCTCTGTGAGAAATAGTTCAACCTCATCTGTTTCAAATCTACCGCCTCTCAACGTACATCCGCGACCTCTCGTTCTAGATTGTCCCACAAGGGGGAACATTTGGTCTACATTTATTTTGTGAGGGCCACGAAGAATCCAGCACGAGTTTTAAGGATACAAAGTAATAACATTTATTTACAATAACATATCTATATAACAGCAGCAGCAACTTCCCTTGCTGCACACTTCTTCCTGCTGGTTCCTAAACTGGCAAGCTTTATTTATACTAGGAGTTTACTAATGGTTTCTCCGCCCCCCCTCATTGGGGAAGCTCATACTCCCACAGGATTGTGGGATTGTCATTAGTCCCCAGCCAATGGTAAGTAGGCAGGTTATAACATCCCTCCCCCCCCCCAAAGTCCAAGGAATCCACTGAAGACCCTGGCGAAGGAGGGCGTCGGACTCGTTTTGCCGCAGGCCGGACACCATTTGCACGCAACGCTGGATCAGGCGGCGTGTAACGAGATGGAGACCGGCGCTTCCGTGATGAACGGCGCAACGGTTGTACATCCACGGCCCGTGGACCCGAGGATTCCCCCTCTAATGCATCCTGTGTCTCCATCTCGGAGTCAGAGTCTGCTGCCTCCGTCATGTCAGCGTCTCTATCTCCATTCGGTTCTGTAATGACTTGCGCAGGCTTCGAGTGAGGCACCAGTGGAAGATTGGGCAGTGCGGATATGGCGTATGCCGTTCATCTTCGTGAACCTCGCAAACTCCTCACTCGTGAATGGAGTGCCGTTATCCGTGACCAGCACCTCGGGGTGGCCATGCGTACTAAACGACAAACGCATCTTTTCATTGTTGCGCAGGACGTTGTCCCCTGCATCTTATGCACCTCTAGCCATTTAGACTGGGCATCAATTAATAGAAGGAACATGGATCCTTGAAAAGGGCCTGCGAAATCTGCATGCAAGCGTGCCCAAGGCCGCCCTGGCCATTCCCAGTGATGTAGGGGCGCGGCCGGCGGAAGCTTCTGATGCTCCTGGCAAATGGAGCAGTTTTGGGCCACCTTCTCAATGTCGGTGTCGAGGCCTGGCCACCAGACATAACTCCGGGCCAACATTTTCATTTTGGTCACACCTAGATGCCCATTGTGCAAGTCTGTTAGTATCAGCTCCTGGCCTTTTTCCGGGACAATCACACGCGTCCCCCACAAGAGGATGCCGTCTTCCACGCTGAATTCTGACAGCTTGGAGGAAAATGCCCGCAACTCACCTGGGAGCTGTCTATGCTGCCCACCATACAGGACTATGTGCCGAACCTTTGACAGGACTGGCTCTGTCTGGGTCCACTCACGGATCTGTGATGCCGTGACAGGCAAGGTGTCCATAAAATTTAGGGTTGCAACCACCTCACCGGTCGTGGGGGTCGATATGGGGCCGGTCGATAAAGGCAATCGGCTCAGTGTGTCGGCATTTGCTATCTGCGTACCTGGTTTGTGCTCCAGAGAATACTCGTATGCAGCAAGCAACAAAGCCCAGCGCTGGATCTGTGCAGAAGCAATGGGCGGTATTGGCTTATCCTCTCTGAAAAGTCCCAGCAGAGGCTTATGATCAGTTACGATAGTGAAATGGCGACCATACACGTACTGGTGGAAGCGTTTCACCGCAAAAACCACTGCCAGGCCCTCCTTCTCGATCTGCGCGTACTTTTTCTCCGCTGCAGTCAATGTGCGGGAGGCGAAAGCTATCGGTCGCTCGGCCCTGTTCTCCATCTTGTGGGACAGGACGGCCCCAATACCGTACGGGGATGCATCACATGTGACGAGGAAAGGCTTTCCAGGATCATAGTGGGTTAGTAACCCAGACGACGACAATTGTTGCTTTACCCGCCGGAAAGCGGTTTCTTGCGGCTGACCCCAAACCCAGGTGTGATTTTTCTTTAGCAGAAGGTGCAACGGGGCCAGCGTAGTTGCCAGATTGGGGAGGAACTTCCCGTAATAGTTTACGAGACCGAGAAAAGAACGAAGATGCGAAGTGTCAGTCGGGGCGGGGGCCTCTTGAATTGCACGCACCTTCTCTGCGACGGGGTGCAAACCTTCGCGGTCCACCCGATAACCTAGGTAGACTACTTCCTTTGCCTGAAATACGCACTTTGTGCGACGTAAACGGACTCCAGCCTCCGAAAGGCGTCTAAGGACAGCCTCCAGATTTTCCAAATGTTCCTGCTCCGACGTCCCTGTAATCAAAATGTCATCTAAGTAGACAGCAACACGGGGTAAACCTCTCAAAATGCCTTCCATAACACGTTGAAAAATTGCGCAGGCAGAGGATACTCCAAAGGGCAACCGTGTATATTCATACAGGCCCCGGTGTGTATTAATCGTTACATATGGTCGGGAGGACTTCCGGGTGCGGCGATGACCAGCTGAGTCGCACGTTTCGGCAGCTCCCTGTGAAACGGACTTTTGGGCTCTTGATAGGAGCCCCAACGGCAATTTTAACGGCTGAAAACACCGTGTGGTGAACCAGAAGGGTGTTCCCCCTGGACACGGATGGAAAAAGGAGAGGAAAGTGGCCGGATTGCAGCGGATCCTTTGGAACAACGGCAAGGAAGGCAAGCAGAAACCAAGATGGCGTCGGAAGGTGGCAGTTTCATATGGGGCCCTGAACAACAAGAGTTTTTGAAACGCTGCGTGGAGGAGATAAAAAAGGAAATGAAGAAAGAGTTGTTGGCCCCGATATTACAGGCGATTGAAGGGCTGAAAGAGGAACAAAAGACCCAGGAGCAGGAGCTTCGGGTCGTGAAGGCGAAAGCAGCAGAAAATGAAAACGACATACAGGGCCTGGTGGTGAAGTCGGAGATACAGGAGGCACACCAGAAACGATCAGTGGAGAGGTTGGAGGCACTGGAAAATAACGCAAGGAGGAACAACTTGAGGATTCTTGGCCTTCCTGAAGGTGTGGAGGGGGCGGACGTCGGGGCATATGTGAGCACGATGCTGCACTCGTTAATGGGAGTGGAGGCCCCGACGGGTCCGTTGGAGGTGGAGGGAGCATACCGAGTTATGGTGCGAGGATCGAGAGCAGGAGAAGCTCCCAGAGCCATAGTGGTGAGATTTCTCCGTTTTAAGGATAGAGAAATGGTCCTTAGATGGGCGAAGAAAACTCGGTGTAGTAAATGGGAGAACGCGGTGATCCGCGTCTATCAAGATTGGAGTGCGGAGGTGGCGAGAAGGAGGGCGAGCTTTAATCGGGCCAAAGCGGTACTTCACAAAAAAAAGATAAAGTTTGGAATGCTGCAACCGGCAAGACTGTGGGTCACATATCAAGGGAGGCACCACTACTTTGAGACGGCGGATGAAGCGTGGACTTTTATTGTAGAAGAAAAATTGGAATGATTGGACTACGAAAACGAACGTTTGGACAAAGTGGCGGGACGAGTGGGGGGGGGGGGCGAAGAGGGATTGTATGATTAATCCTGCGGTATGGTAACTTTCCTTTCTCCCACAGGTGGTGATGGGGGGAGGTGGGGAGGGAGAGGAGATGGGGCGTTGGCCATGGGAGGCGGGGCCGAGTGAGAGGCGCGGGCTTGGTTCCCGCGCTATGATAATTATGGCAGGAATAGAGAAGCAGGAAGGAGGGGGCGCCGCACGGGGCGAGCCGTGATCACGGGGGGAAGCCGAGGTCAGCCAGAGTTTGCTGACTTCTGGGAGCAACATGGGGGGAGTAATTACGCTAGCGGGGGGGTCTAGCGGGGGGGGGGGGAGGGGGGAATTACTGGGTTGCTGCTGCTGGGGAAAGGGGGGAGTGGGTACGGGAAAGGATGGGCGGGGGGGCACCGTCTGGGAGAAATACAGCCGCGTGGGAACTGGGCGAGAAGCTGGAAAAAGATGATGGCTAACCGGCAAGGGGGGGGGGGTGGGAAGCCCCCCAACTCGGCTGATCACGTGGAACGTGAGGGGGCTTAACGGGCCGATAAAGAGGGCACGAGTACTCGCACACCTTAAGAAACTTAAAGCAGATGTGGTCATGTTACAGGAAACGCACCTGAAACTGATAGATCAGGTTAGGTTGCGCAAAGGATGGGTAGGGCAGGTGTTCCATTCGGGGCTGGATGCGAAAAACAGGGGGGTGGCTATATTAGTGGGGAAGCGGGTAATGTTCGAGGCAAAGACTATAGTGGCGGATAACGGGGGCAGATACGTGATGGTGAGTGGCAAATTACAGGGAGAGATGGTGGTGTTGGTAAACGTGTATGCCCCGAATTGGGACGATGCCAATTTTATGAGGCGAATGCTAGGACGCATCCCAGACCTAGAGACCGGAAAGCTGATAATGGGGGGAGACTTTAACACGGTGTTGGAACCAAGGCTGGATAGGTTGAAGTCCAGGACTGGTAGGAGGCCGGCAGCAGCCAAGGTGCTTAAGGATTTTATGGAGCAGATGTGAGGGGTGGACCCGTGGAGATTCAGTAGACCTAGGAGTAAGGAGTTCTCGTTTTTCTCCTATGTCCATAAAGTCTATTCACGCATAGACTTTTTTGTGTTGGGTAGGGCATTGATCCCGAGGGTGAGGGGAACGGAATATACGGCTATAGCCATTTCGGATCATGCCCCACACTGGGTAGACTTGGCGATAGGGGAGGAAACAAGAGGGCGTCCACCCTGGAGAATGGACATGGGACTAATGGCGGATGAGGGGGTGTGCTTAAGGGTGAGGGGATGCATTGAAAAGTACTTGGAACTCAATGACAATGGGGAGGTTCAGGTGGGAGTGGTCTGGGAGGCGTTGAAGGCGGTGGTTAGGGGGGAGCTGATATCAATAAGGACACATAAAGGGAAGCAGGAGAGTAAGGAACGGGAGCGGTTGTTGCAAGAACTTTTGAGGGTGGACAGACAGTATGCGGAAGCACCGGAGGAGGACTGTATAGGGAAAGGCAAAGGCTGCATGTGGAATTTGACTTGCTGACCACAGGCACTGCAGAGGCACAATGGAGGAAGGCGCAGGGTGTACAGTATGAATATGGAGAGAAGGCGAGCAGATTGCTGGCACACCAATTGAGGAAAAGGGGAGCAGCGAGGGAAATAGGGGGGGTGAGAGACGAAGATGGAGAGACGGAACGGGGAGCGGAGAGAGTGAATGAAGTGTTTAAGACATTTTATAAAAAATTGTATGAAGCTCAACCCCCGGATGGGAGGGAGAGAATGATGGAGTTTTTGGATCGGCTGGAAATTCCCAAGGTGGAAGAGCAGGAAAGGATGGGATTGGGAGCACAGATCACGGTAGAAGAAGTGGTGGAAGGAATTAGGAACATGCAGACGGGAAAGGCCCCGGGACCGGACGGATTCCCAGTTGAATTTTACAGAAAATATTTGGACTTGCTCGCCCCGCTACTGACGAGGACCTTCAACGAGGCAAAGGAAAGGGGACAACTGCCCCCGACTATGTCAGAAGCAACGATATCGCTTCTTTTAAAGAAGGAAAAGGATCCGCTACAATGCGGGTCCTACAGACCAATCTCCCTCCTCAATGTAGATGCCAAGGTCTTGGCCAAGGTAATGGCAATGAGAATAGAGGAATGTGTCCCGGGGGTGGTTCATGAGGACCAAACTGGGTTTGTGAAGGGGAGACAGCTGAACACGAACATACGGAGGTTGTTAGGGGTAATGATGATGGCCCCACCAGAGGGTGAAACGGAGATAGTAGTGGCGATGGATGCCGAGAAAGCATTTGATAGAGTGGAGTGGGATTATCTGTGGGAGGTGTTGAGGAGATTTGGGTTCGGAGAGGGGTATGTTAGATGGGTGCAGCTGTTGTATAGGGCCCCAGTGGCGAGTGTGGTCACGAATGGACGGGGATCGGCATATTTTCGGCTTCATAGAGGGACAAGGCAGGGATGTCCTCTGTCCCCATTACTGTTTGCACTGGCGATTGAGCCCCTGGCGATAGCGCTGAGAGGTTCCAAGGGATGGAGGGAAATACTTAGGGGAGGAGAAGAACACCGGGTATCTTTATATGCGGATGATCTGCTACTATATGTGGCGGATCCAGCGGAGGGGATGCCAGAAATAATGCGGATACTTGGGGAGTTTGGGGATTTTTCAGGCTATAAATTGAACATGGGGAAGAGTGAGCTGTTTGTGGTGCATCCAGGGGAGCAGAGTAGAGAAATAGAAGACCTACCGTTGAGGAAGGTAACAAGAGACTTTTGTTACCTGGGGATCCAGATAGCTAAGAATTGGGGCACATTGCACAGGCTAAATTTGACGCGGTTGGTGGAACAGATGGAGGAAGATTTCAAGAGATGGGATATGGTAGCATTGTCAATGGCAGGGAGGGTGCAGGCGGTTAAGATGGTGGTCCTCCCGAGATTCCTTTTTGTGTTTCAGTGTCTCCCGGTGGTGATCACGAAGGCTTTTTTCAAAAGGATAGAAAAGAGTATCATGGGTTTTGTTTGGGCCGGGAAGACTCCGAGAGTGAGGAAGGGATTCTTACAGCGTAGTAGGGATAGGGGGGGGCTGGCGCTACCGAGCCTAAGTGAGTATTATTGGGCCGCTAATATTTCAATGGTGAGTAAGTGGATGGGAGAGGAGGAAGGAGCGGCGTGGAAGAGATTAGAGAGGGCGTCCTGTAGGGGGACCAGCCTGCAGGCTATGGTGACAGCCCCATTGCCGTTCTCACCAAGGAACTATACCACGAGTCCGGTGGTGGTAGCTACACTGAAGATTTGGGGACAGTGGAGACGACATAGGGGAAAGACCGGAGCACTGGGGGGGGTCCCCGATAAGAAACAACCATAGGTTTGCCCCGGGGGGAATGGATGGGGGATATGGAATGTGGCAAAGAGCAGGTATAACGCAATTGAAAGATCTATTTGTGGATGGGAAGTTTGCGAGTCTGGGAGCGCTGACCGAGAAATATGGGTTGCCCCAAGGGAATGCATTCAGGTACATGCAATTGAGGGCTTTTGCGAGGCAACAGGTGAGGGAATTCCCGCAGCTCCCGACACAAGAGGTGCAGGACAGAGTCATCTCAAAGAAATGGGTGGGGGACGGTAAGGTGTCGGATATATATAGGGAAATGAGAGACGAAGGGGAGACTATGATGGACGAACTAAAAGGGAAATGGGAAGAAGAGCTAGGGGAGGAGATTGAGGAGGGGATGTGGGCAGATGCCCTAAACAGGGTAAACTCGTCGTCCTCGTGCGCCAGGCTAAGCCTGATTCAGTTTAAGGTATTACACAGGGCACATATGACTGGAACACGGCTCAGTAAATTTTTTGGGGTGGAGGATAGGTGTGCGAGGTGCTCGAGAAGCCCAGCGAATCATACCCATATGTTTTGGTCATGCCCGGCACTACAGGGGTTTTGGATGGGGGTGACAAAGGTGCTTTCGAAAGTAGTAGGAGTCCGGGTCGAACCAAGCTGTGGGTTGGCTATATTTGGGGTTGCACAAGAGCCGGGAGTGCAGGAGGCGAAAGAGGCCGATGTTTTGGCCTTTGCGTCCCTAGTAGCCCGGCGCAGAATATTGCTAATGTGGAAAGAAGCCAAGCCCCCGGGGGTGGAGACCTGGATAAATGATATGGCGGGGTTCATAAAGTTAGAGCGGATTAAGTTCGTCCTAAGGGGGTCGGCTCAAGGGTTTACTAGGCGGTGGCAACCGTTCGTCGAATATCTTGCGGAAAGATAGATAGGGGAGAACAAAGAAGGCAGCAGCAGCGGCCCAGGACTTGGGGGGGGGGGGGAGGAGGGATGGGGGGGGGGATGGGGGGGGGTGTGGCCTGAGACAAGACAGTTGCCAATTAGGGCTAGGTTTTTTTTTTTTGTTTTTGTTATTTAATATTTATTTGTTGTTGTTTTTGTTTAAATTTAAAAAGGTCGTTATTATCTGTATTGTTACAATGTTGTGTAAAGGATGCACAATGTACTGTGTTGGTTGACCAAAAATTTTCAATAAAATATTATTTTAAAAAAAAACATATGGTCGGGAGGCAGGGTCCAGCTCCAACTGTAGGTAGGCGTGACTCATATCTAATTTTGTGAACGAGAGTCCACCTGCAAGCTTCGCGTAGAGATCCTCTATGCGAGGCATTGTATATTGGTCGAGTCGGGAAGCCGTATTCACTGTCAGTTTATAGTCGCCACACAAGCGAACTGTGGCATCTGGCTTCATTACAGGTACAATTGGTGCTGCCCAGTCAGCAAAACGGACGGGCCTGATAATACCCAAACTCTCCAAACGAGTGAGCTCCCCTTCTACCTTCTCAAGCAAGGCGTAAGGCACCGGGCGCGCCCGGAAATAGCGCGGCGTGGCTCCTGGTTCGACTTGGATACGGGCTACGGCTCCTTTTATTTTCCCCAAACCAGGCTGGAATACATCTGGGTATCGTCCTAGCACCTCAGTCAACCCTTCAGAAACTGTTTGGAGGATGTGCTGCCATTGCAACCGCAAATGGCGCAACCAGTCCCGACCCAACAGGCTGGGCCCATGGCCGCGCACCACAATAAGTGGGATACGCCCCTCCTGGCGTCCATAAACAACAGGGGTCATTGTAGTTCCTGCAATGTCCAGTGGTTCCCCCGTGTAGGTGGCCAACCTGGCCTGTGAGACGGTTAATGTAAGGGTCTGTATACCCTGTTTGATGTGGTCGAATGTCCTCTGGACGATCACGGAGACCGCTGCGCCAGTGTCCAACTCCATCTCAAGCGGGTGGCCATTGACCCGTACTGTCACCTTAATGGGCCACACGGGGAGCTGCCACACAATGCAACTGCAGGCAGTCGTCCTCCGTCTCCACGTCCTCGGGAGTAGTCACCGCAGGTTCATCCACATGGAAGATATGGCCCCTGGGCTGGTCCCAGTTACGGCCCCTGGACTGGTCCCAGTTTCGGTCGGAACGACGACACCTCTGGCGCCCCCAGGACCGCCGTCCGCGACGGGGTCGGCGCCTACAAGTCTGACATGGACATGGCTCCTCATCCATTGGTTCTGGAGAAGGCTCCCTTCAGGGAGGAATGTCTGACGGCCACTGGCGTCGGTCCGGACGTTGCCTCGCCCAAGATCCGCAGGAGTGCGGGGGGACGTTTTTGGACGGAAGGGGTTGCGCCCCAAGGCATGCACTTCCATTCCCTGTAGCTCCTGCACTCCTCGTTCTGCGCTCTCTCGGGACAATACTATTTGAATGGCCTGTTGAAAAGTCAATGTTGGCTCAGCTAACAACATTCTCTGGGTGGCCGCATTGTTAATACCGCAAACCAAACGGTCGCATAACATTTCTGACAAGGTCTCACCATAGTCACAGTACTCCGCAATCCTGCGTAGCCTGGATAGAAAATCGGCAAGGGATTCTCCAGGGGTCCTCTCAGCGGTATTAAACCGGTAACGCTGGACTATCGTGGACGGGGTTGGGTTAAAATGTTGCCCCACTATATTCACAAGTTCATCAAACGTTTTGGTGTCCGGCGCAGCTGGGTACGTAAGGCTCCTAATCACCCCAAACGTATGGGGGCCGCAGGCGGTGAGCAATATGACCACCTGGCGCTCGTTTTCGGTGATATTGTTTGCCCGGAAATAGTAACGCATCCGTTGTGTGTACTGGTTCCAGCTTTCCAGCGCAGCATCAAAAACATCCAAACGTCCGTACAGAGGCATGGTATAATAGAAAACAACTTCCAACCTGTATCCAACAAAAATCCAGGGAGGTGGCTTCAGCAGTGTAGACAGCTATTCACTTTAACCTTCGTCGCCAGTTTTGTGAGGGTCACGAAGAATCCAGCACGAGTTTTAAGGATACAAAGTAATAACATTTATTTACAATAACATATCTATATAACAGCAGCAACAACTTCCCTTGCTGCACACTCCTTCCTGCTGGTTCCTAAACTGGCCAGCTTTATTTATACTAGGAGTTTACTAATGGTTTCTCCACCCCCCTCATTGGGGAAGCTCATACTCCCACAGGATTGTGGGATTGTCATTAGTCCCCAGCCAATGGTAAGTAGGCAGGTTATAACAGTTTACTAATAATAATCTTTATTAGTATCACAAGTAGGCTTACATTAACACTGCAATGAAGTTACTGTGAAAATCCCCTAGTCGCCACCTGTTTGGGTACTCTGAGGGAGAATTCAGAATGTCCAATTCACCTAGCCAGCATGTCTTTCGGGACTTGTGGGAGGAAACAGGAGCAGCCGGAGGAAACCCACGCAGACACAGGGAGAACGTGTAGACTCCGCACAGTGACACAAGCCAGGAATCGAACCCGGGTCACTGGCGCTGTGAAGCAACAGTGCTAACCACTGTGCTACCATGCCACCCAACCTTTATCAATCCCATTTAGTATTTTATATACCTCGATCAGATTCCCTCATTTTTCTAAACTCCAGCGAAGTATAAACCCAAACTGTTTCATCTCTCCTCATAGGTCAACCCTTTCATCCCACCTTCAAGTCTGCAGGGGCCATTTTAAAATCTAGGAAATTCTGGAAGATCAAAGCCAATGCAGTGATGATTGCCCAAGCCACCTCTTCTTTGAAACCCCTGGGATGTAGGCCATTAGCTGCAGGGCTTTGTTGGCTTTTTGTGCTATTGGTTTCTCCAGTACTATTTCTTTACTAATTTCTTTAAGTTCTTCATTCTCACCAGACACTTGGTCCCCAACATTTCTGGAATGTTTTTGTGATTTCAGTCAGGAAAGTGTTTGCTTAATGTCTGCTAATTCCTCACCTCCCATCATAATTTCTCCTGTCTCTGCCTGCAATGGACCCAATTTTAAAATTGGTAATAGCTCCCTTTTTACCTAACAGAAGGTTTTACAACTTGTTTTTTTTTAATGTCATCTGTTAGTTTACTCCATGTATTCTATCATTTCTTTTTTTATCTATGTCTTGGTCACCTATTGCTGAATTACAATATCGTCCAAATACTGCTCTTTTTGGCAACATTATAAGACTCTTCATTTAATCCATCTCCATTTGAACTTCTCTCATTAGTCTTAGTTGGACCACTTTTCCCCTGTGGTTTTTATTCCTTTTTTAAAATAAATTTACAGTACCCAATTATTTTTTCCAATTAAAGGTCAATTTAGCGTGGCCAATCCACCTACCTTGCACATCTTTGGGTTGTGGGACTGAAACCCACGCAGACACGGGGAGAACGTGCAATCTCCACATGGACAATGACCCAGGGCCGGGATTCAAACCCGGGTCCTCAGCGCCGTAGGCAGCAATGCTAACCACTGTGCCACCGTGCTGCCCTTGGTTTAAAACATATATATTTTTAGTGAAGTATTTGCAAATTTTTATAACAATAACAAAAACAATAACAATGACATTGACATGGTAAAATAAACACTTCCCGACCCGACCCAATCTTCACACCACAACCAGCTAACACCTATCCACCCGCCCCCCTCTTTGGAAAACTGCTTCTGCTGACATTTTAATTTTCCCCGAGCAAATCGAACAACAGCTGCCGCCACCGAGAGAACCCCAACATTGACCCTCTTAAGGCAAACTTTATTTTCTCGAGACTGAGAATCCCAGCCATGTCACTAACCCAGGTCTCCATACTCGGGGGCTTCAAGTCCCTCCACATTAAAAGGTTCCATCTCCGTACTTCCAGGGAGGCAAAGGCCAGGACATCGGCCTCTTTCACTCCCTGAACTCCCGGATCTTCTGACATTCCAAAGATCACTCTCTGGACTCGGCACCACCCGAGTTCCTAGCACCGTGGACATTGCCTTCGCAAACCACTGTCAAAACCCTCTGAGCTTTGGGCATGCCCAAAACATGTGGACATGGTTTGCTGGGGTTCCTGTGCACCTCACACATCTATCTTCTACCCCGAAAAACTTGCTCATCCTCGCCGCCGTCATATGTGCCCGGTGGACCACCTTAAATTGTATTAGGCTAAGCCTGACACATGAATGGGAGGAATTGACCCTGCTTAGGGTGCCCGCCCATAGACCTGCCTCTAACTCTCCACCTAGCTCGTCCTCCCACTTGCCCTTAAGCTCCTTCACTGGCGTTTCCTCCGCCTCCAACAGCTCCTGGTAGATACCCGACACTTTCCCCTCACCCACCCAGGTACCGGACACTACCCTATCCTGTGTCCCCCATGGTGGCAGCAGCGGAAAGGCCGGCACCTGTTTTCTCAGGAAGTCTCGCACTTGCAAATATCTAAAACCATTCCCTGGCGGCAGTTTAAATTTACCCTCCAGCGCCTTCAAGCTGGGAAAGCTCCCGTCTATAAATAGATCCCCCATCCTTCTAATTCCTGCCCTCTGCCAGTTCTGGAACCCGCCGTCCAGCCTGTCCGGTGCAAACCTGTGGTTGTTGCAAATTGGGGTCCAAACCGACACACCTTCCACCTTCTTATGCCTCCTCCATTGCCCCCAGATCCTCAGAGCCGCCACTACCACTGGACTTGTGGAGTACCGGGCCGGTGAGAACGGCAGAGGTGCCGTTACCAACTGGTGTCTTTACAAGACGCCGCCTCCAACCGCTCCCATGCCGACTCCTCCCCCATTACCCACTTCCGAATCATGGCGATGTTAGCCACCCAGTAGTAGTTGCAGAAGTTTGGCAGCGCCAACCCACCCTCCCCCCAACTACGCTCCAACCACATTCTCTTCACCCGCGGGGTTTTATTCATCCATACAAAGCTCGAGATGATCTTGTTCACCCGCTTGAAAAAGGCCTTAGGGATGAAGATGGGGAGGCACTGAAAGACAAACAGAAACCTGGGGGGACCATCATTTTCACGGTCTGTACCCTCCCCGCCAGTGATAATGGGAGCATGTACCATCTCTTAAAGTCCCCTTCCATTTGCTCTACCAACTGGGATAGATTAAGCTTATGCAGTGCCTGCCATTTCCGAGCCACCTGGATTCCCAGATAGCGAAAGCTCTTCCCTACCATTTTAAACGGCAGCTCCCCCAGTCTCTCCTCCTGCCCTCCGGCCTGAATCACAAACATTTCGCTCTTCCCCATGTTCAATTTATATCCCGAAAAACTGCCAAATTCCCCCAAGATCCGCATGACCTTTCCCACGCACGGACTCAAAAACAGCTTCTTCCCCACTGTCACCAGACCCCTAAATGACCCTCTTATGGACTGACCTCATTAACACTATACCCTGTATGCTTCATCCGATGCCAATGCTTATGTAGTTACATTGTATATGTTGTGTTACCCTATTATGTATTTTCTTTTATTCCCTTTTCTTCCCATGTACTTAATGATCTGTTGAGCGGCTCGCAGAAAAATACTTTTCACTGTACCTCGGTACAAGTGACAATAAACAAATCCAATCCAATCCAATCCATCCCCTCCAGCGGGTTCGAAATGTACAAAAGCAAATAGTCTGCATAGAGCAAGACCCGATGCTCCACCCCCCCCCCCCCCGAACCAGACCCTGCCAGTTCCTCAAAGCTCTTAGCGCCATGGCCAGTGGCTCTGTAGCTAGAGCAAACATTAACGGGGAGAGGGGGCACCCTTGCCTCGTCCCTCGATGTAATTTGAAATACCCCGACCCCAGCCGGTTCGTATGTACGCTCACTACAGGCGCCTGGTAGAGCAACCGCACCCAGCCCTCATATAAAGCCCTCTCCAAACCCAAATCTTCTCAGCGCCTCCCACAGGTACTCCCACTCCACCCAATCAAAGGTCTCCTCCGCGTTCATCGCTACCACCACCTCCACCTCTCTCTCTGAGGGCATCATAATAACATTTAGAAGCCTCCATACGTTGGCCTTGAGCTGCCTGCCCTTAACGAATCCCGCCTGGTCTTCCCCTATCACCCCCGGAACACAATCTTCTACCCTTGTGGCCAATATCTTAGCATCTACATTCAAAAGCGAGATCAGCCTATATGGTCCACACTGCTCAGGGTCCTTCTCCATTTTAAGAATAAGTGAAATCGAGGCCTGCGACATTGTCGGGGGGAGGATTCCCTTCTCTCTAGTCTCGTTAAACGTCCTCACCAGCAATGGCTCAATATCCCTGAGAACGTCTCATGAAATTCCACCGGGTAGCCGTCCGGCCCTGGAGCTTTGCCTGACTGCATGCCCTCCAACCCCTTGATAACTTCCTCCATCTCAATTGGGGCTCCCAGCCCCTCCACCAGGTCCTCCTCCACCCTCGGAAACTCCAACCGATCCAAAAATTGCCTCATCCCCTCCACTCCAGCCGGGGGTTCCGACTCATATAATTTACTGTAAAATTCTTTAAACACTTTGCTCACCCCCCCGGGTCCAAGACCATGTTCCCGTCCCTATTCTTCACTCTACCAATCTCCCTGACCGCCTCTCTCTTCCTAAACTGTTGCACCAACAGCCTAATCGCCTATTCCCAGTACTCATAAACCGCCCCTTTTACCTTCCTCAACTGTTCCACTGCTTTCCCTGTGGTCAACAACTCAAACTCCGCCTGCAGCTTCCGCTGCTCCCTCAGGAGCCCCGCATCTGGGGCTTCCGCGTATCTCCTGTCCACCCGGAGTATCTCCTCCACTAATCTCTCCCTCTCTGCCCGTTCCCCCTTTTCCCGCTGGGACCGGATCGAAATTAACTCCCCTTTTACAACCGCCTTCAGAGCTTCATGTGCCATTTGTTTCCAGATAGTTCTGAATGGCCTTATTCACCCGCCCGCAGACCGCTTCGTCCGCTAACAACCCCAGATCCAATCTCCATAACGGACGTTGCCCTCTCTCCTCGCCAACCCGCAAATCCACCCAATGCGGGGCATGATCCAACACTACAATTGCCGAGTATTCCGTCCCCACCACCCTCGGTATTAGCGCCCTGCTCAGAACAAAAAGGTAAATACGAGAGTAAACCTTATGGACGTGAGGAAAAAAAGAAAACTCCTTCGCCCTCGGCTGTATAAACCGCCATAGGTCTATACCGCCCCCCCCCCCCCCCCCCCCCCCCCATCTGTGCCACAAAGCCCTTCAATTCCTTTGCCACAGCCGGCCTCCTCCCTGACCTAGATATTGACCGATCCAATTCTGGATCAATGTTAAAGTCACCCCCCATGATCAGGCTATGCGACTCTAAGTCCGGGATCATACCTAACAACCACCTCATAATCTCCACGTCGTCCCAATTCGGAGCATATATGTTCACGAGCACCACTCGTACACCCTCCAACCTTCCACTCACCATTATGTACCTACCCCCCTTGTCTGACACGATTCTTCCAACCTCGAATGTCACTCGCTTACTAATCAAAATTGCTACACCCCTGGTCCTTGAGTCCAGCCCTGAGTGGAACACCTGGCTAACCCAACCCTTCCTCAATCTTGTCTGATCTATGATCCTAAGATGTGTCTCCTGCAGCATAGCCACGTCTGCCTTCAGTTCCCTTAGATGCGCGAACAAGCGAGCCCTCTTGCCTCTTGACCGGTCCATTCAGTCATCTCACGTTCCATGTAATTAGCCTGACGGGGGGCTTCCAACCCCCCCCCGCCGACTAGCCATCACCCTTTTTAGGCCAGCCCCGGGCCTGCGCCTCCCGCTTCCCTGAGTACCCCCACGAGCACATCCGCTCCCGATCTCCCATTTATTCCCCGACAATAGTTCCTCCCCTGTCAGCAAAGCAGTCTCCCCCCCCCCTCCCCCCCTCCCCCCCAACAGCACCAGAAACCTCATCCCCCAGGCCAAGCACCAGTTTAACACTTGCTCACACCCCACTGCACTTCCGAGAGTCAGCTGAACCATGCTGACCCCGATAACCCCCACCCCTGGCGCCAAACAGTCTGTCTCCCTATTGTTCGAACCTCTCCCCCCCACATGAATAAAGCTATTAACAACACCACATTCCCCAGTAAGTAAACAGCAGCAAAAACAAACAAACAAAAAGATGCAATTAACAGAAACCAGTAAAGAGACAGTCCCTCAAAGGCAAAACCCAGTCTCCCAAAGGAAAGCTCTAACTTGAAGACCCCCTCCCTCCCACATCAAATCTCTGCAAGGCAAAGCTCCCTACAACCATCACCGCAGCCCATAATTTCCCCCAGTACAACATGAAATCTCTTTTCTTTTGAAAAACCAGTACAATATTACGAGCCACCGCTACAAAACTTCTCCTCGACTTAAGTGTTCTTTAAATCGTCTCCAGCTTTTCTTTAATGAATGCCCATACATCGTCCGGCGTCTCAAAATAAAAGTCTCGCTCCTCGTGCATAACCCACAGCCGCGCTGGGTACAGCATCCCGAACTTCACCCCCTTCTTGAAGAGTGTCGCCTTTGCCCGATTGAACCCAGCCCATCTCTTGGCCAGCTCCGCTCTCAGGTCCTGATAAATACGCAATTCACAGTTCTCCCATTTGCTGCTCCGTTCTTTCTTGGCCCATTGCAGGACGTGTTCCTTATCTGTAAACCGGTGAAAACGTACCACCATGGCTCATGCTGGTCATTCGCCCTGGGCTTCCTCGTGAGGGCTCTATGCGCTCTATCCACCTCCAGGGGCCTAGGGAACGCCCCAACCCCCATCGACTTCTCCAGCATGTCCGTCACTTATGCCCTCGCATCCGATCGTTCACTGCCTTCAGGGAAGCCAACGATTCTGAGATGCTGCCTCCTGGACCTATTCTCCAGGTCCTCCAGCTTCTCCTGCATCCTCTTCTGGCGATCATCCAGCACCTCAACCTTGTTCTCCAGCACGCTTATATAGTCCTCCTGGTCGGATAACTTTTGTTCAATTTCCTGTATCGCTTTCCCCTGGGTCTCCTGATTCAAGACTACTTGATCAATCAAAGCCTTGATTGGGTCCAGCGTATCCCTTTTCAGCTTGGCGAAGCAATCCTCAAAAAACTTCACCAGCTGCTCCGTCGACCACTGTGCCGTCTCTCCTCGGCCCTTGCCCTCCGCCATGCTGTCCCCCGGCACCAGCTCCGCTTGCTTCTCACTACCAGGACTGAGTTGTTTCACACGGCCACTTCTGGTCCAATTTTCCATACACCAGAGAGGGAATCCTTCTTACTGTAGCACAGTTCGCCGATTTAGCCCAAAGAATCCCCAAAAAATCAGGGTATAAAGGTCCGAAAGTCCATTACAGGCGGGAACTAACGAATGTGCGACCTACTTCTCCATGGCCGCCACCGGAAGTCCCTGCGCTTGGTTTTTATTCCTTCAGGGAATGTATATCTGTTGCACATGATGAGTTATTTCTTTGGATTATTTGGATTCATTATCTAACCATCATATCTTTGAATGTAGCTTCCCAATCTACCTTCACCAACTTGTCCTCCATATCTGTGCAATTTGTTTGGTTTAGATTTGAGACACGAGCTTTGGACACTCAAACTCAATATGAAATTCACCATATTATGATCGCTGCTCCTCAGAGCTTATTAATAAAACCTATCTTATGCTGGGATTTGATTTCCCCTTGGACTCACCCATTCTCTCACAGTCACTCACCTATATTTTCACTCACACAAATCCTCTCAAACACTCTCATACTTGCTCACCTACCCATTCGCTCACTCGCCCGCCCTCGCCCACCTGCTTGCCCGCTCACTCATTCAGCCACCATCTCCCCCTCCAGCTCACCTGCCCCACCCACTTTCCCCCTCGCTAAATCAGCTGAGGTGAAGTGGGGTGAAGCAGAGGAGGGACCTGGAGTGGGACCCGAGGCTTAGCAGCGCCAAGAGCCGGAAGGGACATGGCTGGAGCTGAGCTGGGGCAAAGAGCCGGAGGCAACACACTTGCAGTTCCGGGTGTTCGCTCCTCCTCCAATCACAGCCTCTCCTCTGTGAGCCTATCAGCAGCAAACACGGGCAGGAATCAGGCTGTGATTGGAGGAGCAGCCCCTTGCAGCAAACTTCAAATTCAAAACTCCCTGACACATCTTCAGCAATCCATCTGGAGGTTCATGGCCTGTGGGCTGTGGGCTGGATGAGCCTGATCCTGACCTTTCTCACTGCTGGAGCTTGTTTGTTTATTTATGTAGTTTCCTCTCACATTTCATGACTGTAAGTGGCTGCCTAGTTGCCTCCTGGTTGCACCGGCCTTGCTGATTGGATTTGATGTTCTCCATCCGCACCCCCGACTTTTTGGGAGGAGGAACTGAAGTCACAACTTCAGCCAACTAATTGGCCGAATCCCAAAAATTCTAGCCGATTGGTAGGGCCACTACATCTGCTTTAATTCCCAGCTAACCTGTCCATAACTTGTTCCTTGAGGCACTGATACAGAAAACTATCTTGAATGCATTCCATGAAGTCTTCTTCTACATTATTAGTGCAAATTTGCTTCTCCTAGTCTACATGAAGATTAAAGTTCATGATTAGTGGATTACATGCTTTCTCCAAAGACCAGGTGGCGAGATGGGATATCTTGCCACAGTAAAGTCTGTCCATTGCGTTGTTAGCTTAAATGTTTTCTCCTTTTCCTTTAGTCACTTCAGTTATCTTTTACATGATCTCTGGGCCCTCTGTGCCCTTGGCACCGTGGCACAGTGATTAGCACTGCTGCCTCACAGCTCCAGTGACCCTGGTTCAATTTCGGTCTCAGGTGACTGTGTGGAGTTTACATTTCTCCATGTGTCTGTGTGGGTTTCCTGCTGCTGCTGACCGACCTTCTTCTAACGCTCCGCGAGATAGTCTGGGAACGGTTGCCACCGCCTGTAGAACCCCTGCGCAGACCCTCTCAAGGCGAACTTAATCCTCTCCAACTTTATGAACCCAGCCATATCATTTATCCAGGCCTCCAGGCTGGGGGGCTTCGCCTCCTTCCACATTAGCAAGATCCTTCGCCGGGCTACTAGGGATGCAAAGGCCAGAATGCCGACCTCTTTCGCCTCCTGCACTCCCGGTTCATCCACTACTCCAAATATTGCTAGCCCCCAGCTTGGCTTGACCCGGAATTTCACCACCTGAGATATTGCTCCCGCCACTCCTCTCCAGAACCCCTCCAGTGCCAGGCATGACCAAAACTTATGGACATGGTTCGCCGGGCTTCCTGAGCACCTTCCACATCTGTCCTCCACCCCAAAGAACCTACTCAACCTCGCCCCCGTCAAGTGCGCTCTGTGGACCACCTTAAATTGTATCAGGCTGAGCCTGGCACACGAGGAGGAGGAATTAACCCTACTTAGGGCATCAGCCCACAGACCTTCCTCGATCTCCTCCCCCAGCTCCTCCTCCCATTTACCCTTCAACTCTTCTACCAGCGCTTCCCCCTCTTCTTTCAACTCCTGGTGTATTTCCGACACCTTGTCCTCCCCGACCCATACACCCGAGATCACCCTATCTTGAACTTCTTGTGCCGGGAGCAACGGGAATTCCCTCACCTGTCGCCTCACAAAAGCCCTCACCTGCATATATCTAAAGGCATTTCCCGGGGCTGCGTGGGTGTCCTCCGGGTGCTCCGGTTTCCTCCCGCAAAGATGTGCAGGTTAGGTGGATTGGCCATGCTAAATTGCCCTTAGTGTTCAAAAGGTTAGGTGGGGTTACTGGGTTATAGGGATAGGTTGGAGGTGTGGGGTTAAGTAGGGTACTCTTTCCAAGGGCCGGTGCAGACTCGATAGTTCGAATGGCCTCCTTCTGCACTGTAAATTCTATGATTCTAACCCAATCTACGTATTTAGTATAAGTAACTGCTCTGTTCTCTCAACCTGACATTTCTTCTACTGCTTTCCTGAATTCCCCCATTGGCAACCTTTGTTAGTTTAAAGCTCTTCTTATTCATACGGACACAGATCCTAACCTCACTCACTTTGCCCTGATCATTAACATATTTGTACTACAGCCTAATCTAAGGGATGTGACTTGCCTCCTGTATCCAAGTGTCTGGAGTTTCCCCTTGACCCCCATATCCATTGAACCACAATGTCTACACCTCCGACTCCAGCTCAATAATACTGAGCTATTTTCTTGAGATCTAACCACTTGCTTCAAATGTGGTTGACTGGGATTGTGATGCTCTTCACAAAAGCTCCCACATGCTGCAATTGTTGTACACCATCTGCACTGACAACCCTACCTAACTTTGCTTTACATTAAATTAATTAAAGTTAATGATTTAATCAATGTTTACTTTTTTGGTTCAATTCAACCTATTAATAAAATTTAAGTTATAGATTGATTCAATAATTTACCCAGAATCTATCCCAGCTGCTGCTCCTTGTGCTGTCCTTTTTCTCTCATAAATTCTTAAGATTATTGGAGCAGAATTAGGGCATTTGGTCCAGCGGGTCTACTCCGCCATTTGATCAAGGCTAATCTCATCCTGACAACTGCACCATCCTGCCCGTTCTCCATAACCCTTCAACCCTTCAATTTACCAATTAAAAATCTGTCCAACTCCTCCTTAAATTTACTCACTGTCCCAGCATCCACTGCACTTTGGGATAGCGAATTCCACAGATTCACAACCCTTTGGGAGAAATAGTTTCCCCATAACTTTGTTTTAAATTTGCTCCCTCTTATCCTAAGATAATGACCTCTTGTTTTAGAATGCCCCACAAGAGGAAGCATCTGCCCCATGTCTATTTTATCCATACCTTTTATCATCTTGTCATAGTATAGCTCAGTTTGATCTCCCCTCATTCTTCTAAACTCTAGGGAGTATGGGCCTAAACTGTTCAATCTCTCTTCATACAACAAACCCCTCATCTCTGTTTGCAAACCCATAGCTTTTCATTGTTCCTGTTCCTTTGTTAAACCATGAACCATGACTGCAGATTGAACTCAGGACCTTCTCGGTCTATGAGGCTCAGTCCTGTTCTAATATTATTATATTATATTGTTATATTCCATAGAATCCATACATTGCAGAAGGAGGCTATTCGGCCATTGAGTCTGCACCGACCCTCCAAGAGTTCTTTATCTAGGCCCACTCCCCCGCCCGATCCCATAACCTCAATTAACTTGCACATTTTCGGACACTAAGGGGCAATTTTTTTTAGAACGGCCAGTCCACCTAACTTGCACATCTTTGGACTGCAGCAGAATACCGGCATCCGGAGGAAACCCATGCAGACACAGGGAGAATGTGCAAACTCCACACAGACAGTGGAATTGAACTCTGGTCGCTGGCACTGTGAGGCAGCAGTGCCACCATGCAGTTTAAAGTATTTCTATTCATATTTTTCAAATTTTATACGTAAACAATAACATAAAACAATAAACAAACCCCCACCCTACCTCCATGTGGCACAACAGAGAGAACCCCCCCACCCACCTAACAACTAATGGTGACCAGCTCTTTAAAGTACAGAATGAGTGGCTGCCACCTCCAATAGAATCCGTCAATTGCCCCCCTCACAATAAACTAACTTTCTCGAGATATAAAAATTCCATAAGATCTCCCAGCCATACTGAGGTACTGGGTGGAGAAGCTGACCCCCACCCCACCACCTTAGAGCAATGAGCGAGGCGAAGGCCAGAACATCATCCCCCACCCCTGTCTGGCAGGTCCGACACCCCAAATATGGCCCCTAAGCGACAGGGCTTCAGTTCAAGAAGGAGATCCAGAACCCCATGAGTTTAGGATATGACCAGAACATACGCAGATGATTAGCCAGGCCCGTCCACACCGCTCACACTCAATCTATTACATAGTTGATGCAATGGTATGAGGACTCTGGCGATGAGCGACACCTCATTGATTACTTTCTATCAAGCATGTAAAGTCAACAAGGAAACCTTACCTGATGGTAAACAGGATAGAGTTGTGTCCTGTGTTCCCTGCTCCTGAAATCCAGGTAGGAGAAGGAAGAGAAAAAATGAACCCATTTTAATGTTTTAAGCCTTAGTTTCCTAGTCTTAATGATAGCTGCTAAGAAAGACTCTGAATAGTTACCTGCTGGAGTGGTTACAGCAGATGTATGGCATTGATTTCACAGTAGCACTGACAACTGTCAGAGATAATCTGTCAGCGTTTAATGTTTATGCTCACACATGAAGGAAGCATGGCCACTTGGGTGAGCTGTGAGTAGAGTTGCCAATTCTCGCACAGTTGGCAGAAATCTGCTGTGTGAAACTGTGATCTTCTTGTGACTAAGAATCAACATGTCATGCAGTCTGACTTTTCTTTCTTCTTCTCACGAGCGGATGTTTGGCTATCTCAACAGTTGTGTCAGTAAAAGATCTGTATTCCAAAGAAAAATGGTTGTCTTTTTTGAGAGCTTTTGCTGTTCACAGCTAGGAACTGTGGTTAGATCAAGACAGAAAGTGCTGGAAATAATCAGCATATCGAACAGCATCTGTAGAGAGAGAAACAGTTAACGTTTTGAGTTCAATATAACTCTTCAGAACTGTTAGGTTAACTGTGGTGCTCTGGCTGCCTCCTGCCTTTCTTGAGGCCTCTTCTCGCTCCATGTTTCAATTGGAGTAAGTGGCTTTTTATTGCTTTCCGGCCCTTCTTTCCCATGCAAATTTGTTTTGCTGTGAGCAAGCACAACATCCATGCTGTCTCTTGGAAATAAAATACCAAAATTGTAATGCACTAAAATCACCACCTTTTCATAACCTTGTGGATCATTGCTCTGTTTCACAATGAAAATACCAATCACTCCCATTTAACAGAGGAAAAACCTGTCAAATCATCTGGCACTGCTCCCTGAACAGAAGTGATCCGCAAAACAGTTCACAAAACATTGATATCCTGCCCTTCCCAGAAGCAACTTTGTTGTTGGTTGATTATATGACGAGTGAAACTTTTGGACTATTCCAACCTAATTCTATTTTTCACTGCATGATCATTATAATCGATACAGCTAAGTGTGTTTATCAACAGTTCAGCCACTATTGTTATACAATAAATACCTTTCCTTATGACCTTGCGGCATGCAGGAATGCCTTTGATATTGTGGAATTTTGGCAACTGACACGAAGCAAACTATTCGCTACTTTAAAAAAAAGCACTGTCGCATTCTGGCTGGGAAAGTCAGACTTTTGGTCTCGGGGAATGGAAGGATATGGGGAATGGGTGGGAAAGTGGATCAGCGATGATCGTATTGATTGATCGATGGGCCATGTGGCCTACTCCTATTACTAGTGTTCTTGTGGAACGTTGTGTACATTGGGTGAGGACAGGACTTTGTTATGATGCTGACGGTGATTAAATAGCCTTCTGCCACTCTGTGTAGGCTTATTGTCATAAATGCTTTAATCACGTGCTTCATCTTAAAGCTTTTTCGAGGACTAAGAACATTCTGGAAGAATTTGTGTTTTTTAAAAAGACACGGTGCAGGGCGCGGAAATGGACATGCTGGGTGAACCAGTTTGCAATTCACTTGGCCCGCTCCCGATGACGAGATCTGGATCATGCCCAAAAATGGCAAGCATATAATTACATTTGCACTCATTTCAATCTCATTAGCAAGATTGAAGCCGAATGCAGTGGCCTCCTGGGAATTAACCGACTTCCCAGCGAGAAATCACGTAGGTGTCGTTTCGTGTTCCTTGTTTAAAACGGGAAGCTGGTGCAATGGCTTCTGAGGGGAAGTGAGGAGGTGAGTAGACATTTCCAATTTCCGGCATGCAGCTCAAGGGAACTGGAGCTGCTGGCCCAGTGGGGGACCCCCTCAGGAGGCTTGGGCTTGGTGAGGAGGCTGAAGTGTTCTAGGTCGGGGGTCTCCCCTAGGTAAGGGCTTTTGCGTCTGTGAGGCCTTCAAGCCATCTTGAAATATTGTGGAGACCCATAATAGGGGCAGCCACAGCTGCAGTCGGTCTGTCCTACCAGACTCTTCCAGGTCAGAGACCCTGCTCTTGGGTTGATGCTGAAAGTCACTTTAACTTGCTTTGACTGTGAACAGCCTCTAGTTTCACAGCTGGAGACTATGGCAAATGAGGAATTGGCCTTGTTAGTTGTGAGAGCACATCTCACTCCTCAGCTCTCTTTTTGAGGGCACACATGCCATGTCTCAGAGGATGATTAGTGCAAAGCTTTTCAATCAAACTTTGATGCCTGAACAGTGTGCCTGAAATCTAGGTGCGTCAGCGCCATAGAGGCAGCTGCCGACAGTCAGACAGTAAAAAGCAGGGCTTCAGCACTGGGGATCTTCTTGTGACCAAAGAATAAGTGTGAGCACGGTCTCCATAATGTTCCCGGCAGGGGCCTGAGGCTAGGGGCTCCTGATGTGGCCGGGGATGAGTGTGCAGAGCAAGGTTTGCCAGCAGAACGGGCTCGCTGGATGGCACTCTGAGAGAAGGCAGGACACGTAAGGATGGGGGAGGCTTGGATGATTTGAGGAGCTCCGGGACGGAAGCTCTGACTGATTGTCGGTCTCACTCCTTCTCCAATTTCTTACAGATACCAAAATGGATGGTGGTGTCAGTCCTGCAGCAACTGCCCTCAAGTCGCTGTTGGAAGCCAAGGGCGGCCAGACGCTGGAGAAGGCAGCAGTGACGATGCAGGTTGGAGGTGGCACCTCATGTGTAAGGGCCGCCGCACACCCCGAAGAGCTAGCCACCCAACAGGCTAAGGAGGAACCCAGAGAGGGAGGCCAGTGACGGTCCATGGTGTACAGGTGTTGTTGGTCTTTTGATGAGATGACATCAGCATGTGCCGCAGGAAACTCCATCTTAACCAAGAAAGAATGCGGGATCTGTGTCAGTCCTTGCGGACTTGGTACCCCGTGGAGGAGGAGCGTCGCCTTGTGCATACTGGGGAATCAGGGAATGCCTTAAATTAACAAGAAGGGGTTCCACTCTCTGAATGTTCAGATTGTGTGCGACCACCGCTTCCAGATCATGCACGTGTGTGCCCACTACCCAGGGGCTTGCATGGCAGCTACATCCTGGGGCACTCAGAAATTCCACGGTATCTTCGTGGGTCATCCCAAAATGACGGGTTAGCTCTTGGAGGACAAATGATACCCACTGAGGCCCTGGCTGGTGACGCTGGTGCGGAGGCTGGAGACTTGAGTGAGGACCTGATATAATGCTGCCACCCATGCTGTCATCGAGCTGTGCATCAGACTGCTTAAAATGCAGTTCCAATGCCTGGACCGCTCTGGTGGTGCCCTGCAATACACCCCCCAGAGGGTCTCCCGCATTGTGGTGGTCTGCTGTGACCTCCACAACCTGGCACAGCTGCAGGGCATCCTGCTGGAGGATGTGAACCAAGGGAGACCGGAGAACGAGCACAGGGAGGATCTACAGGAGCCAGAGGATGGAGGACAGGTAGTGGCAAGGTTCAGACATGTCTGGAAGATCAGGGAGGCACATATCCTTACCCGATTCTCATAGGACGAGGCTGTATCCATCAGCTCAGCCCCCTCAATTTCTCCCCCAATCCCTCCTTACCTCTCCAATCCCCTCTCCCCTCAGTTCCCCATTTCTCTCCTCCCCCCCCATCCCCATTCACCTCCTTGTTCCGATTTCTCTCATTTTCCCCCTCCCCCTATCCCTTCCCCATTTCCTTCATTCCTCTCACATTCCACCCCACACCAGCCCCTGCCTGATCAACCTGTTCCACCCTCCAAAGGCTTGTGTAACATCATTCCAGGCACTGTGTTGGCACTGTCAGCGGGTCACCATGCCATGCAGGAGAGTGATAATAACTCGCTGTGAGGAAATCCCTGGTGCTTCTCAGTTTATGCCAAAGTCTGACTCCTGTCTTTCTGCTGACAGCGCGTTCACACCCATCCTCAACGGAGTCTGCATCGCGGGCGTTTTATCTTGGACCATTGTGTTCAATGGGGCAGGGGTTGGGAGGGAGCAGAGGGCAATAAAGGATGGGAATACAGGCATGTCTGAAGGGAAGATTAACATGACAGAGGCTGCACATGTATCAGGCATAACGGGAGCGATTCTCCGACTCCCCGCCGGGTCAGAGAATCGCCGGGGGCTGGCATGAATCTCACCCCGCCGTGTCCCGAATTCTCCGCCACCAGAGAATCGGCGGGGGCAGGAATCGCGCCATGCCGGTCGGCGGGCTCCCCCCGGCGATTCTCCGGCCCGCGATGGGCCGAAGTCCCGCCGCTGTCAACCCTCGCCAGCCGGCGTGGGTTGAACCACCTACCTTACCGGCGGGGGCAGACGGCGCGGGCGGGCTCCCGGGCCCTGGGGGGGGGGGGGCGCGGGGCAATCTGGCCCCGGGGGGGTGCCCCCACGGTGGCCTGGCCCACGATCGGGGCCCACCGATCGGCGGGCGGGCCTGTGCTGTGGGGGCACTCTTTTTCTTCCGCCTTCACCATGGTCTCCACTATGGCGGAGGCGGAAGATACCCCCTCCACTGCGCATGCGCGGGGATGCCGTGAGCGTCCGCTGACGCTCCCGCGCATGCGTCGCCCAGCGAAGTCCTTTTGGCGCCGGCTGGCGTAGCGCCAAAGGCCTTTCCCGCCAGCCGGCGGGGCGGAAATCACTCCGGCGCAGGCCTAGCCCCTCAAGGTGAGGGCTTGGTCCCTAAAGGTACGGAGAATTCCGCTCCTTTGGGGCGGCCCGACGCCGGAGTGGTTCCCGCCACTCCATTACGCCGGATTCCCCCACCCCGCCGGGTAGGGGAGAATCCCGGCCAACATGTTTCAATTGTGAACATTTGACATCCCCCCCCCCCGCCCCCCCCCCCCCCCCCCCCCCCCCCGCCCGCCCGCCAGTGCCCACTCAGAGCTCCTCACTCTTCTTGATCTTTCGTGGCCTACTGCAACGTCTAGGTGTGTTTCCTGGATGCACATCAGAGGTCGAGGCAGCCTGCTGCTTTCTGCGCCCTGTGGCCTTTGATGCCCTTGGCGGACGTCCTCTAGAGTCAGTCATAAAGTCATAGATGTTTACAGCATAGAAACAGGCCCTTTGGCCCAGCTGGTCCATACTGCCCAGTTTCTATCACTAAGCTAATCCCACTTGCCCGCATTTGGCCCATATCCCTCTATACCCACCCTACCCATGTAACTGTCTAACTGTTTTTTAAAGGAAAAAATTATACCTGCCTCTACCACTGCCTCTGTCAGCCCGTTCCAGATGTTCACCACCTTCTGTGTGAAGAAATTTCCCCTCTGGTCTCTTTAGTATCTCTCCCCTCTCACCTTAAACTTATGCCCTCTAGTTCCAGACTCCTCTACCTTTGGGAAAAGATGTTGACTATCGACCTTATCTCTGCCCCTCATTATTTTATAGTCCTCGATAAGATCCCACCTAAGCCTCCTACGCTCCAGGGAAAAAGTCACAGCCTACCCAGCCTCTCCTTATAACTCAGACCATCAAGTCCTGGTAGCATTCTCGTAAATCTCTTCTGCACTCTTTCTAGTTTAACAATATCCTTCCTATAATAGGGTGACCAGAACTGAACACGGTAGTCCATGTGTGGTCTTACCAATGTCGTTCCTACTCCTGTATTCAATATTCTGACCAATAAAACCGAGCATGCTGAATGTCTTCTTCACCACCCTGTCCACCTGCGACTCCACCTTCAAGGAGCTATGAACCTGTACTCCTAGATCTCTTTGTTCTGTAACTCTCCCCAACACCCTACCATTAATTGAGTAGGTCCTGCCCTGATTTGATCGACCAAAATGCATCACCTCACGTTTATTAAAAATTAAACTCCCATCTCCCATTCATCGACCCACTGGCCCAATTGGTCAAGATCCTGTTGCAATCTTATATAAACTTCTTCACTATCCACTATGCCATCAATCTTGGTGTCATCTGCAAACTTACTGACTATGCCTCCTAAATTCTCATCCATATCAATATATACAACAAATAACAGTGGACCCAGCACCGATCCCTGAGGCACACCGCTGGTCACAGGCCTCCAGTTTGAAAAACAACCCTCCACAGCCACCTTTTGGCTTCGGTCGCCACGCCAATTTTGTATCCAATTGGCTACCTCACCCTGGATTCGGTGAGATTTTACCTTTTGCAACCACCTACCATGCGGACCTTGTTAAAGGCTTTGCTAAAGTCCACACAGACAACACCGACCGCACTGCCCTCATCTACCTTCTTGGTTCCCCCTTCAAAAAACTCAATCAAATTCGTGAAACATGACTTTCCCTTTACAGAGCCATGCTGACTTTCCCTAATTAGCCCTTGCCTGTCTAAATGCCTGTAGATCCTCAGAATATCTTCTAACAATTTATCCACTACAGAAGTAAGGCTAACCGGTCTGTAGTTCCCAGGCTTATCCCTAAAGCCCTTCTTAAAAAAAGGCACAACATTTGCTGCCCTCCAATCTTCAGGCACCTCTTCTGTGGCTGTTGATGATTCAAATATCTCAGCGAGGGGGCCGTCAATTTCCTCCCTAGCCTCCCACAACGTCCTGGGATACATTTCATCAGGTGCCGGGGATTTATCTTTCTTGATGCGCTTTAATACCTCCAGCACCTCCTTCGCTGTCATATGTACACTCCTCAAGACATCACTTTTTATTTCCCAAATTTCCCTAACATTCGTGCCTTTCTCAACAGTAAATACTGACGAGAAATATTAATTTAGGACATCTCCCATCCCTTGTGGATCTGCACATAGATAACCTTGTTTATCCTCAAGAGGCCCTACCCCCTCCCAAGTCACTCTTTTACCCTTTCTGTATCTGTAGAAGCTCTTTGGATTTTCCTTTGCCTTATCTGCCACGACAATCTCATATCCCCTTTTTGCGCCCTCCTGATTTCTCTCTTAACTCTACTCCGACAAGCCCTATACTCTTCAAGGGATCCATTTGATCCCAGCTGCCTATGCATGTTATATGTCTCCTTCCTTTTGACCATGGCCTCAATATCCCGAGTCATCCAGGGTTCCCTCCTTTTATCATGCTCACCCTTCACTCTAAAAGGAATGTACTCACCCTGAACCCTACTTAACACCTTTTTGAAAGACTCCCACTTATCAGCTGTCGCCTTGCCTGCAAATAGGCATCCCCAATCAACTTTTGAAAGTTCCCGCCTAATATCCTCAAAATTGGCCTTGCCCCAATTTAGAATTTTAACTTTTGGGCCAGAGCTATCATTCTCCATAGCTATCTTAAAACTAATGGAATTATGGTCACTGGTCCCAAAGTGATCCCTCACTAACACTTCTGTCACCTGCCCTTCCTTATTCCCCAAGAGGAGGTCAAGTTTTGCCCCCTCTCTAGCCGGGCTATCCACGTATTGAATGAGGAATTCTTTCTGAATACACTCGACATATTTCTCTCCATCCTAGTGCTATGGCTGTCCCAGTTAATGTTGGGAAAGTTAAAGTCCCCAAATATTACCACCCTATTTTTCCGGCAGCTATCTGTAGTCTCTTTACATATTTACTCCTCAATATCCTGCTGACTATTTGGGAGCCGACAGTACAGTCCTATCAAAGTGATCTCACCCTTCTTATTTTGCAGTTCTACCCATATAGACTCAGTGGGCGAACCCTCGGCTATGCCACTCTCTCTGTGTCCCTAATCAAAAACACAACTCCCCCTCCTCTCTTACCTCCTGTTCTATCTTTCCTATAGCATCTGCACCCCGGAACATTGAGCTGCCAGTCCTGCCCCTCCTTTAGCCATGTTTCAGTAATAGCTATAATATCCCAGTCCCATGTACCTATCCATGCCCTGAGTTCTGCCTTGCCCATTCGGCCTCTTGCATTGAAATAAATGCAGTTCAATCTGTTTCTCTGCCTTCCATTTTTCTCCTTACTGACTTTTGTTTCCATCCTCTCTTTACTACCCTCCAACTTCCTGCATTGGTTCCCATCCCCCTGCCGCATTAGTTTAAACCCTCCCCAACAGCGCTAGCAAACAACCCCCCTCGGACATTGGTTCCAGTCTGCCCAGGTTAGACCGTCCGATTTATAATGGTCCCACCTCTTCCAGAAACGGTTCCAATGTCCCAAAAATCTGAATCCCTCCCTCCTACTCATCTCTCAAGCCACGCATTCATCCTGTCTATTCCGTCATTCCTACTCCGTGGCACTGGTAGCAATCCCGAGATTACTACCTTTGAAGTCCTACCTTTTAGTTTAGCTTTTAACTCCCAAAATTCAGTATGTAGGACCTCATCCCATTTTTTACCTGTATCGTTGGTGCCTACATGCACCATGACATCTGGCTGTTCACCCTTCCACTTTAGAATGTCCTGCAGCCGCTCTGAGACATCCAGGACTCTTCCACCTGGGAGGCACATACCTTCCTGGAGTCTCGTTTGCATCCGCAGAAACTCCTGTCTACCCCCCTTACAATCGAATCCCCTATCACTATAGCTCTACCACTCTTTTTCCTGCCCTCCTGCGCAGCAGAGCCAGCCACGGTGCCATGAACTTGGCTACTGCTGCCTTCCCCTGGTGAGCCATCGCCCTCAACAGGAGCCAGAGGGCCTCAGCCTACTTACCGGTGTCACAGGCATCGCCATGCCACCCTGTTTTGCCCACTGCCCTTGAGATGCCCTGGTGTCAGGAGGGAGGATTCGGAAGAACTGGAGACCGCTGTAGTCTACTTGGTGGCAAGCCCCCGGTCAGCCTCCAGCGAGGGTGGTGAATCTGTGGAACTCTTTGCTGCAGAAGGCTGTGGAGGCCAATTCACTGAGTGTCTTTCAGACAGAGATAGATAGGTTCTTGATTAATAAGGGGATCAGGGGTTATGGGGAGAAGGCAGGAGAATGGGGATGAGAAAATATCAGCCATGATTGAAGACTCGATGGGCCGAGTGGCCTAATTCTGCTCCTATGTCTTATGGCCTTGCATGTCACTGTTGTGTCCTATCGGCTCTGGTAGAATCTTGTCCAGAGCATTGGCATCGGACTGGTAACCAGCTGAGTCCTGGGATCCAGCAGACCTCCGCCTCCTGTCTCTCCTGGATGTTCCTGCCTCCCCCTGATGTACATCAACAATTGTATGGTACTCACCACATTGTGCCCCAGAAGCCTGGCCACTAATGTTCACGACCAAGATGTGCATCTCTGCGCTGGTAGAAGGTGGGGCTGACAGCTGTGACGCCTTGATCGTGTTCTCCTCGGAGTTCTCCTCCGAGCAGGTCTCTTGGAAGGGGAGGAATGGCCTCATCAGATGGAGATCCTGCAAGACAATAGACATGTGGTCAGCGAGAGAGAAGGACCATTTTGTTTGACATGAAATACTCATTTGAGACAGGTCATCTGGGTGAAGGGGCAGTGGATCTTCACCTCTGTGGCGCAGGTCAACCCCGCTGTCGGTGACTGCTCTTTTCTAGGTCAAACCTGCGATTTCCAGGGCCGATTTCTCATAGGGGTGAGGACTCGCTCTCTGGGACTCCGCCCCCTGTATTGGCCCTTTTCCATTTATCATGGTCTATCTTCTCCTGCAGGGACAAAGGGAGGGCATTGTGAGCCACACGCTTGATGAGTCAGGGGTGTCTATAGCAGGTGGCATATGTGGGCACCATACCTGGACATGAAGGGGTTGTGCTGGTGGGTGCAAGTAGGTTCTGAGGAACAAGCACAAGGATCGGATGTGGGGAGGGTGTGAGGTGTCAGCCAGTGATTTGTGGGGGGGAGGGATCTGGGAATTTGAGGGGTGACAAGTGGAACTGATGCCAGGAGACGGGTGGTAACTTACCCTTGCAGCTCGGTGGAGGTTGTTGGTTTTCTTCTGACATTGGATGGCCTTGACAGAAATCTTTGGACCCTCACTGTCTTCAGCGGATGTCCCTGAGGACTAGAGAAGAGCCAATGTTGTTCCTTTGTTTAAGAAGGGTAGCAAGGATAATCCAGGGAACTACAGGCCGGTGAGCCTTATATCACTGGTAGGGAAATTACTGGAGAGAATTTTTCGAGACAGGATCTTGGTTGCAAATGGACGTATTAGTGAGAGGCAGCATGGTTTTGTGAAGGGGAGGTCGTGTCTCACTAATTTAATCGAGCTTTTCAAAGAGGTCACAAAGATGGTTGATGCAGGTAGGGCTGTAGATGTTGTCCATATGGACTTCAGTAAGGCCTTTGAGAAGGTCCCTCATGGCTGACTGGTACAAAAGGTGAAGTCACACGCGATCAGAGGTGAGTTGGCAAGATGGATACAGAACTGGCTAGGTCATAGAAGGCAGAGAGTAGCAATGGAAGGGTGCTTTTCTGATTGGACTAGTGGTGTCCAGCAGGGATCAGTGCTGGGACCTTTGCTGTTCGTAGTATATATAAATGACTTGGAGGAAAATGTAACTGGTCTAATTAGTAAGTTTGCGGATGACACAAATAGTTGGTGGAATTGCGGATAGCGATGAGGACTGTCAGAGGATACAGCAGGATTTAGATCGATGGAGACTTGGGCGGAGAGATAGCAGATGGAATTTACTCTGGACAAATGTGAGGTAATGCATTTTGGAAGGTCTAATGCAGGTAGGGAATATACAGTGAATGGTAGAACCCTCAAGAGTATTGACAGTCAGAGAGATCTAGGTATACAGGTCCATCGGTCACTGAAAGGGGCAACACAGGTGGAGAAGGCAGTCAAGAAGGCATACGGCATGCTTGCCTTCATTGGCCGGGGCATTGAGTATAAGAATTGGCAAGTCATGTTGCAGCTGTATAGAACCTTAGTTAGGCCACACTTGGAGTATAGTGTTCAATTCTGGTCGCCACACTACCAGAAGGATGTGGAGGCTTTAGAGAGGGTGCAGAAGAGATTTACCAGAATGTTGCCTGGTATTGAGGGCATTAGCTATGAGGAGCGGTTGTATAAACTCGGTTTGTTCGCACTGGAACGACGGAGGTTGAGGGGAGACCTGATAGAGGTATACAAAATTATGAGGGGCATAGACAGAGTGGATAGTCAGGCTTTTTCCCAGGGTAGAGGGGTCAATTACTAGGGTGCATAGGTTTAAGGTGCAAGGGCCAAGGTATAGGGGAGATGTACGTGGCAAGGTTTTTACACAGAGGTTAGTGGGTGCCTGGAACTCGCTGCCGGAGGAGGTGGTGGATGCAGGGACGATAGTGACATCTAAGGGGCATCTTGACAAATACATGAATAGGATGGGAATAGAGGGATACGGATCCAGGAAGTGTAGAAGATTTTAGTTTAGATGGGCAGCATGGTCAGCACAGGCTTGGAGGGCCGGAGGGCCTGTTCCTGTGCTGTACTTTTCTTTGTTCTTTGTTCAGGTCTCTTTGTCATGCTGCCTGAACATGTCAGCCACTGCCATTGTCTCCTAGGTGGTATTGGTGACCCTGTTGCTGGTCCACTAACCTCCTCGAGGGAACAGAATGCCCCATCTTCCATCAATGGTGTTTGGAAGCCTAGCCAGATCGGTATCCCCGAAGTGAGGAGCAGGCCTGTGTGCTGCCATGCTTGTGTGTTAGCTGGGAGTGAGTGGTGAGGGAGCGTTTAAAAGCAGCTCCCCCTTGTTAGTGGCAAGAAGTTGAGGTGTGAGGCAGGCGAATCAGACGGCGAGACTGCTAGTAATGGCGAGAAGCTCGTGGGGCTTATTTTCGGCACAGTGCTGTTAAATACGGGCCGCGATCTCACCAATGCGGCATCTAAGAAAGCCCAGTCAATTGTGCCTAAAACAACACAGAAATGTTTCCATTAAATCTCACCCATTGTCCCATAAAGCATTAATGCAATGACTCGGTTGGTACTGTTCCTGGAAAAGACAGCATTTTACAGAAAAGGTAACTAAGCAGTTTTAAAGAAGCTGAAAACCTGTTGACCCTGGGGGACTATTTACAAAAGTGTCACATGGCGGTTTAGGGTTTTGGAAAAAAACTGCGCCTGGAAAACTGTGTTTAAGAGCTGATAGGTTGGTTTTGCTTTTGGGAGACAAAAACGTCAAATTCTTGGCTAAAGAGCACACCAACACCCAGCCTAAAGAAGAGAGTGAAGGATCATTTTGTCTGACATGAACTACTCAGTTGAGACAGGCCATCTGGGTAAAGGGGCAGTGGATCCTCACCTCTCTGGTGCAGGTAGAGAATTTGTTCTGAAGTCACTCTACATTCTGAAATTGGCTGTCTACAAGTTTTCCTCGTCCACCATGACTCATGGATTGTTTCGTGGACCAATGCTGAGAGATTAATTTTATACCTGGACATTATTTCAAGGACTCGACTATCGGTCCTTTTCTCTGGAACCATTGACATGTGTGTGTGCCTGTGTGTGTTACTTGACAGGTCTGATTTTATAATAAACTAATAATTTTGCTGTTAATTGAAGAAACCTGGGCACTCAGTTGGCATTCTGAAATTACTAGGTAAAGCACAGAGTGGGCTGTAGCTAGCTGGAAAAATAATTTCAATATGTTGTGACCCGTGGAGCTAGAGACAGACAGTGCACCCCTCTCAGCTTGGTGGTATGCATGAAAAATGGTTACGTGGACAGGATATTGGAAGTCATGTGGTTCCCTATGCAGCTGTACCAAAATAAAAGTCAGAGCTTTAAACACAGGAGATGGAAAATAATTTATCTATAATATATTAAATGTTCAGTGTACAGTATGAACTTCCTGTGACTGTTAGAATTTTTGATCACACTTCAGTTATCGTACTGAATTGTAACCTCTGATTCTGGGGGCAATGCCATGGAGATCTGCGAGTGTTTTGTAAATATAGTCCGAGAAATCTCTCAATTACCTTTTGAGAAATAATTCAATCGATGAGATTGGGTGACAAACCTAAGTGACAATTGTACCAGTGTGCCGGCTACAGGCCCTTATTTGGATGACTGGTTGATCATCATTTGCTCAATCAGTACTGTGTTAGTGTCGCATTTTGTAATCCATCATCCATTTTTTATTCATCATAAATCTCTGTTTTCCCTTCCCCCTGCCCCTTTCTGTTCTTTCACAAGCCCATACCAAATGATTGGTCATTTTGTTCCTCTCGTTACCTTCCATACCCCATTTTAGCAATGGTCATGGGCTGGCCTTTACTGGACACATCTGGAATATTGTGTGCAGTTTTGGTCTCCTTATCTGAGGAAGAATATTCTTACTATCGAGGGAGTGTAGCAAAGGTTTACCAGACTGATTCCTGGGATGGTGGGACAGACGTATAAGGAGAGACTGAGTCAGTTAGGATTATATCCGCTGGAGTTTAGAAGAATGAGGGTGCATCTCATAGAAACGTATAAAATTTTAACAGGCCAGTCAGGGTAGTTGCAGGTAGGATGTTCCTGATGGTGGGTGTGTCCAGGACCAGGGGTCACAGACAAAGGATATGGGATAAACCATTTAAGACTAAGGTGAGGAGAAATTTCTTCACCAAGAGAGAGAAGTGAGCCTGTGGAATTTGCTGCCACAGAAAGTAATAGAGGCCAAAACATTGTATGTTTTCAAGAATAAATTAGATATAGCTTTTGAGCTAAAGGGATCAAAGGATATAGATGCAAAGCAGGAGCAGGTTACTGAGTTGGATGATCAGCTATGTTCATAATGAATGGCAGAGCAGGCTCGAAGGGCCGAATCGCCTACTCCTGCTCCTAATTTCTATGTTTCTGTGTAATATTCCAGCATTAGTATTAAAGATTTGTGCTTCAGATCTTGCTGCTCCCCATGCCAAGCTATTCCAGTACAGCTACAACAATGCAGAAAATTTCCTGCAGACAAAAAGCAAGACAAATTCAACCCAGCCAATTTTCGCTCCATTGGTCCACTCTTGATTATCCGTGAAGTAATGTTTGGTGTTATCAACCATGCTATCGTGCAGCACATGCTTACTGACCCTCAGTTTGGGTTCCGCCAGGGCCATTCAGCTCCTGACCTCATTACAGCCTTGATTCAAACATGGGCCCAAGAGCTGAGTATCAAAGGTAACCTGAGAATGACTGCCCTTGACATCAAGGCTGCATCTGACGGAGTGTGGCATCAAGGAACACTCCGAAAATAATAATAATAATCACTTATTGTCACAAGTAGGCTTCAATGAAGTTACTGTGAAAAGCCCCGAGTCGCCACATTCTGGCGCCTGTTCGGGGACGCCGGTACCGGAATTGAACCCGCGCTGCTGGCCTTGTTCTGCATTACAAGCCAGCTGTTTAGCCCTCTGTGCTAAATCAGCCCCTCCTGGAGTTATTGGCAATTTCAGAGAAAAATATTTGCTGGTTGGAGTTGAACCTAGTACAAAAGAAAATGGTTGTGTGGTTGGAGGTCCGTCATCTCCATTCCAGGTCATCACTGTAGCAATTTCTAGGGGTAGTTCGCCAGGACCCCCTCCCAGTCCATCAACTCCTTGCAGACCTCGGATTCCTTTTCCTCCCTATCTCATCCCTCAACAGAACCTTAACCTGCAACCCCAGGGGCGGCAGCCAGGAAAGGACGACCTGTCTCTCTCTTTACAAAATCCCAGACCTGCGGGTACCTAAAACCGTTCCCCCTGAGCAGCTCGTATTCTTCCGCTAGGTCCTCCAACCTCACAAACTTGCCTCTATAAACAGGTGACCAGATTGCTCTATCCCCGTTCTTCGCCACTTAGGAACCTTCGGGTCAATCCCCCCTGGCGCAAACCTATGATTGTTGCAGATCGGTGCTCACACCGAGGCTTCCTCCAGTCCCAGACGATACCCCCACTGCCTCCACACCCTTAGGGCCGACACCACCTCTGGGCTCACAGAGTACCTGGCCAGCGAGAATGGCAGAGGAGCTGACAACAAAGCACTTAAATTTGTTCCCCTACATGATGCTGCCTCCATCCGACCCCTCCCCCCATGACCCATTTCCTAAGCATAGTGATGTTCACCGCCCATGTTCAGCAACGCCAGCCCCCCCCCCCACCTCCCTGCTTCAGCAAAGCCTTCCTAAGCCACGGGTCTTCCCCACCCACACAAACCCAGAGATTAGCGCATTAACCTTTTTGAAAAATGACTTGGGGACGAAGATTGGGAGGTTTTGAAACATGAACAGAAACCTTGGCAGCACTGTCATTTTTACTGTCTGCACCCATCCTGCCAGCAACAGCGGCAGCACAGCCCACCTCTTACAGTCTCCCTTCATCTGCTCCACCAGCCGAGTCAGGTTCAGCTTGTGCAGCTGCACCCATCCCCGAGTCACCTGGATGCCCAGGTATCTAAAACCCGCCCTCACCAACTTGAATGGCAGTTTCCCTAATCTCCTCTCCTGCCCTCTAGTCTCAATCGGGAACACCTCGCTCTTTTCCATATCCAACTTGTACCTGGAGAACAGGCGAATTCCTCCAGAATCTCCATAATGTCCCCAATACTACTGCAATATGTAGCAACAGGTCGTCCGCATACAGCGATACCCTGCGCTCGGTGCCTCTCCCACACAATCCCTCTCCAGCCCCTTGACTCCCGAAGTGCCATTGCCAGCGGTTCTATCATAGAACATGAACATAGAACATACAATGCAGAAGGAGGCCATTCGGCCCATCGAGTCTGCACCGACCCACTTAAGCCCTCACTTCCACCCTATCCCCGTAACCCAATAACCCCTCCTCACCTTTTTGGTCACTCAGGGCAATTTATCATGGCCAATCCACCTAACCTGCACGTCTTTGGACTGTGGGAGGAAACCGGAGTACCCGGAGGAAACCCATGCAGACACTGGGAGAACGTGCAGACTCCGCACAGACAGTGGCCCAGCGGGGAATCGAACCTGGGACCCTGGCGCTGCAAAGCCACAGTGCTAACCACTTGTGCTACCCTGCTGCCCCCTATTGGCAAAGCAAAGAGAAACGGGAAGAGCGGACACCCCTGCCTCGTCTCCCGATGCAGCCCAAAATATCCCAAACTCACTCGGTTCGTTCGCACACTTGAGACTGGTGCCTCGTATAGCAACCGGACTCAGTCCACAAACCCCTGCCAGAATCTGAACCATGCCATCATTTCCCAGAAATACTTCCACTCCACCCTGCCAAACGCCTTCTTTGCCTCCTGGCCCTCCAAGGCTATCTTAATTGCATTGAGCAGTCGCCTCACATTCGCCGACAACTGCCTCCACTTCACAAAACCCGTTTGGTCCTCGCCTATCATCCCCGGGTCGCAGCCCTCGATTCGCGAGGCTAACATCTTCACCAACAACTTGGCATCTACGTTCAGTAACGATATCAGCCGATACGACCCACACTGCTCTGGATCCTTGTCCTTTTTCATAATCAGGGATATGGAAGCCTGCGACAATGTAGGGGTGAGTTCCCCCCTCTCCCTTGCCTCATTATACAACCTCACCAACAGTGTCCCCAGGTCCTCCCCAAACCTTTTCCGAAAATTCCGCTGGGAACCCGTTCGGACCCGGAGCCTTCCCTGCCTGTTTCACCCCCATACTGTCCATCACCTCCCTCAACCCAATTGGGGCCCCCAATCCCTGAACCAGCTCCTCCTCTACCTTGGGGAAACTTCAGCCTGCCCATAAACCACCGCATTCCCCTCCCTCCCGGCCGGTGTCTCCGACTCGTATGACCTCCTATTAAATGCCTCAAACACGCCTTCACTCCCTTTGAACTCCATTGCCTCTTTCGCACACCTCTTCTGGTGTACTAAAATAGTACCCTTGCTTTTGGAAAGTCACCCAGAGGTGGGCCGGGTACAGTACACCGCACTTCAACCCCTTTTAAAGAGGACAGCCTTGACCCGGTTAAACCCAGCACTCCCCTTGGCTAGTTCTGCTCCCAGGTCCTGGTACACCCACAGCTTGTTCCTTTCCCAGGTGCACTTCCTAGTCTGTCGCACCCATCGGAGAATCTTCTCCTTTTCCAGAAAATGGTGCAACCGCACCACCATCGATTGCCCTTGGCGGCTCACCCACCTGCAGCCTCCTCATCAGTGCCCTGTGTGCTCGGTCAACCCCCAGGGGCCAGTCAAAGGCCCCCTCCCCTATCAGCATCGCCAACATTTTGGCCACAGATATACCGGCCTCTGCACCTTCGATGCCTTTGGACATGCCCACGATTCTCAGATTTTGTCTTCTAGAGTGATTCTCCAGACACTCCACCTTCTCCTTCAGCCTCTTCTGGGTCTCCCGCATTACCCCCACCTCAGTCACTTAACGAGACCAATTGCTCCTCGTGTTCCCCACTTTCTGGATCGCCTGGCCCTGGGACTCCAGACTCTGCTCCACTCTCTCAATCCCCAACTTAATTGGTTCCACCATCTTGTCCAGTTCTTCCAGGGCCTCCTTTCCCATTTAGGAACTCTGCCCCATTGACCACTGCGTGGGCAGGGCAGCTCCCTGTTGCTAACTTTTGGTTGGTTCACTTGGCTCTGTTTTATAACCTTTGCTCTCGAGTCGCCAGGTATCTTTATGATACCGCCACGAGGTTCAAGTTCGAGTAATGACCAATAACTCAATACACCGATTAGTAAGATTTAAATCAAAGCACATTTAATATACACAGTAATCGCCTCTCATGCACAAATTCTACGTCTAAGCTACTTCTACGACTAACAGGCCTGTACTTAACCCAGCGAGCACTCTTCGATGGCCTCTACACTGACCATAACTATGCAAGAAAACTTTAACTGACATTCTGAGGGGCACTATGTCAAACAGGGACATGCATTACAAAACAAGAAAATGGGAACCTCTAACTATCCTTAATAAACTACACTCACTCAAATATTTCACCACACTAACTTCCTAAACCATACAAACAAAATCATAGCAGTTTTATACACATTTTCCTGGCTTGGCAGTCAAGCTCAGGATTGTACAATTGCTCATGAAATTTCTTTATTTACAACAAAATGCAAATGAATGCTCTTTATTATAGATCGCGGGGGTCTGGTCGTATCCGAAAATAGGGGATCTTATTCTATATACCGGGGTGCGAGCGCGGTAGGCTCTCCTTATCCATTTTCTCAGATGAATAGTCTGCACGATGCAGCAGAGTATCGCCAATACCAATAGGGATTCTATCACGTAGGACAGGGAGTATCAGGTTGTAAACCTGTCACACCAAGATGGTGTGGTGTCGCTTGTGACTGAGCTCTGGGTACTGTGGGGAAGTGAATGATTAACGGCTGGGGGAGGTGAGGTCAGGGGGTTCGCGTTCGCGCGCAACCAAATGTCCATTATAACGATGAGCCACGCGGAGGATGTCCTCATGGTTCTTCTTCTTTCCCTTCACTTCTCTTCTCTTCTCTGGTCCTGGAGCTTCTGGAGTTCTGTGTGATCAAGCATAGTGTCTGTTACTACCTTGTGTTAATATCTCGTATGATAGCCTGTCTGTCCTTTAGTGCCAATTACTCCCTTTATAATTGGTCACTATGTGTGACTCCCTCATTTCTTTTTCAAAAACCGAATTTCAGGACAAGACACACATACAGATAATGAACCAGTGCGAGCTGTCTCGCAGACTGTGCGGTTTACCATCCCAATGTTTCAGGATGTAAATAGCAGAGGGTTGGCAACCTAAGGGTTACCTGAAACAAACAAAACCTTTTGAACCAAATTTTCCGAAATGGGCCGCGACGGGTAAGAGTTGGATGGAGTCCCTGGGTAGGACGGCGACCAATGCCGTGTGTGCCCTACCCGAGCGTAGCTGACCAGAGGGGGGGTTCCCAGGCAGGGCGGGTCCCAAGCCGTTTCTCCACTGCCTGAGCAACCGACAAGAACGGGCAAGAAATGTAGTCATCGTGGTGGGTTGCCGTATTGGTTCCTTCCTCAAACCAGAAGAGCAGTTATGAACGGGGGTCTGTGTTTCCGTCGACAGACGAGTTCCGCTGAACTGGCGTCTGGGACCTTAACAAGTCTCTGCGGACACGTTCTCAGAGGTTTCGGCCAAAAAGGCGTGGGGCCGTGGAAAAATTTTTCCGGTCTAACATACAACATTTAACAAAACTCTACAAACAACATAAAACATGCTGCAGGTTCCATCAGAAAGGGCACCGTTTTCTCCCAAGCGGTTCCTTTTAAAACATCATCTCGACACTTCAGTTATCGGTTGCGAACAGGGTCGCAAAGGGGTCCTCGTTTTGGGGGTCAGACTCAAGGTCGTCATCTTCTCCCGGATGCCAAACTCTTGAGTGTATCAGGGCTGATAGGGCTGCATGGTGTGATTTTGGATCGCTCTCGTCATTCCGGACGAGTCTGTACGAATTATCTCTGTGCCAATAGGTGGTGTCTAGTTCTGTGGGGACGGAGTCGGGGTTGTCATTGTAGGTCGGTGGTGGGGTTTGTTTGGGAAAGTGATCATGAAGGGATCACTCGAATCGTGCTCAGAATCGCTGGGTGTCGGTCCTGTTGCATGGGGATAGTAGGGAGGTGTGCTGTGGCTATTGTCTGAGTCACAGTCGCTGTCGCTGCTGCTGCAGTCTGTGGGCGTTCCGGGGCGGAGTTTATGTTTTGGGGGGTGGAGTCGAGGTTGAGTCCGTGGCTGGGCTGGACGTGTTGGGGGATGGTAGGGTTACGTTGGCTGTGGGCGGGGTGTGGTGTGCTGCGTCGAGCATGACGTGGTGTGCGTGGTTAGACTGTGTTCCATATGCCTTCAGCTGGTTGATATGGAACCACGCAGTCTTTCCATTGGGTTACTTTATTTTGTTGACGGAAGGGCTTACTTTGTCCGCAATGGAGTACGGACCCGAGTACTTTGGTGACAGGAATGTGCTGGGGTTGTATACGTAGAGCATGACTTGCTGTCCTACACTGAAGTCTAAGCCTAATAAAAATTCTGTGCCTTTCATGGGGCGTCCGGTCATGAGAGTGTGTGGGGTGTAACCTGTAGAAGTTGAAACTGTATTTCGCAGAAACATCAGCGGTGTTTAGGGGCTGTTTAGCACACGGCTAAATCGCTGGCTTTGAAAGCAGACCAAGGCAGGCCAGCAGCAAGGTTCAATTCCTGTAACAGCCTCCCCGAACAGGCGCCGGAATGTGGTGACTAGGGGCTTTTCACAGCTTCATTTGAAGCCTACTTGTGACAATAAGCGATTTTCATTTCATTTCATTTCATTCAAAAGGGAGGACTGAGTCCCAAGTGGTGTTGTTTTGCTGGACCATTTTTCTGAGGGTGAATTTTAGGGTCCGATTCATGCGCTCCACGATACCACTTGACTGGGGGTGGTATGCAATGTGGAATTTTTGTGTAATGCCAAATATCGTGAGGACGTTCTTCATGACACGTCCCGTAAAATGGGAACCTTGGTCGGATTCAATGCTGCGGGGGAGTCCCCATCTCGTAAAGATATGGTGGGTTAAAATCTTGGCTGTGGTCTTTGCCGTGTTAGTTCTGGATGGGAATGCTTCCACCCATTTGGTAAACGAGTCTTATCACCACGAGTACATATTTATAACCATTCCTACAAGGGGGAAATGGTCCTATATAATCAATCTGGAGGTTAGTCCAGGGGCCATTAACGGGTCGGTGTGACTGAGTTGAGCT